>NW_022145600.1:21213364-21813364 GCF_000002235.5 Strongylocentrotus purpuratus | reverse complement strand
TCATATAGGTGGAATATTTTTGTTTTACCCCAATTCATGGAATTATTTAAAAAATAATTTAAAAATAATGGATCTAGATAAAAGTATACATTCTTAGATTTTATTGAATTATAATTTGAAAATGTGTGTTTTGCGTGACTGCTAAAGCATGTGTATGCTTCTATGCTTATCAAATAGGAGACCTACGCCCTTAAGTTATAAATGACAGTAATGACAGTAAGTCATAAATGACAGTAATGAGCATTAATGCCCCACAAAAGGGCACTAATATAGCACATCGACACGGTTTTGATCCTGGGGCCTCACAGTTACGAGGCCATTGCTTTGTCACTGAACCATGACTGTACGCAGCGGGGGCTAGGGTAGGGGGCAGTTTCCATAAATAAAAAGAAACACAGCAAATGCAATAAATTTTTAATAATTTATTGCATTTTACCCCGGTTTCCAACATAAACGAATCCTGTGGATGGCCATGCATTATGACTCAAGGCATGGGCACACAGAGGATTTTACATCAATAACCCACTTCTTGTGATGGCCAGAATTGAACTGATTGAATCTTTGCGCATGCAATAATGATTTATCCTAGCTATTGCCAGGTAATCAATTAAACTGGGTAGGAAGTTGCCGGAACTGATTAATGTCTTGCCAAAGGAAAATGGTGCCGGACTGGGATTCGAACCCTAAACATTAGGATTGAGAGTCAAGTGAACAAACCCCTTTACCATGACACCTTCACATAATGTTGTGAATACTTACTTAGCGTTGGATTCCGTTTTTCTGTAGGTGTTTGACGGCTGGCCTGTTATCAAACAGAAATATACAATTCTTTTCCGCAAGTATAATCATAATAGATAATTCATGAAATAACTAAAATTCTTAGAATGTGATATGTAGATTTTACTAAAACAGGGTAATTCAGAATTACATACACACTAAGTAGTAGAAGAAACAATCCAGTAACCAAGCAATTAATATCAAGTGTATCGTTTTATCATTCAACTTGGTGTTATGAAACATATTACTGTTCTAATAATTAAAAATTAAATGAAATTAGATGAATGCATGAATGAATAGGTGATGAAGCAAGTGAGTTAAATAGAATTAATAATTTGTAAGATGAACGTTAATTCAATATATGATGTTATACAACATTTTATCTGAAAAAAAATAGTTACCCAATTCTTTAAATTACACCAAATTACAGTTTTCCTAGTGAATTTTCGTATGTCAGATTACCCCCTTATAAGGATAACTTACACTTGTTGAACTTGTCGGCACGGTTGTTTCATCTGTGACACCTGCGTATGGAATAAGGATAGCATTAAAAAGATGATCGATGATTTAAACAATTTGATTTGATCTTTATTCAAACACTCATCGGCAAATTAGGTGGCGAGGCAACTTTCTTCTCTTCTGCTCACACACCCTGGAACAGGCTCCCTCCTTAAAATTTATCTCATCCCCAACCAGCCAGCAGTAGTGTGACCCTACCTGTTTTAGCACTTGAAGAAGCACCGGTAGTGCTGGCGTCCGTGCGCAGGCGCACCAGCGTTCCAGGTGCTAAGGCAGTGCTTCAAACAGAAGAAATTCAAAGTAATTTAAAATTCAAATGAGATAGGTCGCCACTCGGCTATAAAAGAGCGGGGATCTGAGAAGGTATTCATCTTTTTGGAGAATGTAAAGTGGAGGGAGATTGTGTACTATGTAGAAAGAAAGTGTATTGAATGTGTGTGCATATTCCAGGTGGTCAGGCAGTGCTTCACACAAAAGAAATTCAAAGTAATTATCCCCTCGCCGACGAAGTCGGAGGGATAAAGTAGGGACTTTTAGATTTGCGTGGACTGATACGTTTGACGCCCATTCAAGGCAGTGTTTTAAAAGGACGTCGATCGTAGCAATCCCCATTGTCATTGTGCAAATCTAAAAGTCCCTAATAATGCTGCCGTCCGTCCTTCCGTGCGTGCGTCCGTCTGTGCGTGCGTCCGTTCGTAACAAATTACGTTTCCGATCGATAACTTCAGTAATGTTTGACAGGTTTTAATGAAATTTGATATGAAGGTACACAATATCAAAATACAGCCTAAGTTCGATTTTGGAGTACGTAGGTCAAAGGCCAAAGGTCATAGCTCATTAAATATGCGAATCTGGTTTCCGATCCATAACTTTAGTATTGTTTGACGAATTTTAATGAAATTCGATATGAAGGTTCATTGTATCAAAACACAGCCAAAGTTCGATTTCGGAGTATGTAGGTCAAAGGTCATAGGTCCAGTGGACCGACGGCTTTAAGTCTTCTCCTAGGGACTTGGTAATGAGGATTAATGCTTTACCAAAGGGCATTAGCGCATCAACTTGGTTTCGAACCCGGGACCTCTCAGGTTACGAGACAACTGCTCTACCACTGACCCATTGCGCCTCCTGCAAATGATTATATGCAATTATCGCTTACGATTTATTTCTCTCAGTGATAACAATTCCATGAATTGATTTGTTGGATGCATTTCATTATGAAAGCTTTTGGAGACAATAATGTTGTCATCCTTTCGCTATTATGCGATTACATATAAACTAAAACTTACAGTCAGGCGAGGTTCTAGAAGATTTTTTTTTAAGGGGGAGGGGGTAGGGGTTAGGGTTGATACCCGCCATTTCAAGAACCGCTACTGCTTACATTCATAATCGGCGTAGACGTAGTTGTACATGTACTTCCCCGGGCACGTTGCAGCCGACCTGCATGAGGCAGTGACGGTACATGGATTGACCGTCTCGCAATACGGAGCCCACTGTGCCGTCTGGTCACTGTAACCACACTGGCTCTCCAGGGAGGGGTCATAAGCATCGCAAGAAGAAACCAACACACAAACTCCTTTGGTGATTCTGATCGTTGATCCTGGGTCACACTCGATCGTAATTGTTGGTGACTCGAGCACTGGTTTACACTCTGTAACTATGCACGGTGTGAAACAAAGTTGTACATATTTATGATGGTTAACACATTTCCATCTTTAATTACATTACATTGTATATTAAACACACATATATTTTCTCTCAGATTAATTCATTTTCATTAAGATTAATACAAAACATTATTATTGAATTCATTCTGTAAGAAGAGAAGTGTAATTTAAGAAAATCAGTGACAATATAAGATTGATAATTACTTTATTACAGTTGACAAGAAACGTAATGTTAACACAAGACAAAAAAATAAAATTTTCTTGCCATATGCACGTTTAAAGTTACGAAATGTAAATTCTATTCAACAAAATGGGGGGAAATTATGGAATAATATTGACAACTCAATCAAACATGTAACCACTCTTAGTTCTTTCAAGTTGAAATTTAAGTTGCGTCTCCTTACCACATATATATGACTTCCTATGATACATACAATTACCATATAAATTATAGTGTTCTGTATTATTATTGTGTTTTAGTTTGTAATGTCTTGTACACGTCTTGCAATTTGTTTTATTGTGAATTTTAATGTTTTGTATTTTCCACATTTGTCATTTATGTTATGGGTCCATCCACTTCTCTCAAGCCATCGGCTTTATCGGGTGTAAATGATCTAGCACAATTCTCAATGTATATATATTGTATGTGATTGTAATTCACCATGTTCACATATTATTAAATTGAAGGTCAGATATTCAGCTCAAATAGCATCATCTGCTACTTGAAATTATTACATTTTCAATCATATGCATTTGCAACATTACTTTTCCATATTTTTTTGTTAAAAGCATAGACTATTTGTAAGCCCTGTTTTTTCCTTTCATGGAATGTATGTGTCATATGAAAGGGGAGAAATTGAACTTTCTAGAAATGTGATTTTCCCTTTAAAATCCAGATACCGCTCGCCAAATGACTTTTTGGTTTCCTCTCTACAAATTACTTTTAATCACTCATGCGTGACATATGCATTATATGACGTGCATCAAATGAAAGAAGAGGATCTAAGCTTTCGAGATATGTGTCATTTATTAATTATTATTGTGATTAAGTTATAATAAAACATCGACAGTTTTCGGTTTCGTGTTTTCTGGGATGCACTGTATATATGTATATCGGGTATTAATTCCATGTTGGCATGAGGTGACGATCAATATTGAAACCGGGAATATATAGATTGTCTACGGTTTGAAGTCGATTAGGCAATTATTCTAACTAGAATGTTTAAATGCACTAAAATTCCTATTGTTAATATACTTATCATAAGTTTAGAACCCAAATCGGGGAGATGATGCTTGTTTTAAAAGATTTCCAAATCTATTACAATCGCTATTCATTCGGAAATCGGATGGCAGTCGGATCGCGTAGTCTGCGCTGCATGCCCTTGGGCAAAGTATAATTAAGCCTTAGTTCAAAAATCTTGAAATGAGGAGGAGGGGTTTCAATTTTGATGTTAAACATTTTATATATATCCTGCACACAAAAAATGCTATTGATAAGTTTTCTACAGACTTTTTTTTTCTTAACAATATATGAATTAGGTTTGCATTATATTAACGATTTTGTCTAAATGTTTATATGTTCCCAGTTGTAGGGTGTATTTTCATTTCAGAACAAAAATATCAAATAATAATCAACTTGAGGCGGTTTGTTTAAAAAAATTAAAAGGGGACGAAAACCAGATATTACTTTTATTTGGCCTTAGGATCTTTACTACAGCCCTAAGTCATGGAACCGTACTGTAATGAATCGCGAAGTCATAGAGGTGTCTTTAAAGCACTTTATAGCAGTTATCTGTTCTACCCCTATTTTCAGGATTAATTTTTCGTTTAAAAACCCCTCGATCTTACTTACCTCGGGTTGGCACAGCTCTTCTACAAAGAAAATGAAATAAAATCACGTTAGAAGGTTATCATTTTGAAAACCTGTTAGGTAATGTAATAGGTAGTATAAAAGTACCCGAATGTTATAGTTTTGCGTCTTAGTTTTGCACGAAAGAGCTATAATTATGAACGACGAATAACTTTACTACACGATGGCTACTTTCATTTCATTTTCATTTCTAGGTTCGCCGTAGCCATGCCGTAGAACGACAGCCTTGCGTTTTATATACTCCAGGGTTGAAGCGGTAGTCTGGCCGCAAAGTCACCATAATGTCCTCCTTCGGCCACCTTGCGGGCACCTCACGGCTACCTTGCGTCTGTCTTAATATTTATCAAAAAGCTACGGCCGCCGCAGAGACGCCTTAAGGCGACCGTGCATCATCACTTCAAAGGCCGTACGGCTGTCGCAGATTTTCTGTCGACACAAATTCAGAATACGCCGTGCGGCTACCCTAACACATGTGACCGTGGGAATGCTGCGGCTGTCCTATAATTGCTATTGGCCGTAGATATTATAAACCGCAGTGCCGCCGCGGCAGATGTGACCTAGACATTAGTAATATTGACAACCGTTTAGAAAGTTACCGCAGAACTAAACAAATATTTAAAGACATTTACACATTTTGTAAACACAATAAATACTGATTTGTAGCCTACTCCGTGAAATATGAGAAATTCCTGAACAAATTTGATAATTGTGTTTTTCTTGGACTGCCGTGTAAGTTTTACAAAGGACATTGCTATATGAGAGACGTTGTTCAATTAATGCCCGTAAAAACATGAACCTTCTAAAAACCATGGTAAAATCAACCCAGAGGTATATCAGTTCAAGCACACCCACTCCACCGCTTTAGAAAAGACTTTTAAAAATATTTCTTTCTAATCTCCAAAGCATGAGGACCTTTTATTGACTAAATAGACCAGTTCACGGTTAGCACATGTCCCAAATGATTCCGAATATCCACAGATCTTCAAAACATGAAAAGGTCCCACTTTGTACATTTTGAAATAATCACTCCTATAGCGATAGAGGTGCTACATAAATAGCCTTTGTTTCTCCTTTCCAAAGAATACTTCCACCTGTGTATCATGGCTTGTGCATAAAGAATAATAATAACATAACTTTCATGAGCACGTATCAAGTATTTTGTCTCCATATATTTCACAATTTGGTTTGCAATGACCTTTATCTGTTCATGCTCAGACTGCAACTATGAACTGGCTAATTATCAGACAATGTTGCAGAGTTAATTCAAAATTTGAAGGAAATGGCTAATATTTCAAGAACACTGTATGGAATTCCTTATTACCTGTCTTTTTCTCCCTCTGAACAAGGATGCACGAATCAATTCGTTATTTACCTGTCTATTCTGTCTTTTAAACATGGATGTTAAAGTGGGATTATCACAATCACCAGAGGACGAAGGTGAATCCGATTCTAAAAGAATAAGAGATATAGAAGAATTTTAGATATTGATTGATATAGCAGCTACTCTCGAAAGGTACGGGAATGAAAGACATGTATTTCTTTGAGATCAATACATTACATTATTATTAAATGTATTCTGAAGAAAATGAATGTAATCTGAGAAAATTAGTAACAGAATAAGATTCAGACTATAATGCCTTTTCTTTAGAATAAAAGCATCATTGTATTCTGTGTCCAAATTAAAGGCATTGTTTAACAATGTTAAATCTGAGATTTACAACCTTATACGTTATCGGTGTATGTGATATGATGTAATTTTGAAGCCCTAAAAAAATTGCGCTTCAAAATGATTAAGAAGTGCCCAAAAAGTAGAAAATCTTTGAGTGACTGGATTTACCATATTCGTTTTCCCCAAATAAGAAAAACCGTTAGGAAAACGCTAAATTTGGTTTCCATTTCCAATCATAAATATCTTGATAATTAGACAGGCGATCGGCTGGTACAAGTCATGGGGTTCCTGACTGACCTAAAGGTTTATAATTATTATTGCAGCACGAGCTAAATCCAGGATTTTGTTTCAGAATCTGAGACAAAGTTACCGGATCCCTTTAACCTACCTTAGCCTAGAGATCACATATCTTCTGTGCATTTTTTAAAACTTCATTTCGCCTGTATATCTTTATAACACGATCACAAAGACATTTAAAAACAGCCTCAAGCACTTTTAGTAGCCTTGTCCATCACCTTTTGATTTGCACAAAGATAAATTACAAATTACAGAAACGTATCATGCTTAATATCAGAACACTACAAGTAGGATATGGAATTGGCTGTGGAAATCGGTCTTGAGTTGAGTTCTCGACAGTCATTTTGACTGTGCTCCATATCTTTTTTTTCAAAGCAAAACAAATCAGGAGGCGAGTCAACTGTTGAATAAAGGAAATTAGCTAGTGTAGAACATTCGCCATGGAGCAACAATTTGTTGCCAGATCGATTCCCTCCATTGTACTTGGTTCGCTGACCATGATACAAATTGCTAAAGTTCCAAACTCGAAATGGGATTATGACGTCTTTATTAGCTTCCTCAAACGAAGAGTCGAAGACAACACAGAATCAAATTCAATCTGTAATGAGAGTCAGATGCACAGAAAATACAATAAATTAATAAGTATTGCACGAAAAAGTTTCCTTTGTTTTCTTATTTCTGAGTGCCTCTAATACCATGACAACTTAATGAACTTGTACTCATAAATATACACCACTTGTATATTAAATACCCAAACTGTCCTAAACCTGAACCTTGTGATTTGGTACCTATACATAAACATGCATTTGTATTTGCATAATTCATAAAGGCAACTAACTATTAAACATTTGTGACTACAAATGTATACTTTCAAAAACATCTTGATAAATTCTTTAACGAAAATAAATGCTACGGCTGAAATCCAAAAGCCTATCTCATTATACGTGTTTAAATCACATCTTTCCAAAATATCAACCCAATCTGAAAATCAACATTTGTTCCTAATAATCCACATTACAATTGTGACTAAATTCCTTTATCAGAACTATACTCAATAAGTCTTCACAAACCTACAATACATAACTCTCTGTTTATATTACAAAGATAACTAAAAACATGAAGACTGCTTCCAATGCAAAGCCCTATGTATAAAGCTTGGCTCTAGCTGTGCGCATAATTAAGTAGGTGAAATTTACACCCTGCACAGTACAAACCACTTGCTAGTAAATTACATTTTCCAGAAATCTACATCAATATTTCAAAGCAAAACTTCACTTGCTCTGACTAAATAAACACAATGCAGGTCATTATAAATTGACCAAATCTCGCCTAAATTATTTTCTCTTATATCCCTTTACATTTATCCACTTTTACTCTTCGTCAAAACGGCAACAAATTATACAGTAATGTCCCTGGCATAGCATCACACGTATAATATTCACTTTCACACGTGCGATTCAATGATTACTGAAGTTGAACGAATGAAATTCAACTTATAATTTACACATTTTATCTATATATCAGAAACTCACTTCTTTGGCCGGAACTAAGCAATTTACTGCCGAAACACTGGGCTCACTGATGTCACTGTCAAACAGGACAAAACCGGGAAAACTGGGAAAACTGGAGAGCTCATCTCCAGTGACTTGACGCTCGACAGACTACACGAACAAGTGACTAAAATGGCTTCGCTACTTATCGAAGTCGAAAGTAAGGTGTCCTTCAAAAACAAATACTCAAAGAAAAGGCCATTTCAAATCCTACTATAAAAAACATCGATCATAAATACAACAGGCATTGTAAATATTTAAATTGCCAATTCACCTTCTATAAAATACCTAAATGCTTCATTTAGGCTGAAAGAGAATAAATATCTATCTTTCCTGATATTATAATTAACAAAATGAACCTTTTTTCTTATCTTATGAAACAAAGAATCTGAACTCTAAAAATCTCTTCTAAGATTTTCGACTTGCTGAAAAAACCACAAAATAAATTTCGCTCAGCGAAACAGTACTCCTGCAACAATTTGCCAGGGCTTTATTCAACAAAGGTTTTGGGAATGTTAATATTAGGTTTTAAGTTAGGTTTATGGTAAGTTTTTGGATTAGGATGAGGTTAAGTTTGACCTCGGAGCAATTGTCGTCAGATCGTTGTTTACCACCGATAAATTCAATATTTCTTACCTCTCGTAGGAGCAGATCCAGCTTGGGTTTCTAGTAAGCCGTGAATAATGAAGATGATCATAATTGTCGTTCCCTTTAAATCCATCGTAATGCTTTTCCTTGTGAATGGAACAACAGTTTTGAAACCAATCCTGTGATGCAGTAGTTTGCTCCACCTACGATCCGTATAGTACTACTACTACTTCAGTTAAACCGAAGACCTACTCCGGGTCTAAAATCATGTTTAACAAAAAGGAAATTTGATAGACTTCAGAATAATTTTCTTTGTTGAACCAGATTTTGATAAAAAGCGTAAACCTAACGTCGGGTTTAAATTTCAGTAGAATGCAGGCCTACGCGTCTACCAAACGAAATAAATGCTACGATATGATAAACATGCACATTTAAACGGGGATATATGAAATCTTCTGCTGTTTCCATTGGCCGAACTAAAGTAATTCTTTATCATTATCATTCATAATCGATGTTTCATAATATGCTCTTTTTCTCAGCTCCTCTCTCTCTTTATCTCTCTCTTTTTCTCTCAATCTCTATTTCTATCCATTTTGGTCTTATTCTCTTTAACATGTCTCTTTGCTAGTTTGATCTCTCCCCCTCTCCTTCTCTCTTTTTCTCTCTACCCCTCTCCCTCCCCCCTTCCCTCTCTCTCCATTTTTTCTTTCTGTACTCTCTATACCAATTTATTTCGAGGTCTAACCAATTTCTATTCATTTTCTTTTTCAATACACTTATACAATAAATGAGAAAACCGCACTCCGACTAGATTAATTTATCTCTAGTTGTGACAAATGCATATTTGTGAAAAATGATATCCAATTAATTGAACGCACATGATTATGTTATAGTAATTTTCTGATGGCTCAACCCCAATACCCAAATAAATATTTATGAAATGAAATGACAGGCGAATCGTGTTTATCAGACCATCAACTTTTGGTAACAATGTACTTCTAGGAGCATACAATTAGGATCGAAATATCGAATAAAAGTGAGGAGTCAGTACATGAACGTTGTTGCCGTTAAAAAAGTTGGAATATTTTTGAATCTCTTTTATTGAAATGAATTTGACAATGTGATTTATTCTTGATAGATAAAGTTTACATCTTCTCAGAACTTTATTGACCAATATTGGTGACCCGTACGAGTATGAGTTTCCAATGATACTGGTCGGTCAGGTCAAAGACCAGGGTTCCCTGCATGGAGCTGGGATCTGAACCAGTATGAAATGCCTATCAATTCATATGACGTTATTAACCAGAACACTTTAACAATTTCTAAAAACATCCATATCAAAACGGTTTGGATAGATTTGATTTAATTCGTCAAGAATAAATGTATCGACAACATGAAATATATAATGAAGGAAATAAACATTTTGACAGGATAGCAGGTAAAAGCTTATAATAAACGTAGTTGCTTTCATGTGTTATCCTGTTAAAGAGAATGAGTTCTGGTGAAGGTGAACAATAATATGTGGTCGATGTCATTCTCTTATCATAGTAGAAAATCTCCTATAAAAGGTATTGTCCTTTAATGCCCTAATATTCAAATTATGAAGGGAAAGAGCTGAAGAGTTTTAACCCAGCTTTCATGTCTTGACACATGTATGTATAGTCCGTTTTACCGTTGGTGGAGTACATGTGATTTGCAGAAGGGCTAAGTCAATTTATTAACATTTTATCATCCCAAACTTCAAAATATTGTATACTTTTGTTCTCATTCACTTCATTAGGAACCTTTTCCAAATTGCCTCTAGACAATTTCTTTCACAAAATAATCACATGACCAGAACTTAATTTTATCTTGAACTTTAAATTTGAAGTATGAATTAAGAATTTGTCCACGTTGCGTTGAGTGAAAGGACTTATCAATATGGATATCAATCGCAACTTTGTACACAAGACTTGCGATTGATTAGAAGACCAGCGATTAATTTGGATCAATCGCAACTCTTTAAAAGATTGAAAAAGTATCATATTTCAATTTCCGTATAGCATTTTTCTCTATTTCTAGGCTATTGACCGGGTCTATTACTTACTTGTTTGTCTTCCCAGATTCATTCAGAGAGGGTGGGGTGAACTATTTTCCTTAGGAGGAACTTTCTGGGTATATGGCGGACGTGTCCAGGCACACACATTCCCCTATGCATTGACGCACATACTCCCTGATATCTTCGCTGTACTTTCTATCATGTTGACAAAAGATACCTTTTATTCTCCAGTTGTTTCCATCTTTCTCTACCCCTCTCTTTCTCTCTCTCTCTCTCTCTCTCTATATATATATAATTTCAATATATTATTCATCTCTCCGCCACTTTGATGGCTAATATAAATGGAGCAAGGCTTATGAATAGTTAGTCCATTTAGTTCGAATCGACTTTCACAAAAATGAGAATGGGTTATCATTTGGTAAGCTTTTTAATAGTCTTGTCAACAGGGGGGGGGGGGGGGGACACATATCAATAGTTTCATCAAAATACTAGCTGGGTCCACAAAAGTGTCATGGCAATACGGCCTTCTCCAATTAAAAAAGATAATTGCAATTGTCATGGTTGCTGATTATTTGGAGACTTGGAATGTTTAGTGTCATACGGAAATTGGTGTCGTTCGTGATTAAAAGATTTGTATTATTGTTATAATATTTATCACAAAGGGGACTTTCTCATTTACAGTAAGCAATCTTTAAAAGGATTGATATAATAGAATTTTATCTGTATGATCAGTTCACGGTGGCCTAAGCTTAAAAGTAAAACAAAAAGAAAAGGAAAAATAGAATGGGGTTGGGTATATTAGGGGCGGAATCGAAGAGAAGGAGGGGGACACAGTTATACTATCTGTGGTCAAATTGGAACACTTTTTGTTTTCTTGTTGAAAACAAATGGAAAAATTTGACGTTTGAAATGTGAAATTTATCATTCTCACATTTCTATTTGGTGGGGGAGGGGGTGTTCAGTTTTAGATTTAAAGTTTGACACCCTCTCCCCTCTCTCTTTTGAGAAACCAAACACGTGTAGTTTTATCAGCTCTTCTAAACTGTCGGGATTGAGCGAGGGCAATTCACATGAATCAGGACAAGCAGTATGGTGGTGGTATTTCCTTTCCCCCTCCCCACATGCTCAAACTGTTTATAATACTACATATTTGAGCATGATATTGGCATCTGTTTTCACCCTTTCTTCCTAACTCCATCTCTCTCTCTCTCTCTCTCTCTCTCTCTTTCATCTCACAGCATTATATCAACATTTTTCACTATCAAATAGTTCTCACTCAGTTCTTTCCCTTTATCTTTTACTCTCTCTCTCTCTCTCTATCTCTGTCACTGTTCTCGCACGTTCTGTTTCCAGACTTGTTGCTGTAATATCTCATATAAAAACAAAATACCGACATGTTTCCTTTTCAGCACAAGAGGGCACAACATACTAACAAACAAACGGTAACCTTAATTGCCAGTGAAAATTTGATCCATTAAATACGTTTCTGGTTAAGCGAGACGCCAAATATTAAAATAGGGGGGGGGGGGGGAGGGGTTAATGGGTAGAGTAGGGGAGGTTACCAAATGCAGTCAGTGTGTGGTTGCCCCTGTTTGTGCCAGTCTTGTCGCGTGCGTAGCTTCACGAAACCAGTCTCCCAAGCTCCGCCATGTTTGAAGTTTGAACAACTGAACTCTTACCGGGACTCTTACACTAGGTAGTGTTAGATTTCAGTGATTAGGGACTTTTAGATTTGCACAACGACAACGTGGATTGCTACGATCGACGTCCTTTTAATGCACTGCCTTGAATGGACGTCACACGTATCAGTCCACGCAAATCTAAAAGTCCCTATTATAACACGATTTGAAACCGCCCGAAGCCTCACGCAACAGTAACCAACAAAATACAACGCGGATCAGCATCGAACATGCACATTGGGAAAGGTCTTCTCCGCTTAATTTATTCATGAGTGTTAATGTACTCATCACTTGGCCAATGACGACGCACCAGTATTGGCGAATCAGTGTCTTCTAAGTATTTTATTATATTGAGGACCCGATATGATTTTCTGATGTACTGCTGGAGATAGGAAAAAACCGAGTCAAACATAATTATTCAAGCTTTTAAATTGCATGAATAGGTCCACGAAAGTGACCTGGCAATATTGCCTTCTCAAATAAAAAATGATTACAGTTGTCACGATTGCTGATTATTTAAAGAGTTGGAATGGTTGGTGTCATATGAATATTGGCGTCTTTTGTGTTTGATAGATCTTAATTATCTTTCCTGCACTAAGAATCGCAATTGGATCTTGTTCATTAGCAATAAGTAATCTTTAAAAGGATTTATGTAATTAAATGTTTGTGTATAATCAGTCCATGATGGCCCAAGCTTAAAAGGAGAAAAAAAAAGAAAAGTTAGAGAAAAATGTAGAAAGGGGGTGGGGGATATTAGGGGTGGAATTGTAATGAGGGGGGGGGGGAGAAATACCATTACATTTTCTGGTGGCAAATTAGACCGCTATTTTTCATTGTTGAAAACAAATGAGAACATTTGACAATTAAATCTTTTTTCTTCCTCACATATTTTGTGAGGGGGAGGAGGGTACTCAGCTAATTTTAGATGTAACTTGACACCCCCTCCCCTTTCTCTTTTGAGAACCCAATCATGTGTATATTTATCAGCAGTTCCAAACCCTGTCAGTTGGGAAAAGCAGGGGTGGGACAGGGAAAATGATGGTGGTATTACCCCCCCCCCCCCCTTCAATGCTCCAACTGTTTTAATACATATTTCAACATGATATTAGCAACTGCTCTTACTCTTTCTCCCTCTCTCACTATATCACAGCATTACATATTTCTCATTTTCATGACATCAACATCTCTCACCATTGAATAGTTCTATCTTATTCTCTTTCCCTTTTTCTTTTGCTTTCTCTCTCTCTCTCTCTCTCCTTTTTTCTCTCTCTTTCTCTCTTAAAGTTTTCTCTCACGTTCTGTTTCCAGACGTTTTCCACGTATGATTTACTTAACCCAACCGTATGCACATTAAATGTTAAATGATATAAGGAGAATATTGTACATAAGATAATACAAATTAGGTTCAATTCATTTTTTTTTCTCGTAAAACACCAACATATTGTTATTCACATGTTCACAGATTACAAAATTGAAGGTCAGATATTAAGCTCAAATAGTTTCATCTGCTTTACTTGAAATTATTACAATTTCAAACTTATGCATTTTGCCACATTACTTTTTCCCAATATTTTTAAACAAAGCATAGGCTACTTCTAAGCCATATTTCTTTCTTTCCAGGGAAGTATTATACATGTATCATGATTGGCACCGTATTACAAAACAAATTATACAAATAAGATACTTTTTGTGTTTTTAGTTTACCCATGACTCAAAAACATTTTTTTTTCTCCATTCAAACAATGCACATCTGATGAAAAAAATAATCCGTAAGAATGATGGTTGCTTTTTGGTCCACACTAACACGAAGGACATATTGGTGCCTTTTATTTTTAGCAATGCCTATATGCAGCTTATATGGAATTAATACTTTAGTTGTCTATGGAACGGAAATTCAAAGGGAAGAAAAGGAGGAAAGATTGGGTTTAAAGGAGAAAGGGGATCAAATAAGGGGCAAAGGGGTGAATGGTAGAATGGTAGAATGAAGAATGAAATAAGGAATGATTTCTTTTTAAATATAAAAACACGAAGATATACACAAAAGAAGAGATCAACGCAGTGTTAAAACAGATAACAGCACAATGAAAGAAAAATAAAAGTTTGGAACGAAGAATACACAAGGAAAGATAGGAGAAAAAATGAAATAAGAGGGGATAGGACTTGTACTGAAAACCAAAAGATAGAAAATAACTTAAAACTCAATTATGGGCTTTGAATATGTGTTCATCACTGACAGTTATGGGCATATGTTTAAGCAATTATTTCAAATTAATTATGTACACAGATCTGATGAGCCATCAAAAAGGATTTGAATTTACAACAAAATTAATCAAATTCTAGCACAACACCGCAAAAGTAGGAAAATCTACTAACAAGATACTGCAAACAAACAAGATTTTGATGAACACACAATTCTAATGAAGTTATTTAAGTCTCGCCAACACCGGTCTTATATCAAGTCGCTGTGCCTTCCTGATCACAAAAGATAAATAAACCTGTAAGCCCATAGGTTAGTCATTTAAAACTGTATAAAACGTCAAATTCTTATTGCGTTCAATTTTTACGACCGGGGAAATACTCTGTAGTCAGCCGATATCTTAGAACAAAGATGTGTTCTTGTATAGCTAAGACCTAGTCCTATGGAATCTGATTCGGTTCAGATAAACCATAGGTCCTATTTTCAGCATTTAATATTTAGGTTACCCATATTTCTGATTTTATCCTGAAAATCAAAACCTATTTATAGTATCCAACAGTAAAGGCATGAATATTGAGAACATCAACATCCAATCTTCAGTATTTTATTTGTGTGTGTATGTGGGTGTGCGTGGACGTGTTTGTGTAGACCTTATCAGATTAATACCGTTATGTTGAAATTCATGAAAATGTAGGCCTTTGTTCAAAAGATAATCCAGAAACCAAATAATCAAAAAATCAAGGCAAACATTTTCGGGTTAATTGTCTCTTCATTATTTATAAATATAAAAGTGTATTCTTCTGTTATAACGCTCCATTACATAATGGAAATAGTCTGACCCCAAAAGAGGCGTGTTTTAAATCATTTGACTTTTAACAATATAATGGATATAGAATCCACACAATCAAATACAGAATTATTTACATACAGTCATGCACTCTAAACAAAACAATTACTTTAATGTGTTCGCGATTGTCACAGTATTTGTCTGGTTAAACAGATATTGATCATTTATCATACACAAGTAAATTTTATATAGATACACATGAACAACACAACTAAAACTTGTTGCCACTTTTCTTCTAAAGTTTCGTTATACACATGAAAAGAAGTAAATCAACATCTTGATCGACAAATCTCTGTGAATACTCATATTCTCAGTTGGTATAATAAGTGAATGATATATGAAAAAGAGTGCATCTCTCTATGTACGTCAATCACGTGTTTTCGCAAACCATTATCATGTTGGTTAATACCTTCAAGACAAACTTCGACTCAAAGCCTATTGTTTCTCATAATATTTAAATTCATCGTCTTTAACTAAGTCAGCTGTACTGACACCGGTGCCGCCTACCACCTGTTTGTTGAGCTCACACACACCCTTGCCGATGTTAAATGACACGCATTCGTCTCGCTTGTTACACTCGGCACCGCATTTGACCAATGACAATCCATGTTTGGTTTTGATCACGTGATTTCGAAGGCGCCGTCCCTCGATCCGTTTGAAGAGGGAGGTCTTCTGGTGGACTATGTCTGCTTGGGATGGTATTGTAGGCAATGCCTGGTGAATTGTGGTAAAATCTGTGGAAAATAACCGAAATAAACATTTGATGTGACGTTTGACGATACCTATTAACGTAGATCTATATCAAAGACGATCGCAAAGGCTTTCAAAGAATGAACCTTAATCAAGTTCAATAGCCTTGGTCATCACCTTTTAAAATATGCGAGCATTACAGCGACGTATTTCCTATTCCAAACATGATTTCTTCTCGGATATATGCAATAGTGTATTTCAATTGCCTTTGATTTTAATTCTAGGAAGTCTTTGTGAACGTGTTATGAATTAATTTTAAGTTTAAAGATGCGATGCTAGGCAAAGATTAACCCCTTTCCACCCACTTAAAGATTACGTAGGCATACACTTGACATAAACAATACATGTAGCATAAGACTACACCTGACTGATTTTTTTAAAGGCCAAGTTGAAATTTCATGTAGCCTGTCGAATACCTTCCCACCGTCGTTCATATTAATAATTAGACAAATATTTATTATTGAACAAAACTATACAAAATTCTAACTCAACATCTGTAAACGAGGATACAAAACAAAATGGCGAAAATTTGCGAAGCAGAAACGCTCCGTCGGCCAACTTTCCCACTGCCCCAAGTACATATATGTATGTATATTGTATATTTTTTCTCCGTTTTCTTGCAATAGATGCCCCTCTTCGCCCACCCCCCCCCCTCACACTCCCATTTAGTGTACAGAAATAGAACGGCTCTCCCTGATATTAAACCATACTTGGTTGCTATCTGTACAGGAATGTTACTTCTAGCATTAGCTTAACCATGAAATATTAATGATATTAATAACAACGATGATGATGAAAGTAATACATGTAATACTAAAAGTACTACTACAACAACTACTACAACAACTACTACTACTACTAATACTATAATGATAATAATAGTAACAACTACAGTAATAATAATAATAATAATAATAATTCTACTAAAATTAATAATAATCGTAGTTAACAATAATAGAATGATAATAATAGTTACATACTAATGTTTCTAATAACTGTACTATCGCAACTTATAGTGTCTTATCTGGATTTTTCTTATCTTTGATAATAAAATAATGATGATGATAATATTCCTAATGTTGTTTACAGGAAAAGCCTCATCAGCTTCAGTGCTGTTCTGCCAAAGGGCCCTGCCATTATTATTACACTGCGAATAGCCAGGTACACATTTACAGCTGGGTTGGAAGTGGCGAATATGGGTTTATGTCTTGCCAAAGGACATTGGTGCCGGTCTGGGATTTGAACCCTAAACATTAGGAGTGAGAGTCAAGTGAATGAACCACTTTACCATGACACCTCTACATAATTTTGTGAATATTTACCTGGCGTAGGAGTCCGATATTCTGTAGGCGTTTCAGGAGTGCCCTGTTATCAAACAGAAATATACCATTCTCTCCCGTCAGTATAATCATAACAGATTATTTCATGAAAAAACTTTAATTATTTTATTGTGAATACTTTAATTCATGAAAACGGGGTAATATAGAATTACATACGTGACTTAGTAGGAAAATATGAAACGACCCGGTTACCTAGCAATGATCGATGTGTATCGTGTTATGAAACCTATTTCTATTCTCACTCATAACCGATGTTTGATAGTTTTATTTGTAAGTGAGAAAAAGAAAAATCTATGTCAAATTTACATTGCACAAATATATAAAAAGAAATAAATGAATGGATGAATGAATAAAAGTGATTAAGCGAGTGAGTAAAATAAAATGAATGAATTGTAATTTGAACGTTAAATCAGTTCATCATGTTATGAAAAAAATTATGTATAAAACAAATGAGTTAGTACATTATTTAAATAACACCAAATTATAATTTTCCCATCAAATGTGTGTATCAAGTATGTCATATGACCCCGTTATGGACAACTCACACTTGTTGACCTTGTCGGCACGGTTGTTTCACCTCTGACACCTATGTTTGGAATAAGAATAGCATTAAAAAGACGAGCATTAAAAGATGCAATGATAGGTAAAGAATACCCCTTCCAACCCACTACAAGGTTACGTAGAGCTACACTTGACATGGAAATACATATAGACAAACCCTATACCCGACCGATTTATTAAAGGGTAAGTTGAAATTTCATGTAGCCTTTTGGATAACGGCAACGGATTCCTTCAATATTAACACAACGGCAGACTCGTGTATCTTTAGGGGGCAAGGAGGTTTGGATGATGCGCACTAAAGGTATCATTTACGACCTCAATCCCGCCCTAGTGGTTTGCTCCATTTTGATAATGATAAAACATTCAATTATTACACAAAATTATACAAAATCTTAACTCAACATCTGTAAACGAGGATACAGTACAAAATGACGAAAATTTCCGAAGTAGAAACCTACCTCGGCTTACTGGCCCACTGCCCCCAAATACTTGGATGTTTATTGTACATTTAATACTCTGGATCGCCAGTGTCGTGAGCATGAGGCCAGGCAATCAACACAAAACCACAACAGCAACAACTACAACAATATTAATAATACTACTACGAATAAAATGATAATAGTTTAATTCATTTAACGCTTAATGTTTCTAATTGCTGTATGCCTACTATCATAGCCAATACTGTTTTATCTGGATTTGCTTTATCTTGTATAATAAATGATAATAATGATAATGATATAATAATCATGATTTTGTTTACCAACAGAAGCCTCATCAGCTTTAGTGCTGTTCTTCCAGAGGGCCATGCAATTGATTTACCCTAGCTATTGGTTGCTGATTAATGTCTTGTCAAAGGGAATTGGTGTCGGACTGGGATTCGAACCCTGAACATTAAGATTGAGAGTCAAGTGAATGAACCACTTTACCGTGACGCCTTCACATAATTGTGTAAATACTTACCTGGCGTTGGAGTCCGTTTTTCTGTAGGCGTTTCACGTCTGGCCTGTTATCAAACAGAAATATACAATTCTTTGCCATCATTTTAATCATAATAGATAATTCATGAAGTAACTAAAATTCTTAGAATGTGATATGTAAATTTCACGAAAACAGGGCAATTCAGAATAACATACATAACTAAGAAGAAGAATAAGAAACAATCCAGTAACCAAGCAATCGATATCAAGTGTATCGTTTTATCATTCAACTTGGTGTAATGAAACTATTACTGTTCGAACTTTTAAAAATTAAATGAAATTAAATGAATGCATGAATGAATAGGTGATAAAGCGAGTGAGTAAAATAGAAAAATGTACTGTAAGATGAACGTTAATTCAATATATGATGTTATACAAAATTTAATTTGAAAAAAAATAGTCAATTCTTTAAATTACACCGAATTACAGTCTTCCTAGTGAATATATTTATGTCAGATAACCCTTATGGAGGATAACTCACACTTGTTAACGTTGTCGGCGCGGTTGTTTCATCTGTAACACCTGTGTTTGGAAGAAGAATAGCGTTTAAAAGATGATCGAGGATTTAAACAATTTAATTTATAGGAGGAAAACAGATCGACAGTGATCTTTATTCAACCACAGTGGCGGATCCAGGGGATGGGAGCACAGGGGGCACGTGCCCCCCCCCGGCCAAAAAAATGTTATAATCAGCCCTAAATTCGCCCAAAATATACCGAAAAACAGGGGCGTGCCCCCCCCCCCCCCGGCCCAAAAATAATATTAATATTTTTTTATTTTATAAAAAGAAAATATACCAATGGCTGACCTAAAAAGGTGACTTAACCCCCCATAAGTATATATATGTTCTCTTTCCCACACGGTGCCCCCCTCCCGGCAAGAAATTCCTGGATCCGCGCCTGAACCAATAACGACAAATCAGCTGGAGATGCAGCTTTTACCTCTCCTGCTCGCACACTCCGGAACAAGCTACGCCCTCAAATTAAAATCATCACCAACATGCCAACAGTAGAAACATTCAAACAGAGTTTGGAGACCTTCCTATTCTAAAACCTTACGCATTCTTTGAACTTAAACTTTCACTGCTTGGTAACACTAACTCGTGGATGCCATCTGAGTGGAAATGGTGCTGTATGAATTACAACTATATCATTATGAAACATGTAAAGCACTTGGAAAACAGTACCAATACGTAGTTATGAATACATAATATAAACATTTACTTCTCCACGCATCCCCAAATAAGAACAACTTCAATATATGTCGATTTTTGTTTCTCAGTTTCAGGTGATTGTTATGCAATTAACTTTGCAGTAGGAACAACGTTTATTATTTATTTCTCTTGAAAATTATGTAATTACTTGATTTATTGGATGCATTTTATATTAAAGCTCTTGGAGACATTAAATGCAATTACATATAAACTAAAACTTACATTCAGGCGCTATTCTATAATAAATAATTAATCGCTACTGCTTACATTCATAATCAGCGTAGGTGTAGGTGAACTCCCCTGGGCAAGTTGATCCCGCCGAGCATGAGACAGTGATGGTACATGGATTGAACGTCTCGCAATACGGAGCCCACTGTGCCGTCTTGTCAGTGTTCTCACACTCGCTCTCCAGGGAGGGGTCATAAGCATCGCAAGAAGGAACCCTCACGCATACTCCTTTGGTGATTCTGATAGTGGATCCTGGGTCACACTGGATCGTGATCGTTAGAGAATTGCCATCTCCTCGACACTCTGTAACTATGCACAGTGTGATACAAAGTTGTAATTATGACAGTAAACACATTTCCATCTTCACTTACAATACAAAGGATATAACATACATTTATATTCTTTCAGATTATTTTTTTAAATTTCAGATCCATACATTAAATTATTATAAAATTTATTGTGAGAGAAATTAAACATAATTTGAGAAAATTTGTGACAACAAAAGACTATATTACATTAATTCAATTATGTTATAGAATATAGACATTATTATTTATAACTGTTTGGTGTTTACCAAAAGAAGAGTAAACTGTTCATAAATATGGATTTATATAAAGCGAATGTTTTTCACGAAAATTTCCAACCGAGCCTAAAATTATCGAGATGGAGTTTTATTTATATATCGGATATTAAGTCCACGTGTTGGCATAAGGTAAGGAAGTAAATTTAAACTGGAAATATATTTATTCCAACTGTTTTCTTTCAAATTTCAAGGGATTTCAAGTTTCGTTGGAGGAGGAAAAGCTAAATCGGCACAGAAGCGTAGTGCCATCAGACGAGGAGTACGAATATCTACGAATTGAAGCCGATTCGGCTATTAGTCTGACTAGAAGTCTTTAACGAACTAAAATTACGATTGTAAGTATTCTTATCGTAAGTTTAGAACCTAAATCGGGATGATGATGATGCATGTTCAGATTTATTACAAATGCTATTAATTCGGGAATCGGAGCGCATTTAGACCGTGTAGTGTGCGTTGCATGGTCTTGGGCAAAGTGTGCTTATTGATTCTGAATTTCTCCTCAAGAAATCACGAAACAAGGAGGAGGGGTTTTAATTTTGATATTTAACATTTGATATATTTCCTGCACACAAAAGTGCTATTGAAACCTTTTCTACATACCTTTTTTGCCTTGTTCATGTTTAATTTAGGTTTGCATTATATTAACGATTTATGTTATTTAACTTGTAATATGTTCCCACTTTTGGGGTGTATTTTCATTTCAGAACAAAAAATATCAAACAAAAAACAAATTTAGGCAGGTCGTTAAACGGAAGGAGAAGGGGACAAAAACCAGATATTAATTTATTTGGCCTTAGGTAAACTTATCTATAATCATAATTCATGGGATTGTGAACAGCAAAGGATTCGAGGTGTCTTTAAAGCACTCGAGCAGTTATCTTTTCCGCCCCTATTTTTCAGGATTCATAATATGTATTGAATATAGCTTACTTACCTCGGAGTTGCGCAGCTCGCTTCTACAAAAGAAATGAAATAAAATCATGTAGAAGGCTATCATTTGAATATTAGGTAATGTAATGAGAAGTCTAAAAGTACCCAAATGTTATAGTTTTGCATCTTAGCTGTGCACGAATGAGTTATAGAAACGAACAACGGTACTATTTATTGGCCACTTTATTGTTGTTCATTGACAACCGATCAGAAATATACCTTATCACTTTTAATAATAGTATATATTAAAAATTGAACAAAAAGTAAATAATCAATACTGATTTGTACTTTGTGTATTACCATAGGGACGTACAATATGACAAATCCCTGTAAAAAAGAAGATAATCGTGTTTTTCTTGGACTGCCGTGTAAGTGTTCCACAGGTTATTATGCTGTGAGAGAAGTTGCTCAAGTAATGCAAAACTTTACACCCGTGAAACAAACCCTAGGATTCTTTTAGTTCGAGGACACCCACACCACCGCTTAGGAAAGATTTGTTTTTATATATTTCTTTGAATTGTACTAAACCCCAAAATATGAGGACCTTTAATCGACAATTTTGCCGTGAATATGTGTGAAAGTCGCTTCTAGGTTCCCAGCGGATCCCCTCCTTAAACAAATGAAGGGAATGGCTAAATTTTTAAAAATACCATTAATAATATTAAAGTGGGATTGTCACGATCACCATTTTTTTGATTTTTGGCAAACGCTTTTCTTCGACATGTTCTATGGTTACGTGTAGATGAATGAAGGATCCATATGGATATGTATGCATGAATAACTTTGTCATTTACCTGTCTATTTTGTCCTTTAAACAGGGAAGTTAAAGTAGGATTATCACAATCTCTAGAGGACGAAGATGAATAAGATTCTAAACGAAAAAGAGAGAAAGAACAGTTTTTAGATATTGATCGATATAGCAGCTACTCTCGAAAGGTACGGTAAAATACATGTGTTTCTTTGAGATCAATACATTAAATTATTATTCAATGTATTCTGAAAGAAAATGAATGTAATTTGAGAAAATTAGTGACAGAATAAAGATTCAGACTACAATGTCTTTTCTTTAGAATAAAAGCATCTTTCTATTTTGTGTCCAACTTAACCTACGTTAGGAGATCACATATATTCTGTGCATTAAAAAAACAGTTCATTTCTACCTGTATATCTTTATAACACGATCACAAAGACTTTCAAAAGGCAACCTCAAGCAATTTCAATAGCCTTGTCCATTATATCTTTTTTGCAAATAATTACAATTTACAAAAAAGTATTATGTTTAATATCAGAACATTTTAATAATGATATGAAATTGGCTGTGGAAATCGGTCTTGAGTTGAGTTTTCGACATTCATTTTGATCGTGCTCCATATCTTTTCTTTTTCACAGCAAATAAAAGAAGGGGCGAGTTGGCTAAGTCGGTAAAGCGTCTGCCTGTTGAAAGGAAGATAGTTCGTTTGAATCCAACCCAGGCGGATGACAGAAGACTGTGTTGTGTGTTAACGCGTCTCTCCTCTGTATTCTAGATGCATGCTGTGTTTACAGTGCAAACACTCCGTCAATCGGATAGGACGGTTAATGGAGGCCCAAGAAGAGGAGACTCACCACCTTTACACGTTGATAATCCAATGAACTATTCGTATAAGAGTAGGGGCGGGGACTCCGGAGAAGTGGGCCACTTGCACACCCCTCACACCACCTCACTTTGATATTATAAGAGGGGATAGGACTTCGGATAGTGGTAAATCTAAGGGTGGAGGAGTTTGTATGTACATCAACAAAAATTGGTGTAATAACTGGTCAATTAAAGAGAGGGTCTGTACACCAGATTTTGAACTTATCACTGTTGCACTACGTCCGTACTATCTGCCGAGGGAATTCATTCAAATCTTTGTTATGGTTGCGTATATTCATCCGAAAGCAGACACATGCATTGCTAGTGAGAATATTGGTACACAAATTCACCAACTTGAAGCTATCTCACCAGATGCGCCGAAATTTATCTTGGGTGACTTCAATCAGTGTACCTTGGATACCGTCTTGCCTACGTATGATCAGTATGTAAAACAGCACACGCGCAATGACTCAATTTTGGATCTTTGTTATGGTAACATCGCAGGAGCATACAATGCAAAGGTATGTCCCAAGCTGGGAGCCTCCGATCATAACAACATTCTGTTACTTCCTAAATACAAACAAAAGTTGAAAAGAAGTAAACCCATCAACACAGTGAGCCGTGAATGGAACACCGATACAGCTGAGCGGCTTCAGAGTTGTCTCGATTGCACCGATTGGAGCGTTTTCATGGACGCGGCTGATTCCCTTGATGAGGCTGTTGACACGATCACCGCATACATACGGTTCTGCGTTGATAGTCTGATACCAAGCAAGAAGGTGAAGATATATCCAAATAATAAGCCATGGGTTTCTAGTGAGTTGAAGCAGTTACTACAGGATAAACGGAAAGCATTTATTGATGGCAATAATTCGTCGGTTAAAGAACTACAAAGAAAAATAAATCGTCAGATTAATAAATGTAAGCACGAATATAAATGTAAGCTGGAACGAGACTTTCAACAGAACAATAGTCGCGCATCATGGCGAGCTATGGAAACGATTACAGGTTATAAGAGCAAACAGAAAATGACCGAATGTAACCAGGACTTTGCAGATGATTTAAACTTATTTTATACACGATTTGACTGCACTGACTTTCATGATCAAAATGAATGTTTGAGTAAATCCTTGTTAAGTAAAATCACAAGTAATGTTGGCATTGTAATATCAGAGCTAGATGTAAGGAACATCTTAAGAAGAGTAAAGGTAAACAAGGCCACTGGACCTGATGGCATCTCAAATCGGGTTCTTAAGACTTGTTATCAACAATTAGCTCCTATTTTTACGAGATTATATCAGTTAACTTTGGATCTAGGTGTAATACCACAAATATGGAAAACATCTTCAATTATACCAGTTCCAAAAGGGAATAGGAAATGCAGCAGCACAGATCTGAATGCCTTTCGCCCTGTAGCACTTACATCTAATGTCATGAAATGTTTGGAAAGGTTGATTTTGAAACATCTATTGAGTCAAGCTGGCTCATTTATTGACCCCTTTCAATTTGCTTATAGACAGAATAGGGGAGTTGAGGACGCTGTTCTTGTCCTTCTTCATGGAATATATAGTCATTTAGATATCCCCAAATCATATGTAAGATGTACCTTCGTTGACTTCTCTAGTGCTTTTAATACCATAACTCCTCACCTTTTAATAAATAAACTGATAGAAATGGAGGTTGATGTTAAAATAGTGCTCTGGGTTCATAACTTTCTAACAAATAGACAACAATCAGTAAGACTTGGAAATATTAAATCACCTACTTTGGTAACCAATACAGGAGCTCCACAAGGGTGTGTCCTTTCTCCCCTGTTATTTTCACTGTATACCAGTGATTGCACTAGTACCAGTCAATGTTTTTCATTTATTAAGTATGCTGATGACACTGCCATCACAGGTTTCATTAAGGGAGGAAATAGTGAGAATGAATATTTTTGTCAAGTTAATCAGTTTGTTGAATAGTGCGATCGACACAACCTATATTTGAATGTTAAAAAAACCAAAGAGATTATTATAGACTTTCGACGTGGTGACGTAAATCATACCCCTTTGTATATTCATGAACAGGCAATCGAACACGTACATGAATATAAGTATCTTGGTACCTTGATTGATGATAAGCTACGATTTAATAAGAACATCAACGCTGTACACAGTAGAGCTAATCAACGGATGTTTTTTCTAAGGAAGCTCAAAAAATTTAACGTTGACAGGACGATCTTGCATCTTTTCTATCAGTCTATCATTCAAAGTGTTCTTCTATTCAATCTCATTTGTTTTTATGGAAATCTCACACAAGCAGACAAAACTAAACTCGAACGTCCTAGGAAAATTGCTCAACGTATTATCGGCATTGAATTACCACCCCTATCAGTTTTGTTTGAAGATCGCTTATTGACTAAAATAACTTCTATTATGAAAGACCCATCACATCCACTATTTTCTTGTTTTACTTTTAACCGCTCAGGAATCCGCCTGCGTGTACCAATTACCCGTAGAGCCAGATACAGAAATTCTTTTATTCCAAATTCCATGCACATCTATAATGCAAAAATAACACGAAATTCTCAGCTTTAAGCTGAATAATAGCAATTATGATTATTTGTTAACTTTTTTCTACCCACCCAGTCAATTGTAGGGATTGGGTTGGAAAGTTTTCCGCCTTATCACCTTTGTGGGGTCAAAACATCCGTTGTTTTAGCTCTGCTGCTGATTTTTGTTGTATATTTATGTCATGCATTATAATCTGATTGGAAATTATGCCATCTCTCCTTCTCTGTCTCTCCCATTTTCCTTTGGACCCTTACCAACTTTCCCTATATTTCTCTCTTCTATCAGTCCTTCGAGCTTGAGCTCTCTTTTCCTTTATCTTTCTGCTCGTATTTCGATTGTGATGCTGCTCATATTCACATCTATATTCATACCTGAATTTATTCATGATGTGATTCAGAATTGTATATACAATTCTTGCTATGTATAAGTCATATAACTATCTTGTCATGTTTTGTGCTGAAAGCCGGAGAACCGTACCTGCTCACATACTTTTTCTTATAGAGTCTTGACGCCCCTCTGGCTTTCAGCACACGACACCATGTTTTTGTCTTATGTTTTATGTATTACATGTTATACCAATGGAAAACAAATTTCTGTATTATATTATGGACAATAAAATCTTGAATCTTGAATCTTGAATCTATTATTTATACCAAGCCCGCCCCCCCCCCCCACTCAGTGTTATTTAGGGTATGCGTATGATCGTTCCCTCTTTGTGAAAGCACCCCCTATCTGAGGACTGCCAACATTTCCGAACCCCCCTTTCGCGGGCTTTTTCTGCCTTGGAGACCCCCCTAAATTCGGAAAAATGCTCAATGTACCCCCCTTAATTCAGAATAATTTCTCAGGAGTCCAAAGAGATGAGAGAAAAAACGAAAAAACACCCCTTTTTAAATAAATCTCCGGGTGAAAAGTCAAATACACCCCCCCTTTTTTTTTTACAATTCTCGGGCCGGACTTTGTCGAACGAAAAGTACCCCTTTACCGGACATTTTGGTAACACGCATGCGGTCATTCCGACCCCGGAGTGGGGGGGGGGGGGGGCGGGATACCAAGAGGAGAGGCCGAATGGTTACAGTGATTTGGTTCGCCTTTCCCCTTCCAGGTACAGGTGACTTGGAATACTTAATAAAGAAAAATACATTATGCGCTGATAGCACTTCAGGTATCCAAGGTGGGAAGTTGCTTTTTAAAGGATAAGAATAAATCTCACAACATTTGAGTATCATTCACCAAATCTCTTTGGTAATTTATCAATAATAAAAACTGAAATACTGAAAAACAATAATTTTGTTCACCAGTGATTGTCAGTATATGAGAGAACTCGCTCGCCTGAACGTTGACGAAAATGAGGCAAGGCACAACAGCACGACCAGCCTCCTTCCCCGCATACGATTTAGAGATACCTAATTCAGAGCTCCGATATTTGCTCTCGCGACAATTGCTCCAGTCTTCATTTGTCAAATATATAGGTTTTGTGTTGTCATCTTCGATTTTAGGCTAGGTTTACGGTAAGAGTTAGGATGAGGATGGGTTGGATTGGATTTTATGGTCAGGGTTAAAATTAAAAATGAGAATAGTTATGTGATTAGTCAACTGTTGAAGTTCCGGATTCAGCCATTGTAGAATATTGGCTGTTGAGCAATATAGCCAGGTCGCGGTTACCCGACATTTCCTCCTACGACAAATAACCTACCCGGGCTTTATTTTGTTTACAAAATATAGGCTTAATCTTGTCATCTAAGATTTTAGGTTCGGTTTAGGGTAAGGGTTAGGATTACGATGAGGCTAATAAGTGCTTGGTCAACTGTTGAAGATAGGCATTAAGCGAGTGTAGAATATTCACCATGGAGCAATATATTGTCGCCAGATCGATAACCCACAATTTTGCTCCTGTGACAATTTCCCTCGGCTTTATTCAACAAAGGTATTGGGTTAGGCTTAGGGTTATTATCCGGTTTGAGGTTAGGTTCATGGTTATGATTAGTATTAGGATGAGGTTAGGTGTGACGGCGGAGCAATGGTCATTAGATCTTCATACCACCTATAAATTCAATATTTCTTACCTCTTGGAGAAGCAGATCCAGCTTGGGCTTCTAAGAAGCCGTGAATGATAAAGATGGTCATGATTGTCTTCCACTTTGAATCCATTGAAATCCTCTTTCTTGTGAATGGAACAACAGTTTAAAACCAATCCTGTGATGCAGTAGTTTTCTCTATTTACTATCCGTAAACTACTACTTCAGTTAAACCGTAGGCCTACTCTGGGCCTAAATCATGTTTAACAGAAAGGGAAATTTAATAGACTTCAGACTAATTCTATTTGTGAAACCAGATTTTGAAGCAAAGCATAAACCTAACATCGGGTTTAAGTTTCAGTAGAAGGCAGTCCTATGTCTCTACCAAACGAAATATATTCTACGATATGATAAACATCCACATTTTAACGTGGCTATATGCAATATTCTGCTGTTTCCATTGGCCGAACTAAAGTCATTCTCTATCATTATCATTCATAATCGATGTTTCATAATATGCTCTTTTTCTCAGCTCCTCTCTCTCTCTCTCTCTTTCTCTTTCTCTCTCAATCTCTCTTTCTATCCATTTTGGTCTCATTCTCTTTAACATATCTCTTTGCTAGTTTGATCTCTTCCCTCCTCTCTCTTTTTTTCTCTCTCTCTCTCTCTCTCTCTCTCTCTCTCTTTCTCTCTCCCCTTCCCCCTCCCCCTCTCTCTCCGTCTTTTTTTTTTAATTTCTGCACTCTCTATACCAATTCATGTCAAGGTCTAAAAACTTCTATTGACTTTCACTTTCAATACACTTGTTCAAAAAATGAGAACACCGCACTCCGACTAGATTAATTTCTCTCTAGTTGTGACAAATGCATATTTGTGAAAAATGATATCCAAATAATTGAACGCACATAATTATGTTATAGTAATTTTCTGATGTCTCAACCCCAAAACCCAAATAAATATTTATAAAATTAAGTTACAGGCGAACCATGTTTATCAGACCATCACCTTTTGGTAACAATGTGCTTCTAGGAGCATGCAATTAGGAGCGAAATATCGAATGACAGTGAGGAGTCAGTACATGAACGTTGTTGCCCATAAAGTTGCTTTCATGTGTTATGATAAGAGAATGCGTTCTGGTGAAGGTGAACAATACTTTGTGGTCATTGTCATTCTCATGTCATAGTAGAAAGTCTCCTATAAATGGGATTGTCCTTTAATGCCCTAATATTCGAATTAGGACGAGAAAGAGCTGAAGAGTTTGAACCAAGCTTTCATGTCTTGACACATGTATGTATAGTCCCTTTTACCGCTGGTGGAGTACATGTGATTTACAGAAGGGCTAACTCAATTTATTAACATTTTATCACCCCAAACTTCAAAATATTGTAAACTTTTGTTCTCATTCACTTCATTAGGAACCTTTTCCAAATTGCCTCTTGACAATTTCTGTCACAAAGTAATCACCTGACCAGAACTTAATTTTATCTTGAACTTTAAATTTGAAGTATGAATTAAGATTTTGTCCACGTTTCGTTGTGTGAAAGGACTTATCAATATGGATATCAATGGCAACTTTGTACATAAGACTTGCGATTGATTAGAAGACCAGCGATTAATTGGGATCAATCGCAACTCTTTAAAAGATTGAAAAAGTATCATATTTCAGTTTTCGTAACATCTTTCTCTATTTCTAGGCTATTGACCGGGTCTATTACTTTACTTGCCTGTCTTCCCAGATTCATTCAGAGAGGGTGGGGTGAACTGTTTTCCTTTGGGGAACTTTCTGGGTATATGGCGGACGTGTCCAGGCACCCACATTCCCCTATGCATCGACGCCCATACTCCCTGATATCTTCGTTGTACTTTCTATCATGTTGACAAAAGGTACCTTTTATTCTCTAGTTGTTTCCATCTTTCTCCCCCCCCTCTCTCTCTCTCTATCTCTCTCTCTATATATATAATTTCAATATATTATTCATCTCTCCGCCACATTGGAGGCTAATATAAATGGAGCAAGGTTTATGAATATTTAGTCCATTTAGTTCGATTCGACTTTCACAAAAATGAGAATGGGTTATCATTTGGTAAGCTTTTTAATAATCTTGTCAACAGGGGGGGGGGGAACACATATCAATAGTTTTATTAAAATACTAGCTGAGTCCACAAAAGTGTCATGGCAATATTGCCTTCTCCAATAAAAAAAAAATATTGCAATTGTCATTACTGCTGATTATTTAGAAAGTTGAAATACGGATATCGGTGTCTTTCATGTTTAATACATTTTTATTAATGTTATAATATATATCACAAAGGGGACTTTTCATTTACAGTAAGTAATCGTTTAAATGATTGATATAATATAATTTTATTTGTATGATGGCCATAAGCTTAAAAGTAAAACTTTAAAAAAAAGGAAAAAATAGAAAGGGGTTAGGAATTTTAGGGGCAGAATCGTAAATAAGGGGGACACAGTTATACTATCTGTGGTCAAATTGGAACGCTTTTTGTCTTCTTGTTGAAAACAAATGGAAAAATTTGAGGTTTGAAATGTGAAATTTATCATTCTCACATTTGTTTTTGGTGGGGGAGGGGGTGTTCAGTTTTAGATTTAAAGTTTGACACCCTCTCCTCTCTCTCTTTTGAGAAACCAAACAAGTGCAGTTTTATCAGCTCTTCCAAACTGTGTCGGGATTGAGCGGGGGCAATTCACATGAATCGGAACAAGCAGTATGGTTGTGGTATTTCCTTCTCCCCCCCCCCCCTCTCCCCACACGCTCAAACTGTTTATAATACTACATATTTGAGCATGATATTGGCATCTGTTTTCACCCTTTCTTCCTAACTCCATCTCTCTCTCTCTCTCTCTCTCTCTCTCATCTCACAACATTATATCAACATTTTTCACTATCAAATAGTTCTCCCTTAGTTCTTTCCCTTTCTCTTTTGCTCTCTCTCTCTCTCTCTCTCTCTCTCTATCTCTGTCACTGTTTTCGCACGTTCTGTTTCCAGACTTGTTGCTGTAATATCTCATATAAAAACAAAATACCGACATGTTTCCTTTTCAGCACAAGAGGGCACAACATACTAACAAACAAACGGTAACCTTAATTGCCAGTGAAAATTTGATCCATTAAATACGTTTCTGGTTAAGCGAGACGCCAAATATTAAAATAGGGGGGGGGGGGGGTTAATGGGTAGAGTAGGGGAGGTTTCCAAATGCAGTCAGTGTGTGGTTGCCCCTGTTTGTGCCAGTCTAGTCGCGTGCGTAGCTTCACGAAACCAGTCTTTCAAGCTCCGCCATGATTGAAGTTTGAACAACTGAACTGTTACCGGGACTCTTACACTATAGGTAGTGTTAGATTTCAGTGATTAGGAACTTTTAGATTTGCACAACGACAACGTGGATTGCTACGATCGTCGTCCTTTTAATGCACCGCCTTGAATGAACGTTACACGTATCAGTCCACGCAAATCTAAAAGTCCCCATTATAACACGATTTGAAAGCGCCCGAAGCCTCATGAATTATTCATTTTATGTTCGATGCTTCCTACGTTCGTATATGCTCTTCACGCAACAATAAGCAACAAAATACAACGCGGATCAGCATCGAACATGCACATTGGGAAAGACCATCTCTGCTTAATTTATTCGTGAATGTTAATGTACTCATCACTTGGCCAATGACGACGCACTAGTATTGGCGAATCAGTGTCTTCTAAGTATTTTATTATAATGAGGACCCGATATGATTTTCACTGATTATTGAATACAGCTTCGTACTGCTGGAGAGAAGAAAAAAAACCGAGTCAAAGTTGGTCAAGCTTTTAAATTTATAAACGGAGAACCCCCCCCCCCCCCAACCTCACTATTTATTATGTTTGTGCTCAACGAGGAGGGAGGAGGGAAAGTGCCCACTATTTTTTTTTTAACTCAGCACCACTACCCCCCTCCCCTGTGCACACACACAAACACACACAAAAAGGTAAAATTAACCTGTTTTTACGCCAGGGAACCCCCCTCCCCCCGGATCCGCCACTGTGATTGATACACGTCTGTAAAAACCCAATCACCCACTTTAGGAAGGAATAATCGTCCACTAACTTCTTAAAGGTACTATGTCCCATTTGCAGCCAACATCAAATTATGTTTTGCAGGAATTATGAATATGTCACGTATGTCTTATCTGCGACATTTAAATGTTAGCAGTGTCCAATTGTTTAAATTATGCAAGGAAACCCGTTTACTTGCTAGACTTCCCTGTCAGACACCATTGAGTGACTGACTGACTTCTCCTTTTCCTTTGGTAATCACATGAACATGACAGACAAAGAAAGCGGACAAAATATACAGTTCCTCAGGTAGACAAAGGAACATCCCTTCACTGCTATTATGTAGAAAGGTGAATATGCATGTGACACCTGTTCTACACATTTTTACATAATAGCAGTGAAGGGATGTTCCTTTGTCTACCTGGGGATCTGTATATTTTGTCCGCTTTCTTTGTCAGTCATATTCATAGTGAATAACATACATAAAATGAGCTGTAAAGGTACATGAGCATTTGTCTACATCAATAACCCACTTCTTGTAATGGCCAATATTAAACTGATTAAATCTTTGCGCTGCACAAAACGTACGACCATTCGGTACAAGATTCTGAAAATCAGACTATTACTAAAATGATTGCAATCACTGAAGTCGATTCGACAACCAATTCTCGTTATTTTTCCACTGAAAGACATTTTCAAGCCCTTCCGTTTTGGGGGGAGTTCTAAATTAGTATTCTCTTTCAAATGCCGTTGGAATTTAACTTATCGTTTGTTTTGCTCTGCGAATGAGACATCGAACCTTGAAAGTGCCCCTCCTTTCCTTTGTAACATTCTGTTACATTATGGCAGTAGTTTGACGCACACAGATGTGTTTTAAGTCAATCGACCTAACACTTCTAACATTATGAAATTACATCTTCATAAACGAAATTATCACATTCTTTAGAAGTTTTAGAATCGCGTCACAGAAACACGTGAAGCGTTAGTGATAGTTTTAGTCAAAATATCTGCGTGAAATTCACGTGAATATTACGAGGCTGACTTGAAATGAATCATGTTCTTCATTCACGTGAAATTTACGTCGAAGAGGAAATATGTTACTGTAACCCGCGTTCAACCCAATAATTACGCAAATGTTACACAATAAATGAACCAAAATAATGACGTTCTCATCCCGTTTCTGAACATCGTGTTTTCTTCCATAATTACGTCCAGACGCGCCGGAAGCAGTTTGGGATTAGAGGGGTTTGGGGGGGGGGGGGTGCAAACATCTCAGAATAGAAAACTAGTTGCAACTGGTCAAGTTGATGAACCATTTAATGCCAACTGGTAACCCTGCAATTGAAATGGGCTAAATGATCCAGTTGATCCAGTCCAGTTAGAATTCAACTGGTCAAGCTGAGCCATTAAAACCATTTGGTAAAACTTCCAACCGGTTGAACGGCAACAACACTTCAATACTGGTACGTCTGTATTTCCAATGTAAAGGTATTGGTAATAAATAGACTTACATAATTTAATTAATCGATTTTTTTTCATAAACTTGTATTTTATTGAAATTATTTTAGTTCATGGTTAATGTTTCCCTTATTCATGTTTAATTAAATGTAATTTACACGACGTAGCGAAATGTCCTAATATCTGGTAATTTATATTTGTAGTATTTTCGAAATGAATTGCATATAACTTAATCATCAGTAATTAAGAAATATAATAATAATAATAATAATGGTGGCTTCTTGTATAGCGCACATGTCCGTCACGTTGTGACGCTCCTGGCCCCAAATATGCTGTAAATTCAGATAAATAAATAAAAAAACATAGATCTGCACGCACCCCATAGCATGTGCTATGAGCCCCATGACATCTCTCCCTTTTTCGCTTTAATTCATAAGATTTATTGAAATAACTATCGACCTGATTTTTTCATAGTCATAATTTCGAATTGATTTTATCAATAATGACTTATTCGTAGCAGAGAATATCAGTTATTATTGCAACACTGCTAATTTGAAGACATGCAGGTTTCTTAAGTTATTGTTGGTATTGTTTATGGAGAGACCTTATTAATTGATATTTTTTTTTTTATATTGAGCCGGTTTTGTACATTATTGAACTCGAATGATTTCAATATAGGGTTATATAGATCCAGATCGCTTTTCCCTCCCAAGAACAGGTGACGCCAAATACATAATAACGTTTTTGAAATCTATGCGCTGATATCACCTCATGTCATCAAATCTTCGTTTACCACCGATAAATTCAATATGTCTTACCTTGGGCTTGGGCTTCTAATAAGCCGTGAATGATAAAGATGGTTATGATTGTCTTCCACTTTGAATCCATTGCAATCCTCTTTCTTGTGAATGGAACAGCAGTTTAAAAACAAATGTTGATATGCAGTAGCTTTCCCTTCCTATGTTTTGTAAACTACTAATTCAGTAAAACTTGCACTCCTATACTCTGGGTCTAAAATCGCGTTCAACTAAAAGAACAATTATTTGCGTTATGGAATGACTATTTTGATGTATGTTTCAGAGCAGCATCTGTTACTATAGCAACGGATGATGGAGAGAAGGATGAGACTGACATTCATTCACAGATGAGAAACGTGAAATGAGCTGGATCGTAGATTCAGTCGAGCAGTCATCCCACGGATCACTTCACAAGGTAATTATTGTGTTTTGATGGGGATGTTTTTTTTATTCTCATGGCTCATTCACATGTGGAGTGGTTTTAGTTTTAACTTGTAAATGAATTGCAACTGTGCGCAACAAAGGTCCTACGTTCTGAACACAAATTGTAAGTATATTGACGTAATAACATCTCAGACGTGGTCGGGGACGTATTGGACAAGAAAGCAACGACTTGCCCTTGAACGAAAGTTGCTCTTGGTTGTCCGATTACATGCTCAAGACTTATCTGACCGTGTAAGCAACATAACTTATGCAAGATGGACATTTTGAGAATAAACATGAAATTATGTTTAGAGTCATAAGCACAATAACTTTTACCAAATGCGCAGCAGAAATCATGTCAAGTAAGGCCATTTTTAAATCCTTGGAACTACTTTTCTATCAAAGTGTGAATGGTGGGACAGAGCATCCTTGGAACTACTTTTTTAAAACTAAAGTCTGTATGGTGTAAAAGGGTCCCGGAAAAGGGTATCATCGGAACTACTTTTCTGTGAAGTTGTAAATGGTGCGAAAGAGAAACCTTGGAACTACTTTTCTATCAAACTGTGTATGGCGTAAAAGAGCAACCTTAGAACTACTTTTTTAAACTTAAGTTTAAAAAAGTAGTTTACGGTCCTTTTCAGGACTATACTCACTTCCGAAAGATACTCTTCCTTCCAACCTCCACTTTCTCGCCTTTCGATTTCACTTCTATTCTCTATCTACTTTCCTTAGTCCTTCTAGGACTTTACACATGGTGTACCGTAAACCTCTACCGCGATTAAGTTTGTATGTTGTAAAAAGATATCATTGGAACTAATTTTCTTTGAAGGTGTAAATAGTGTTAAAGAGCAACCTTGGAACTACTTTTCTATTAAAGTGTTCATGGTGCAAAAGAGTATGCTTACATAATAAAGATAGGACCAGGGAACTTTTCACTACTTCATGGCATTATCACTATTTCGCAGTGCTTCATTTTGTAATGACCTTTTTTTTTTTTTGTATTAGACGAGATATAACATAAACATTCACACTAGGTGATCAACTTTAGTTATGACCTCAAAATACAAATATTGTGTCTTTCATGACATAAAAATGTGTTTATTTTCCCCTTAAATAGTAAAATGATATGAGGTGTATTACTTGTGCATCAGCATACAAAACACAGATTATGAATGAATGTACACAGCTATTGTCATACCATGTTCATACCTTTTTTCTGTGCTAATTCTGGCAAGCATCAGTTTTTAATATCCAAATTTCCCTTCATTATCACACATGTTTATTGATGAGTGTAATCAGCTATATGTATTATCAATCATTTATAATTTACATTTAAAACGAGGGATGGGGAGAGGCTTGAAATAGCTCACAAAGCCTGATCAAATCAACAGAAGCGTTGCCCGACAAAAAAAAATACATTTCCAAAATTGCCTATGAATTGTTAGATACTTTTATTGTCTGTAAACCTTGAATTTGACAGGGTTGTTTTTTTTCTTTGCTCGTAAAAAATGATTAGTTGATGTCAAGCGATTATATGCACGCTTTTGGCTGTTCCATGGTTATATCGATCAAATTAATGACGAGCTTACTTGGGTTATCATTTGGTAAGCTTTTTAATAATCTTGTCAACAGGGGGAAACATATGTCAATAGTTTCATCAAAATACTAGCTGGATCCACAAAAGTGACATGGTAATATGGCCTTCTCCAATAAAAATAAAAAATAATTGCAATTGTCATGATTGCTGATTATTTGGAGAGTTGGGATGGCTAGTGTCATACGGATATTGTTGTCTTTCGTGTTTAATACATTTTTATTATTATCATAATATTGATCACAAAGGGGACTTGTTCATTTACAGTAAGTTATCTTTAAAAGGATTGCCATGATATAATTTTATCCGTATAATCAGTCCATGGTGGCCCAAGCTTAAAAGTTTTTTTTTTAAAGAAAAGGAAAATATAGAAAGGGGTTAGGGATATTAGGGCGGAATCGTAGAGAAGGAGGGGGACACAGTTATACTATCTGTGGTCAAATTGGAACGCTTTTTGTCTTCTTGTTGAAAGCGATTGGAAAAATTTGACGTTTGAAATGTGAAATTTATCATTCTCACATTTCTTTTTGGTGGGGGAGGGGGTGTTCAGTTTTAGATTTAAAGTTTGACACCCTCTCCCCTCTCTCTTTTGAGAAACCAAACAAGTGTAGTTTGATCAGTTCTTCCAAACTGTGTCGGGATTGAGCGGGGGCAATTCACATGAATCGGAACAAGCAGTATGGTTGTGGTATTGCCCCCCCCCTCCCCACATGCTCAAACTGTTTATAATACTACATATATGAGCATGATATTGGCATTTGTTTTCACCCTTTCTTCCTAACTCCATCTTTCTCTCTCTTTCGTCTCACACCATTATATCAACATTTTTCACTATCAAATAGTTCTCCCTTAGTTCTTTCCCTTTCTCTTTTGCTCTCTCTCTCTCTCTCTCTCTCTCTCTATCTCTCTCTCTCTCTATCTCTGCCACTGTTCTCGCACGTTCTGTTTCCAGACTTGTTGCTGTAATATCTCATATAAAAACAAAATACCGACATGTTTCCTTTTCAGCACAAGAGGGCACAATATACTAACAAACAAACGGGAACCTTAATTGCCAGTGAAAATTTGATCCATTAAATGCGTTTCTGGTTAAGCGAGACGCCAATGGGGGGGGGGGGGGGGGGGGGGGGGGGGGGAGGGTTAATGGGTAGAGTAGGGGAGGTTACCAAATGCAGTCAGTGTGTGGTTGCCCCTGTTTGTGCCAGTCTAGTCGCGTGCGTAGCTTCACGAAACCAGTCTCCCAAGCTCCGCCATGTTTGAAGTTTGAACAACTGAACTCTTACCGGGACTCTTACACTAGGTAGTGTTAGATTTCAGTGATTAGAGATTTTTAGATTTGCACAACGACAACGTGGATTGCCACGATCGACGTCCTTTTAATGCACTGCCTTGAATGGACGTTACACGTATCAGTCCACGCAAATCTAAAAGTCCCTATTATAACACGATCTGAAAGCGCCCGAAGCCTCATGAATTATTCATTTTATGTTCGATGCTTCCTACATTCGTATATGCTCTTCACGCAACAGTAAACAACAAAATACAGCGCGGATCAGCATCGAACATGCACATTGGGAAAGGTCATCTCCGCTTAATTTATTCATGAGTGTTAATGTACTCATCACTTGGCCAATGAAAACTCACCAGTTTTGGCGAATCAGTGTCTTCTAAGTATTTTATTATGATGAGGACTCGATATGATTTTCACTGATTATTGAATACAGCTTCGTACTGCTGGAGAGAAGAAAAAAACCGAGTCAAACATAATTATTCAAGCTTTTAAATTTTATGAATAGGTCCACGAAAGTGACCAGGCATTATTGCCTTCTCAAATAAAAAATGATTACAGTTGTCACGATTGCTGCTTATTTAGAGAGTTGGAATGGTCGGCGTCATATGAATATTGGCGTCTTTTGTGTTTAATAGATTTTAATTATCTTTCCTACCATAATAATCGCAAATGGATCTTGTTCATTGGCAATAAGTAATCTTTAAAAAGATTGATGTAATTAAATTATATGTGTATAATCAGTCCATGATGGCCCAAGCTTAAAAGGAAAAACAAAGTAAAAGTAAAAGGAAAATGTAGAAAGGGGATGGGGGATATTAGGAGTGAAATTGTTAAGATGGGGGGGGGGGGGGGGGAGAGAGAGAGAAATGACATTACATTTTCTGGTGGATAATTAGAACGCTTTTTTTAATTGCTGAAAACAAATGAGAACATTTAATATTGAATTTTTTTTTTCCTCACATTTTTTTTTGTGTGGGGGAGGAGGGTGCTCAGGTAATTTTAAATGTAACTTGACACCCCATCCCCTTTCTCTTTTGAGAACCCAATCATGTGTATATTTATCAGCTGTTCCAAACCCTGTCAGTTGGAGAGAGCGGTGGGACAGGGAATATGATGGTGGTATTACCCCCCCCCCCTTCCCCACATGCTTAAACTGTTTTTAATAGTATTAAAAACTGTTAAACTATTTTGAACATGATATTGGCAACTGCTTTCACTCTTTCTCCCTCTCTCTCTCTCTCTCTCACAGCATTACATATTCCTCATTTTCACGACATCAACATTTCTCACCATTGTTCTCTTTTATTATCTTTCCTTTTCTCATTTGCTCTCTTTCTCTCTCTCTCACACACTAAGTCACAGCATTATGTATTTCTCATTTTCATGATATCAACATTTCACACCATTGTTCTCTTTTATTATCTTTCCTTTTATCATTTGCTCTATTTCTCTCACCAAGTCACAGCATTATATATTTCTCATTTTCATAACATTAACATCTCTTACCATTAAATACTTCTCTCTTATTCTCTTATCCTTTTTTCTTTCTTCTCTCTCTCTCTCTCTCTTTCTTTCTCTTTCTTTCTCTCTCTCTCTCTCTTCTCTCACGTTCTGTTTTCAGACTTCTTCCACGTATGATTTACTTAACCCAACCGTATGCACATTACAATTCAATATGTTAAAAGATATGAAGAGAATATTGATATAAGATAATACAAATTATGTTCATTTTATTTATTATTCTTAAAACATCAAAATATCGTATTAGGCTATTAGGATATTAGCTCAAATAGTTTCATTCGCTCCTTGAAATTATTACAATTTCAATTATGCATTTTGCCACATTACTTTTTTCCCAATATTTTTAAACAAAGTATAGGCTACTTCTGAGCCCTATTTCTTTCTTTCTAGGGAATGTATTATATCATGATTGGCACCGTATTACAAAACAAATTATAAAATAAGACATCTTTTGTGTTTTTAATTTACCCATGACTCAAAATCATTTTTTTTTCTCCAGTCAAACAATGCACATCTGATGAACAAAGTAAGAATGATGGTTGCTTTTTGGTCCTCACTTAAACACGAAGAACATATTGGTGCCTTTTATTTTTAGTAATGCCTATATGCAGTTTATATGGAATTAATACTTTAGTTGTCTATGGGACGGAAATTCAAAGAGAAGGATAGGAGAAAAGATTGGGTTTAAAGGAGAAAGGGGATCAAATAAGGGGCAAAGGGGTGAATGGTAGAATGGTAGAATAAAGAATGAAATAAGTAATGATTTCTTTTTAAATATAAGAGAACGAAGATATACACAAAAGAAGAGATCAACGCAGTATTTAAACAGGGAACAGCATACTGAAATAAAAATAAAAGTTTGGAACAAAGAATAACACAAGGAAAGATAGGAGAAAGAAATGAAATAAGTGGGGATAGGACTTGTACTGAAAACCATTATAAAAGAAATTAACTTAAAACTCAATTATGGGCTTTGAATATGTGTTCATCACTGACAGTTATGGGCCTAGGTTTTAGCAATTCTTTCAACTTAATTATGTACACAGATCTGATGAGCCATCAAAAAGGATTTGAATTTACAACAAAATTAATCAAATTCTAGCGCAACACTGCAAAAGTAGGAAAATCTACTAACAAGATATTGCCAACAAACAAGATTCTGATGAACACACAATTCTAATGAAGTGATTTAAGTCGCGCCAACACCGGTCTTATATCAAGTCGATGTGCCTTCCCGATCACATGAGATAAATAAACCTGTAAGCCCATAGGTTGGTCATTTAAAACTGTATAAAACGTCAAATTCTTATTGCGTTCAATTTTTACGACCGGGGAAATACTATGTACAAAGCCGATATCTGAGAACAAAGATGTGTCCTTGTATAGCTAAGACCTAGTCATATGGAATCTGATTCGGTTCAGATAAAACAAAGGCCCTATTTTCAGCATTTAATATTTAGGTTTACCCATAGTTCAGATTACATCTTGAAAATCAAAACCTATTTATTGTGCCCCAACAGTCAAGGCGTGAAGATTGAGAACATCAATATCCAACCTTCAGTATTTTCTTTGTGTTTGTATGTGGGATGAGTGGTTGTGTGGGTGTGCGTGAATGTGTTTTTTTTTAAAACCTTATCAGATTAATACCGTTATGTTGAAATTCATGAAAATGTAGGCCTTTGTTCAGAAGATGATTCAGAAACCAAATAATTAATAAGTCGAGTCAAACGTTTTCGTGTTAATTGTCTCTTCATTACTTATAAATGATGAAGTGTAATTTTTCTTTATACCGTTTTGTTACATAATGGCAGTAGTCAGACATAAAAAAGGCGCGTTTTAAATAAATTTATTTTACAATGTTAACAATGTAATGGATATAGAATTCACACAATCAAATAAAGTATTATTTACATACAGTCATGTACTCTAAATCATGACAAAACAATTTTTACATGTGTTAGCGATTGTAACAAACAATTCTGGTTAAACAGATAATTATCATTTGGAAAAGTAAATTTTTTAATCGCACGTACGATACAACTTTAAGTTGGTGTCATTTTCTACCTCTAAAGTATCATTACACACATTAACAGAAGTAAATCAACATATTGATCAACAAATCTCTGTGATTACTCATGACCTCAATTGGTATAATAAGACAACGATAATTATACGAAGAAGAATAATTAACATATATGTACAACCTTAACGCCAATCACCTGTTTTCGCAAACTATTGTCATGACGATTAATACGTCCAAGAAAACCTGTGACTCTAAGTTTATTGTTTCTCATAATATTTAAATCCCACTTCTTCAACAAAGTCGTCTCCGTCGACACCGGTGCCGCCTACCACCTGGTTGTTGAGTTCACACACACCGTTGCTGATGTTAAATGACACGCAGTCATCTCGCTTGTTACACTCGGCACCGCATTTGACCAATGACAAGCCATGTTTGGCTTTGATCACGTGATTTCGAAGGCGCCGTCCCTCGATCCGTCTGAAGAGGGAGGTCTTCTGGTGGACTATGTCTGCTTGTGATGGTGTTGTGGGCAATGCCTGGTGAATTGTGGTAAAATCTGTGGAAAATAACCGAAATAAACATTTGATGTGACGTTTGACGATACCTATTAACGTATGTCTATATTAAAATACGATCGCAAAGGCTTTCAAAGAACGAACCTTGATCAAGTTCAATAGCCTTAGTCATCACCTTTTAAAATATGCGAGCATTACAGCGACGTATTACCTAATCCAGAAAAGATTTCTTTGGGATATATGCAATAGTGTATTTTAATTGCCTTTGAATTAATTTATAGGAAGTCTTTGTGAACGTGTTATGAATTAATATCAATTTTAAAGATGCAATGCTAGGCACAGATTAACCCCTTTCAACCCACTTAAAGATTACGCAGGCATACACTTGACGTAAAAAAATACATGTAGCATAAGACTACACCTGACTGATTTTTTTAAAGGCCAAGATGAAATTTCATGTAGCCTGTCGCATAATCTCGAATTTCTCCTGAAAGATCGTTAACACCACACACTGTCTAAAGCAACGGTTTGACTTTTTCACCCTCTCTCTCTTTATGTTCTTTGTGTAATTTTGTTTTTGAAAGAATGTTTGCCCAAGTCCATTGGCCGTTGGAGAAGAAGGCGTAGGACTATCTGGCCATCTATATTAGCTTACTTTCATAGTAGGTATACGGAGAGATGAAATTACGTTAAAATGATGAAAAATCTCTTGTCCATAATATAGACCTATAATACAATACCTATATCGAATTACATTATAAGGCAACGAATGCTTTTAATTTTTCCACACAATAGATTCATGTTTTTCGTTTATTTGTGTTGGGGGGGGGGCGAGGGGCTGTGGATGATGCAGGCGAAAAAATATTATTCAAACCTCCCCCGCGATGCCCCCCCCCCTTCCCACCGTCGTTCATATTAATAATTAGACAAATATTTATTTTTGAACAAAACTATACAAACTTCTAACTCAACATCTGTAAACGAGGATACAAAACAAAACGGCGAAAATTTGCGAGGCAGAAACGCTTCCTCGGCTAACTTTCCCACTGTCCCAAATACATATATGTATGTATATCGTATATTTTTGCTCCGTTATCTTGCAATAGATGCCCCTCTCCGCCCACCCACCCCCATTTAGTGTACAGATATAATAATAATAATATAGAAGTACAGAAATAGAACGCCTCTCCTGATATTGAACCATACTTTACTGGTTGCTGTCTGTACAGGAACGCTACTTCTAGCGTTAGCTCAACCATGAAATATTAATGATATTGATAACAACGATGATAATGATAAATAAGAGTGATGATGAAAGTAATACATGTAATACTAAAAGTACTACTACAACAACTACTACTACTACTACGACTAATACTATAATGATAATAATAGTAAGAACTACGGTAATAATAATAATAATAATAACAATAATTCTACCAAAATTAATAACAATCGTAGTTAACAATAATTAAATGATAATACTAGTTACATACTAATGTTTCTAATAACTGTACTATCGCAACTTATAGTGTCTTATCTGGATTTTTCTTATCTTTGATAATAAAATAATGATGATGATAATAATCATAATTTTGTTTACAGGAAAAGCCTCATCAGCTTCAGTGCTGTTCTGCCAGAGGGCCCTGCAATTATTATTACACTACGAATTACCAGGTACCCATTTACAGCTGGGTTGGAAGTGGCGAATGTGGGTTCATGTCTTGCCAAAGGACATTGATGCCGGTCTGGGATTCGAACCCTAAACATAAGGAGTGAGAGTCAAGTGAATGAACCACTTTACCATGACACCTCTACATAATTTTGTGAATATTTACCTGGCGTAGGAGTCCGATATTCTGTAGGCGTTTCAGGAGTGCCCTGTTATGAAAAAGAAATGTACCATTCTCTCCCGTCAGTATAATCATAAAATATTAATTCATGAAATAACTTTAACCATTTTATTGTGATACGTAGATTTCATGAAAACGGGATAATATAGAATTACATTCGTAACTTAGTAGGAAAATATGAAACAACCCAGTTACCATCTAAAGTAATGATCGATATTAAGTGTATCGTTTTAACATTCAACTTACTGTTATGAAAACTATTACTGTTCTCACTCATTATCGATGTTTAATACTTTTATTTGTAAGTGAGAAAAAGAAAAATCTATGTCAAAAGTACATTGCACAAATATATAAAATGTAATAAATAAATGCATGAATAAATGATTAAGCGAGTGACTAAAATACAATGAATGAATTGTAATTTGAACGTTAAATCAGTTTATCATGTTATGAAAGCAATTATCTATAAAACAAATAAGTTAGTAAATTATTTAAATAACACCGAATTATATTCTGCCCAGTAAATGTGTGTACGTCCCATGACCTCATTATGGATAACTCACACTTGTTGACCTTGTCGGCACGGTTGTTTCACCTCTGACACCTATGTTTGGAATAAGAATAGCATTAACAAGACGAGCATTAAAAGATGCGATGCTAGGTAAAGGGTTACGTAGACCTACACTTGACATGGAAATACATATAGCATATCCCTATATCTGACCGCTTTATTAAATGCTAAGTTGAAATGTCATGTAGCCTTTTGGATAACGGCAACGGATTCCTTCAATATTTACACAACGGCAGACTCGTGTATCCTTAGAGGCAAAGAGGTTTGGATGCTGCGCCCCCAAAGGTATCATTTACGGCCTCAATCCCGCCATAGTGTTTGCCCCATTTCGATAATGATAAAACATTCAATTATTACACAAAAATATACAAAATCTTAACTCGATATCTGTAAACGAGGAACAACACAAAATGACGAAAATTTCCGAAGAAGAAACGCTACCTCGGCTTACTGGCCCACTGCATCAAATACTTGTATGTTTATTGTACATTTCCTACTCTGGATTGCCAGTGTCGTGAGCATGAGGCCAGGCAATCCACAAAAAATAACAATAATAACAACAACAACAACAATGATAATAATACTACTACTAGTAGTAAAATGATAATAGTTACATATATTTAGCTCTTAATTATAATGTTTCTAATCTCTGTATGCCTACTCTAGTAATCAATATTGTTTTATCTGGTTTTGTCTCATCTTAAATAATACATGATAATAATAATGATAATCAAAATTTTGTTTACAGGAAAAGTCTCATCAGCTTCAGTGCTGTTCTGCCAGAGGGCCCTGCAATTATTATTACACTACGAATTGCCAGGTACACATTTACAGCTGGGTTGGAAGTGGTGAATGTGGGTTTATATATTGCCAAAGGACATTGGTGCCGGTCTGGGATTCGAACCCTAAACATTAGGAGTGAGAGTCAGGTGAATGAACCACTTTACCTTACACCTCCAATAATTTTGTGAATATTTACCTGGCGTTGGAGTCTGATCTTCTGTAGGCGTTTCAGGAGTGCCCTGTTATCAAACAACAAAAATGTACCATTCTTTCCCGTCAGTATAATCCTAATAGATTATTTCATGAAATAACTTTAATCATTTTATGGTAATACGTAGATTTCATGAAAACGGGATAATATAGAATTACATTCGTAACTTAGTAGGAAAATATGAAACAACCCAGTTACCATCTAAAGCAATGATCGATATTAAGTGTATCGTTTTAACATTCAACTTACTGTTATGAAACCTATTACTGTTCTCACTCATTATCGATGTTTAATACTTTTATTTGTAAGTGAGAAAAAGAAAAATTTATGTCAAAAGAACATTGCACAAATATATAAAATGGAATAAATGAGTGAATGAATGAATAAGTGATTAAGCGAGTGAGTAAAATAGAATGAATAAATTGTAATTTGAACGTTAATTCAGTTCATCATGTTATGAACATAATTATCTATAAAACAAATAAGTTAGTAAATTATTTAACATCGAATCATATTCTTCCCAGTAAATGTGTGTACGTCCCATGACCCCATTATGGATAACTCACACTTGTTGACCTAGTCGGCACGTTTGTTTCACCTCTGACACCTATGTTTGGAATAAGAATAGCAGTAAACAGACTAACATTAAAAGATGCAATGCTAGGTAAAGACTAACCCCTTCCAACCCACTACAAGGTTACGTAGACATGCACTTGACATGAAAATACATATAGCATATCCCTATACCTGACTGATTTATTAAAGGATAAGTTGAAATTTCATGCAGCCTGTTGGATAGTTTCATATTTATTTCTAATTGAATTATGAGGCAAAGGATACCGTCAATATCTACACAACGGCAGGATATTTTTGTAGGGGGAGGCGGGGAACTTTGGATGCTGCGCCCCAAAAGTATTATTTACGGCCCCTATCCCGCCCACGTATTTTCAATTTTGATAATGATGAAACATTCAATTATTACACAAAATTATACGAAATCTTAACTCGATATCTGTAAACGAGGATACAATATAAACAACAACAACAATAATAATACTACTACTAATAAAATCATAATAGTTACATTTATTTAGCGCGTAATTATAATGTTTCTAATTGCTGTATGCCTACTCTCATAACCAATAGTGTTTTATCTGGATTTGCTTTATCTTGAATAATAAATGATAATAATAATTATAATCATGATTTTGTCTACCAAGAGAAGCCTCATCAGATCCAGTGCTATTTTGCCAGAGGGTCCTGAAATTAGTATTAATTTAGCGATTGCCAGGTACCCAATTAATGTGAATACTTACCTGGGGTTGGAGTCCGTATTTCTGTAGGCGTTTCACGCCTGGCCTGTTATAAAACAGAAATATACAATTATTTGCCGTCAGTAAAATAATAGATTAATTCATGAAATAACTAAATCGTAGAATGTGATAATTCAGATTTACATGCATAACTAAGTAGAAGAATAAGAATCCAGTAACCAAGCAATCAATATTAAGTGTATCGTTTTATCATTCAACTTTGTGTTATGAAACTTATTAGTGATCTAACTATCAACAAGTAAATGAAATTAAATGAATGCATGAATGAATAGGTGATAAAGCGAGTGAGTAAAATAGAATAAATAAATTGTAGGACGAATTCAATTATGATGTTATACAAGATTTCATCTGAAAAAAATAGTTAGATATTTCTTCATATTACACTAAATTACAGTCTTCCTAGTGAATGTTTGTATGTCAGATAACCCTTATGGAGGATAACTCACACTTGTTAACGTTGTCGGCGCTGTTGTTTCATCTGTAACACCTGTGCATGGAATACGAATAGCATTTAAAGGTACTATGTCCCATTTGCAGGCCACAAAAATGAAAAGGTTATAATCCAACGGCATTTGAAAGATAATACTAATTTAGAACTTCCCTAAGAAAAAGGGGGCTTGAAAATGTATTTAAGTGGGAAAATAACGACTATTATTTTTCGAATCTACTTAAAAGCTATTAAGTCAGTGAGTAATCGACTGATTTTCAAACCATTGTACCGAATGGTCGTACGTTTTATGCTGCGCAAAGATTCAAGAAGTGGGTTATTGATGTAGACAAAATCCCATGTACCCTTTACAGCTCATTGTATGTATTTTATTACTAAAGAAGAAAAAAAAGCCAGTCAGTCACTCAATATTGTCTGACAGTGAAATCTAGCAAGTAAACGAGTTTCCTTGCATAATTTGAATAATAAGAAACTGTTAACTTTTAAATTTCACAGATAAGGCATACATGACATATTTATAATTCCTGCAAAGTTCTACAGAATTTGATGTTGGCTGCAATTTAAACAATTTGATTTATAGGAGGACAAAAGATCGTCAGTGATCTTTATTAAACCACTCATCGACAAATTAGCTGGAGATGCAGCTTTTACCTCTCCTGCTCGTACACTCTGGACAAATTACGCCTTCGAATTAAAATCATCACCAACATGCCAACAGTAGAAAAATTCAAACAGAATTTGGAGACCTTCCTGTTCTAAAACCTTATGCATTAATTGAACTGACACTGTCACTGCCTGGTTACATTGACTAATGAATGGTATCTCAAAGCGTTTTGTATCAAGTGGAAAAGGGGCTATATCAATTGCAACTATTTTCATTAATTAACATGTATAGCAATTTATTCACGGCTAACAAAAATAACAAACAACCAAATTTGCGTTTATGTCGTGGCTTTATTAACATTTTGAGATGGACGCTTATTTTGCACATTTTGATTTTCTGGGTGTCATAACAACATAACACAGATATATTGAATCATAAAAAATGCTTACAAATGCAATGCTAGGCCCCCCGCCTATGAAATCGAGTGATGCCTAGGCTAAACTTATATACATCAAGTCATTATATCAGCCCCCCGCCTATAAAATCGAGTGATGCCTAAAGTTATGCTAGGCCCCCCGCCTATGAAATCGAGTGATGCCTAGGCTAAACTTATAGGGTGGTATTCTCATAAGTTAAGCCGGGACTAAGTCCAGACTAAACAAGAATTTTAGTTCACACTTCTATGGAATGCTAGGTTTCATCTCTCTCCTTCAATATTCATGACAAAGATAATCTATCAAAGACTTTGTTGAAATTCAGTTCAAACTCATATTATCCTTTTCTTCCCATTTCATTGCAAAATTAATTTTGTGGACACTTTTTTTTGAAGGATTAAAATAATCTGTACTAGGTAAATGAGTTGGCAACTGGCACTCCATAAAAGTGTGAACTAACTAAGTGCGCGCTAACTTAGTACGCGCTACCGGAATACCACCCATATACATTAAGTCATTATATCAGCCCCCCGCCTATAAAATCGAGTGATGCCTAAAGTTATAGAATATAGATGTATATATATACCAGCCTCTCCGCCTGTAAGATCGGATGATGCCTAAGATTAAAGCGTGACACCCTGAGTTTGAAAGTGTGTAGGTACAACTAGGTCCCCCCGCATTCAAATCGAATGGGGGCCGGAAAACTAAGAATTGACATGCGAACAAATTCGACTGAATATACATTGGCAACCCCCTCGCATGTAAAAATTGAGTGGGGTCGAAAATTATCGGATGACAATTATTGATCAATAAACTTATCAGTACCATGTGATTAGTGATTTGGAGGCATAATTTGACAAATTACCGCCAAACGAGAATATATTTATATATGATCGGCCGCCAAATCACAACGTTGTCATCACTACGATTTCTGTGCACTAAGGGAATATCTATGCTTAACTATTTACACTTTGGTGGAATTAACATTTCAATTGGCCAAATTAACCAATGTACATGTACAGGCATGTACTTTTTCGCCCTTAGCTAATTTATAACCCTCTAACAGACTACAGAGTATCGTAATAAACTTATCTCTACAACACCGGCACATCATTATGCCTAATTCATTCCCCTCAAAGAAGTGACTAAACCGTTAATGCCCATTTCGAAATGAAGCATTCGCAAAACTGGTCATTTACCAATGTCCACCTAAACCTGCCCCATATAACCATTATTTACTCTCCACAACTTTGTTACTCCCAAAATAAGGCACTCTTATCCCAACAACAAAAACATGATCTTGCGGTGCCGGACTCAAACTTTTTTGCGGGATTTACTTTGCTACCCGAACAGACTTAAACATTGAAATATAAGAACGCTGCAGTATAAGAACACTGAACTATAAGAACATTGAAATATAAGAACAAACAACGTGTTTTGTAACATTATCATTGTTTAACTACTTGGATGAACCGAGATAGGACAGGCCCTCCTTCAGGTCAGTGATAAACCTGTCCAAACCCTCATTGGAGAGATGCAATCCGTCCGGCCTATATAAAGCCCTATCCTTATGCCTTATGTCGGGGTGTGGAATGGCCTTTCCCCCATTCCTGCCGGCCAAGGCGCGAGCGTATCGGTTCGTGGCCCTCCTTCTAATTCTAATTTTTCCTGCTCTCCGGACTACAGCATTTATATTCTACCCGTTCTAGGATGTCAGACCATATTATTATCGTCTCAGTGTTCGATGTGATTAATCTGTTCACCGCATTCGCCATCGCCCTCTTCGAACATCCCTCTATGTCATTCGTGCCCCCGTGTAACACTAAAACGGTCGGCTTCGTCAGGCCACTGGTAATCGACTCTAGCCATGCGTTTGTTTGGTCCAAGCGAAGGCCCCGCTTTCCAGCCCAATGGATGACCGTCCTCAAATCCATATCGGCGCAGCCAGTCCGCTCCGCCCTGCGATGGGCCCAGAAAACGATAGAGTCGCCTACTATCCATATTTGTTCTGTGGACAAAATAAGAAAAGAGGACTGGGCAGCATTTTGTATTCCAAAGAACATGCGTTAATGTGAACTTGAAATCCCATTGTTGCAATGACGACTTTCGTCATTGCCTTGTTTTCGTTCACATTCTGCCCCATTAATATTCTCCTGGTTTTCCTTATCGTCTAGAAATCCCATTCGTTTTGCACGTAGTGCTTGTCATCACTAATTATGCCCTTTCCTCATGTCCGTTTCCTTTCAAATTTCATAGGCATAGTCTCTAACATCTCATCAAGGTCACTACATTCTTCGATTTTCGAAATCACTCGTGCATAACCGTCCAGGCGCCATTTTGTCCGTTTCTGGTCCATTTTAAGGCCTTTCTTTCTTCCTTCCTATCTCCACTATCCTAGATCCTACAAACTTCTAACAAATTCCTCTAGATAGTCTAAGAGATGTTCTTTTGTCTGCGACGTATAACCTGACCTTCAAAATGCCATCTTCGTACTCAAAATTCAAATCCGAAACCGACTTCGTCAAAAATCTCTCAAGTTCTTGAAAAATGGACCCCTAAATAATCTAAAACTGCCATAACTTTCTCATATGAATTCCGTTTTGTATTTAAATCTCACAGTATCTTTATCTCATAATTGCATAAGCCATGCCAAATTTCACGCTCCAATGGATTTGCACAACATAAATAGCGCCCTCTAAAGTTTTGGGAATTGGCTTTCTCTCTGTGGCCGCATCTCCATAATGGCTTGGCAAACCCGTACCCTTTTTTTTGGATTTAGATACTTGATGATATGCCCTTTCCAGCCATTTACAAAATTATATACCCTATCCCTGACCAAATTTGAGAAAATTGCCCTCCAAATTCGCCATTTTCAAGAAAATTCTGAAATAACTTCAACTTGCTCTAAAATGGCGATCTTTATACCTAAATCAATGAAACTTGGCAGACATATGTATCCTTATACGTGACAACTGTTTACTAAGTTTGGTAAAATTCGAATATGTCAGCGCAAAGTAGTCGCCAAAAATGATGAATTTACTATGCATTACATAATAGCGCGTTTAATGCGTGCAATACATTGCGCGAAGATAACAATGGTGTCAAACTGACCGCAATGAAGTGCCCTTTCGAATAATACCAAGTATAGTATATGTTCACACAGAAAATTGTGAATAAATCGCATTTGAACAAAGGTCACTACACGAATTCCGCCGAGTTTCCGCCCGAATCTAACACGTATCGGCTATGACGTCATTTTTTCAGACTGCTTTTCGCCCCTTAAACGTCCTTTTCTTGAAAATTTGCAGCGACATGCCGAGTTCCAATAAGCAGGGCACCTCTTGGCCGGATTTTTAAAATTGGTCGATGGGGCTATTTAAGACGCCATTTTGTCCTATAAATCTATTTTAAATCACGTGTTTCGATAAGATTGTCATAGAAAAAAAAAGAGAGTAGTTTACAATAACAATCATGAAATTCTCTTTCTAATGATACCAAATACGGCCCATAAAGAGACATAAAGAGAGAGAGAAAAAACAATTTAACTCCGGTCAAAATACAGATCCTGTACGTTTTCCGCTCATGCATTACACGCATATTCTATGGGGCATATCGGGTTCACGCTTTTGACCCCAAGAACGATCTTTATTGCAAAGAAGAACATGCATCAAATCCCCTTGGTTTTTGCATGCAGTGCTTGCGAGCCCTTACGTCCTTTCCCCTATCCCAATTTCTTTCAAACTTCGTAGGCATAGTCACTACCATCCCATCAAGGTCACTGTTGAGGCCTTTCTTTCGCCCTACCTATCCTCACTATCACAGAAGCTACAGACTTCGTATAAATTGCTCTGGATAGGGCGAGAGAAGCTCATTCGTTTGACACGTAGAAACACGGCGTCATTGCACGCACATCGTTGTGACACGATTGCATTTCTAGTGTTTTCTTGCTCTTGTTCTGCATGTATGTTTGTTGTCTGCTTGACTTCGTTTTCATTTTCATGTTGTAGCACCATTATTATTATTATTGCTAGTATTATTATTAGCTTATTTAACCTCTCGAGGCGAGGGACTTATTCCTCTGTGTGTTGTACATATATTCATTCCTGTGTATGCGGCCTCACCCTTACATTGGCCCCGGACACGTTAACCTCATCATTCACTCTGTTATATTATGTACGTATACCTGGCGAATCAAATCAAATCAAATCAAATCAACCCCAACGGTACTTTGCAACATTGCTCATATTTAAACAACAATTATCTGCGATGCGCGGAGGAAGCCCATCGACCCATGTGCTGTATTTGGGCGTCCGAGCAGCCCGCCATAGCAGCGGTTGTAGCCGCACCTATACGAAAAGAATGGGAGGAAAACTTCGCCGCCAACATATCTCTGTATGACATGCATCTCTTTATCATGGCACTGAACTCATGCCTGGTGAGAGGAAGCGACCATATGAGCAAAAGAAAGCCTCCCCACTTCCCGGGCGCATTTTCAAATATCTAAGGACCGCCTTTACGGGACAACTACCCGCCTCAATTTCGTGTATTGAAATGGTGCAACCGTTTCCCCTCGGATCAGTTTTCGATTCCCTTAAAGAGAGACTCACCCGGCGATGTGGTGCACTGCCGGTGACTGCCACGTCCGTGAAACGCAGCATTCGATCCCGCCTATGCCGTGATGCCACTGTGTGATGTGCGACCAGGCCAAAATAATGATATGGACTCTCCTTTCTAATCAGGCCCAACGACAAAGGCCAGCCCAAAACCCGAGTATAATCCCGCTGGTCGCTCACGAGAAGAAATAATTCAGCGTTATATAGATCCCGCCTCCAACTAATTATTCCAGTGCAGTGCTAACTTTAGTATTAATCCAAATCCTCTAATAATGTTTTAAACTCCGTAAATTTTTCTTCTTGTCCATTCAAAATGAAAGCCATAACTAGAATGAAAGCCCCTTCGTGCTATTTTTAATTTGCTGGCGGTATTTTCCGCGCTTGCTTGATAAGCGTACATACGCTTGTACATTTCCTTCCAATGTAATACAAAGTATTACATTTCCTAGCGCGTGAATTTTCCTCAAAAATGTAAACAACCTCTTGACCTACATTTTGTCAGCCTGTCAATAAACCATTTTAAATCGTTGTCTACTCTTTAAATTTTATTATAGCAATAGTTCAAATACATAACTATGAATACAAAACATAAACCATCACTTAATCTCTACCCATCCCCAAATAACATCTTGAATATATTTCGATTTGTGTTTCCCAGTTTCAGGTGACTATTATGCAATAACTTTCGCAGTGGGGTCAATTTTTTTAGAGGGGCGAAGGAGCTTGGAGATTCGTACATTGATTCTACATGTGCCTCTCTTAATTTTATTCGATAATAATTCTTATTTTTCCTGGAAAAGAGAGGATGGGGGGGGGGGGGGAATGGGATGATTTCCCGCCATTTCTAGAACTGCTACTTCTTACATTCATACTCAGCGTAGCCGTAGGTGTACTCCCCTGATTGGCACGTTGAACCCGCCCGGCATGAGGGAGTGAAGGTACATGGATTGCGAGTCTCGCAGTACGAAGCCATACGCGCCGTCCAGTCACTGTCATCACACTGGCTCTCCAGGGAGGGGTCATACGCATTGCAAGAAGAAACCCTCACACAAACTCCTTTGGTGATTCTGATCGTTGATCCTGGGTCACACTCGATCATGATCGACGGAGATCCACCTCCATCATCTTGACACCCTGTAACTATATGCACAGTGTGATACAAAGTTGTAATTGTGATGGTGAACACATTTTCATGTTTAATTACAAAATATAACGTACATTTATTTTTCTATCAGATTAATTTATTTTCATTTAAATAAAAATTAAATCATTTAGGTTATAGAAGAAAGACACGATTGTTTGGAACTGTTTGGTTTTCATCCTGTAGAAAGAAATCGAGAAGTGCAATCTATCCACAAAATACTTCCAATGCTAACACCTAAAATAGCCAACCGGTTAAGCGAGCGTAAGGATATCGAGGTAAAGTAGTATGTTTAGGACTTTATCGGATATTAAGTCCACGTTAAGGCATAATTTGACGACAAAAATTCAAACAGGGAATATATTTGTTCCAAATGATTTATTCTAAATTTCGAGGGATTTCAAACTTCGTTAAAAGAAGAATTTGTAAATCGGCATAGAAGCGTAGTGCCATCAGACGAGGAGTGCGAATATCTACGATTTGAAGCTGATTCGGCTATTATATTGACTAGAAGGTTTAAATTCACTAACATTCCGATTGTTAGTATTCTTATCATCAGTTTAGAAATCGGGAAGATGATGCTCGTTTAGATTTCCATAGCTATTACAATTGCCATTTCTTCGAAGATCGAATCGCAGTCGGTTCGTGTAGTGTGCAAAGTAGGCAAAGTAAAATGGAATCTTAGTTTCTCGTCCAGAAATTTTAAAATGAGGAGGAGGGGTTTCAGTTTTTATATTAATTATTTGATTTCTTTTCTGCACACAAACATGCTACTGAGACTTTTTGTACATGTTTCATTTAGATGTGCACTTCAGAGGCTTAAAACAACGCGAAATTGCATTAAAATGAACGATTATGTTTTTAAAAATATTTATAGGTTCCCAGTTTGTGTGTGTATTTTCATTTCAGAACAAAAATATCACACATTGAGGGAGATCGTTAAAAAAAAGAAGGGGAAGAAAAAGTAGATTTACATTTTATTTAGGCTAATGTATTTTACTACCGGCCTAACTCACATGTTTTTATATCCTATTGAATTACAAAAGCATTGAGGTGGCTTTAAAGCACACTAGCAGTTATCTGTTCTACCCCAATTTTCAGGATTTACAGACATGTATCAAATCGTAGTTATATCGTTTTGAAAACCACTCGTTCTTACTTACCTTTGCGTTGCGCACTTCTTTTCTACAAAAGAATTGAGAAGAAAGAAAAAAAAAACATAAGAAGGCTATTTTTCTGAAAACCCTTTAGTTAATGAAATAGGTAGTCTAAAAGCACCGTTAATATATAAATTTGTTGTGTCTTAGTTATTCTCGAAAGCGTTCTAGTCACGGTTTCACTTTTTAAGAACACAAAAGGAAATTTGAAACAAAAATAATAATAATCAATACTGATTTGTAGCCTACTCCATGTATTGCCTTAAATACGTATGAGAGTATAAGTATGAGCAATTCCTGAAAAATCAGAGAATCGTGTTCTCTTGATCAAAGTGTTACATAGGCCTTTGTCTATAGATCTAGGGGTTCTTAAGAAATAGCACACTCTCACCCGCTTTACAAAAAAAAAAAAAAAAAAAAAAAATCATATTTTCATATGTTCTAATCCCAAATACGTGAGGATCTGTTTTTGGCTTGTCAGGCAATTTTGGAGTGCGAGGAGTGACATTTTCGTCCAGAATCCCTGGCGGACCTCCCCCCCCCCCCCCCCCCCCTCCCCTTAAGAAAATGAAGGGAATTACTAATATTCCACTATTATTATGTATACAATTATTCGCTATTACCTGTCTTTTTCTCCCTTTAAACATTAATGTAAAGTAAGAATGTCACGATCGCCATTTCTCACACTTGATGTGTTTAATACATAGTAACGTATAGATGGATGCAAGATTTATATAGGTATGGATGCACGAATAAATTCATTATTTACCTGTCTATCCTGTTTTTTAAACATGGATGTTAAAGTAGGATTGTCACAATCACCAGAGGACGAAGATGAGTCAGATTCTACACGAATGAAAGAGATAGAACAATTTTTAGATATTGATTAAGATAACAGCTACTCTCGTAATGTACAGGAATGGAGGCTCCCTGTTTTAAGGGGCGAGTGGGGGATATATAATTTTTAGGGATCACTTCGCTTCGAGTAGAGTGGAATCAATCCTCAAAACTGAAAGAAAAATAGTGAAAAGCGCTTTTCAAGAATATTGTTAGAGCGCCTTGAGCACCTTACGTTGTATCCAATATTACTATCATTACTATATTATTATTGACTCAACGACTACTTTGGAGTATCTTTAACGATCCATATCTATCAAGGTATCTTCTATCAGCTCGGAGGCTGATTGTCATTCCACTGTTTGTCTTGATGTTTACCTCCCAGTTGGTTCTTGGTTTCCCTCTTGTTTTGGTACCTTCTATTTTTCCTTTCAACAAATCTTTGGAGAGACTCTGATGTATTTTGATGAGGTATAAGTATTTCGCCTAACTTTAGCTGTAACAATTCCTATCAGGATATTTTGTTTAAGTCCTGCTATTTTCAGTATTTCTCGGTTAGTTTTCATATCTTTCCACATTATTCTTATTATTCTTATGTACACTAAATATTAAAATGATGTAATTTCCTTACGAAAAACATAATATAATTGTTTTTTTTTCCTTTCTATGGTCTTCGTTAATGTCCATTTTCTTCACTGTGTTTATCACTTTGTTCCTCACTCTGTTCTTCACTCTCACCGCACACAAAACAGTGTCACCAGCAGAGTATTTTCACCTTAAACACTGGCACTGCAATTTCCCTGATTATCAACTCTGCACACAGGTTCAGGGACATTACGCACCCTTGACGCACTTCTCTTTTGATTTCTTTATAGCCGATAATCATAACCCCCCCCCCCCCAAAAAAAAAAAAAAAATGATTTCAATTCCTCGGCAGTTTTGCATCAAAATAGCATGTTGAGAGTATCGAGGTCATTGTTTGAGTTAAATGCGCCTATCTTGATGAATATTTGTGGTCATAACATTTTGCACATTGACTTAAAAAAATATCTATCCAGGATTGCCCGCAAGCTTCAAAAGCAACCAATCGGTTTAGAATAATTTCGTAACGAACATTTTTTGGTAATGAGGATGTTATGCCTTACCAAAGGGCACGAGCGCATCGTGTGTAGGTTTATACACAGTCAACTTAAAATACTGTACCCATTCCTCATATTCCGAGCTAGTTTTTGTTGTTCTATCAGTGGCGTAATGAGCCAAAAGGTGAGCCAGGAAGAAATGAAATATTTATTAAGCGCTAGGAATGCAAATTTTGCCTATAGGTCCCATCATATTTTTCTCAGTTAAATCCGTTCTCTATATTGACCACTTTTTAGAAATGTATATGTAACATGAGAAATATGAAAAGTGGCTGGCTTTTCTAGCAACACCCTTTTATGAATTATATTTGATATTGAACGAGAACATTTTTACGTTTTTTAGTTGGAGTTTTGCATTTAGGAGCAATATTGATCACACAAGCAAATAAAAGTGTGATCTCTATATTTACGCATTCCTTCCTCTCTTGTGGGATTAAGCGTAGAAATGATATTTCAAATTATCTTTTTAAAGATTTGATTTGGTACGTTTTTCACTGAAATTATAAATTAAAAAATTACATTTAGCAATGAAATTATTTAAACCTGACTTGGAGACAAATTTCCAAACTTCACGAACATTTTTTAAGGCATCTCATGGAACATTCTTAAATACAACTGTCGCCTAATCATAATAGCAAATATCGCATAATCATTAATTAAAAGGAACAAAATATATGTGACTATATTTCTGTTCATGCACGTCATAAACTGATTTGCATCATGTCAAACACATTTCCCGATGACCACTTTAATGAAAATGATGACTTTCCCCCAAAATAGCTAAGGAGATTCAGGATAGGCGAGGGCATAATTCCATAATATTAATGATAACACTAATGATACAGTAATAATAACAACAATAGAAGGTTCTTGTATAGCGCTCATATCAGTCTAACTTGACACTCCTGGCACTCCACAATTATTATTACCCGGGCTTTAGGATGGCTGCCTCTATGGCGCTCTAGCATTTCAAGGAACTAATTCCTGACAGGTAGCCATTTACCTCAACCGGGTCGAGTATGGCAAATGTAGATTAAGGTCTTGCCAAAGGACATTGGTGTCGTGGCGGGACTCGAACCCCGAACCATGTGATTCATAGTCCGGTGACATATCCACTTGACCACGACACATCCATCTTCCCATGAATGTCACTTACCTTCCATCTCAGTCGAGCTGGAAAGACCAATAAAAAGAAAGATCAAGATAACCGACGCGAAAATGTAAACAACTCTGGAACAATTCATTGCACTTTCTGAGTGTATGATCCTGACTTTTAAGAAATTAAAGGTTAGTTGAAGTTTGACGTAGAAAATGAAGCAGCTGTTAATCTGTGGAAGTGATAGGAGTTTCAAAATACACCTGGAACAGATGAAAACGTGACTGTCCTGTCAGAGGAGTATGTTGGCTAGTGTCGAGCGCGAAGAAATTGGCATACGTGTGAAATCTGTTATGAACAAAAAATGATATTTTACAATGAAAATTAATTAAACCAATAGAATTTAAAAAAAAAAATTCCAGCGTGACGCAATATTGGCCTTCGTTCCAGTTTCCTTTTTCAGTGTTTTAAAATCATATAACAAAATAAACGAATGAATTATCCTTCTTCCTGACTGTTCCCAATGTTATGCCTCATGGTAACGTCATGAAGAATGTTATGTAATTGATCACCTCTATAAATAAGAAAATAAGTATCAAGATGCCGTTGGACATATAAATAGTACATGAAATACTCTATATACTCCTTGATAGAAGGCAAATATAGAGAGCAAGAGATTTACACCCTCATATTGAATAATGTATTACCCTAAATAACACAATAGCAGATTTGTGTCTTTCGAACCAATTACTGATAAAGAGAAGATTATACAATTGGAGTGATTGATGATTCGTATCGGGATTTCGTTTTATTAGCATATATATTCTTCTTCTTTTTTCATTTAAATGTCAAATTTCTTTTTAAAAGATATTAAGCGGAGCTTTTGTCATGAGATTGCGTTGTGAAAGATACTATTTGGAAGCGATGGGGGAAGGTTAATCGCCAATATAAGTATTGGTATATATATATTGAGGTTTTGGAAACGTCAAAATGATGAGAGACTGGCCCAGTTTTGTTCAAAGTCACATGCACTTTTCACATAAAATATATGGGACTACACAAGCATGTGGCTGGAATGAGGTTGGGGTCGACAACCTTTAGCTTTGATTGGTCTGTTTAGTTTACCCGACTGCTAAGAAAGCATGTGTATGCTTGTAGGTAAGCAATCAGGGGACCGACGGCTTTAAGGGGAACTTGGTAGTGGTGATTATTGCCTTATCAAAGGGCAGCAACGATTTGGTTTTGAGTCCCCGGGATGATATCTGTTTATAAATATAATAACAGTTCAACAAAAAATTGAATCAGTCGTGTTATTTTTTAAGAATTTGTTTTCCCGGTAGATGTTACAATGGATCATTTGTGGAAGTTAACTATACGACATTCTATATAATTGTTTTTAATTTTTTTTTACTGCACAATGGATTTGAAGTGCATTTTATTCACAATTTACCTTAATGTCTACCTTTCAAAATTTGTACATGATATTGAAACTTATATTTAAATTTGTTTAATTCCGTAATAAATGACCTTTTAAGATATCCATGAAAGTTACTGAATCTTTCTAGGTAAGTTTAGCATCAATAATGTAATATATCTGAGATTGGCCATTCTGTAGATTGCGATGTGAACAGAAAAGAGCCCTAACACCTCTCATCCAATGTACACAGTTATAATTATGGTCACGGTGTAAACAGATAATTTACTGCTCTCAACTGCTCTGATATCGCATATACAAAAAAATAAACAACTACATGTTTCCTTTTGCAGCACAAGAGGGCAGAATATACCCAACAAAAAATGGTTACCTCATGAAGTAGAAGTGAACAAAAATTTGCCATTGCAAAATTTGATTTAGATTCTTTAAATAGGTTTATGGTGTAACGAGTCGCCATATAAGAGGGGGGGGGGGCTTATTGGGTAGTGTGGGGGGGAGGTTACGCAATGCAGTAAGTGTGTGGTTGCCCCTATGGGTCGCCCATCTACTCTCGTGCGTAGCTACACGACACCAGGGGGTGTTTCACAAAGCTGTTCGTAAAGTTACGCATGACTTTACGAACGACTTGTATATGAAAATCCAAATGGGATACTCAATCATTCTTGATTATTATTTATTAAGTTGAGCTGTGCAGATGTAGATTAACATTCTTATTATAACAAACATTTTCAATGCAAAGTATATTTTTTGCCATAATTTAATTGAGGTTATTGGAAATATCAGGAAAAAAAACTCTTGACATCCTCTCCGGCACTTCATATACAAGTCGTTCGTAAAGTCATGCGTAACTTTACGAACTCTTTAGGAAACACCCCCAGGTCCCTCATGCTCCGCCATCGCTTTACTTATTCATATATGTTAATGTATTCATCACTTGGCCTATCACTGCGCACCAGTATTGACGAATCATTGTCCTCTACGTCCTTTATTATAAGGACCCAATATGATTTTCACTGATTATTGAATACAGCTTCATACTGTTGGAGGGAAAAAATCGAGTCAAAAATATTGAACCATTTTAATTTCATGAATAGTTCCACACAATATGGCCTTCTCATATAAAAAGGATTACAGTTGTCACGATTGCTGATTATTTAGAGAGTTGGAATGGTCGGTGTCATATGAATATTGGCGTCTTGTGTGTTTGATAGATTTTAATTATTTTTTCTGTCATAAGAATCATGAATGGATCTTGTTCATTAGCAATAAGTAATGTTTAAAAGGATTGATGTAATTGAATTGTATGTGTATAATCAGTCCATGATCACAAGCTTAAAAGTTAACAAAAAAGAAAGAAAGAAAATGAAGAAAGTGGGTGAGAATATTAGGGGAAGCATTGTGAAGAGGGTTAGACAAAGAGGGGGACACAATTAAATTTCTGCTGGCAAATTAGAACGCCTTTTTTATTGTCAAAAACAAATGGGAACATTTGACATTTAATGCTTTTGTTCTTACTCACATATTTTGTGAGGGGGAGGAGGGTGCTCAGCAAATGTTAAATGTAACTTGACACCCCCTCCCCTTTTTCTTTTGAGAACCCAATCAAGGGTATATTTATCAGCTGTTCCAAACCCTGTCAGTTTGAGAGAGCAGGGAATATTCACATGAAACGGGACAGGGAGTATGATGGTGGATCTCCCCCCCCCCCCCACATGCTTCAACTGTTTTTGATACATATTTGAACATGATATTGGCAACTGCTTTCTCTCTTTCACCCTCTCACTATATCACAGCATTACATATTTCTCATAATCGTTTATTATCTTTCCTTTTCTCATTTGCTTTTTTTAAATTGAAAAGAAATGGGAACTTTTGACATTTAAATTAGATTTTTCTTCTTCTTCATTCTCACATTTTTTTTGTGTGTGTGGGGAGGAGGGTGCTCAGCAAATTTTAAATGTAATTTGACACCCCTCCCATTTCTCTTTTGAGAACCCAACCAAGTGTATATTTATCAACTGTCCCAAACCCTGTCAGTTGGAGAGAGAGCAGGGGCGGGACAGGGTATATGATGATGCTATTATCCCACCCCCACATGCTTCAACTGTTTTAAATACATATTTGAACATGATATTGGCAACTGCTTTCTCTCTTTCACCCTCTCTCTCACTATATTACAGCATTACATATTTCTCATTTCTCACAATCAAATAATTCTCTGTTATTATCTTTCCTTTTCTCATTTGCTTTTTCTCTTTCTCTCTCACTCTCTCTCTCTCTCTCTCTCTCGCACAATAAGTCACAGCATTATGTATTTCTCATTTCATAACATCTATAACCATTAAATACTTCTTATTCTCTTATCCTTTTCTCTCTCTCTCTCTCTCTCTCTCTCTCTCTCTCTTTCTCACGTTCTGTTTTCAGACTTCTTCCACGTATGATTTACTTAACCCAACCGTATGCACATTACAATTCAATATGTTAAAAGATATGAAGAGATATATTGATATAAGATAATACAAATTAGGTTCATTTTATTTATTTTCCTTAAAACATCAAAATATTGTATTTCACCAAGTTTACAGATTATACAATTTAAAGTCGGATGTATATTATTAGGCTCAAATAGTTTCATTTGCTCCTTGAAATTATTACAACTTCAATCTTATGCATTTTGCCACATACATTTTTTCCCAATATTTTAAAACAAAGCATAGGCTACTTCTGAGCCCTGTTTCTTTCTTTCCAGGGAATGTATTATATCATGATTGGCACCGTATTACAAACAAATTATAAAAATAAGATACTTTTTGTGTTTTTAATTTACCCATGACTCAAAATCATTTTTTTCTTCTCCAGTCAAACAATGAACCTCTGATGTACAAATAATCCGTAAGAATGATGGCTGCTTTTTGGTCCACACTAACACGAAGGACATATTGGTGCCTTTTATTTTTAGTAATGCCTATATGCAGCTTATATGGAATTAATACTTTAGTTGTCTATGGGACGGAAATTCAAAGGGAAGGATAGGAGGAAAGATTGGGTTTAAAAGAGAAAAGGGGATCAAATAAGGGGCAAAGGGGTGAATGGTAGAATGATAGAATGAAGAATAAAATAAGGAATGATTTCTTTTTAAATATAAAAAACGAAGATATACACAAAAGAAGAGATCAACGCAGTGTTAAAACAGGTAACAGCACAATGAAAAAAAAAAGTTTGGAACAAAGAATACCCAAGGAATAGGAGAGGAGAAAAAATGAAATAAGAGGGGATAGGACTTGTACTGAAAACCAAAAGATAGAAAATAACTTAAAACTCAATTATGGGCTTTGAATATGTGTTCATCACTGACAGTTATGGGCCTAGGTTTTAGCAATTCTTTCAACTTAATTATGTACACAGATCTGATGAGCCATCAAAAGGATTTGAATTTACAACAAAATTAATCAAATTCTAGCGCAACACTGCAAAAGTAGGAAAATCTACTAACAAGATAATGCAAACAAACACAATTCTGATGAACACACAATTCTAATGAAGTGATTTAAGTCGCGCCAACACCGGTCTTATATCAAGTCGCTGTGCCTTCCCAATCACATGAGATAAATAAACCTGTAAGCCCATAGGTTGGTCATTTAAAACTGTATAAAACGTCAAATTCTTATTGCGTTCAATTTTTACGACCGGGGAAATACTATGCACGAAGCCGATATCTGAGAACAAAGATGTGTCCTTGTATAGCTGTGACCTAGTCCTATGGAATCTGATTCGGTTCAGATAAACCATAGGTCCTATTTTCAGCATTTGATATATTAGGTACCCATAGTTCTGATTTTATCCTGAAAATCAAAACCTATTTATAGTACCCCAACTGTAAAGGCATGAATATTGAGAACATCAACATCAAATCAGTATTTTATTTGTGTGTGTATGTGGGTGTGCGTGGACATGTTGTGTAGACCTTATCAGATTAATACCGTTATGTTGAAATTCATGAAAATGTAGGCCGTTGTTCAAAAGATGATTCAGAAACCAAATAATTAAAAAATCAAGGCAAACATTTTCGTGTTAATTCTCTCTTCATTATTTATAAATATAAAAGTGTATTCTTCTGTTATAACGCTCCATTACATAATGGCAATAGTCTGACCCAAAAAGGCGTGTTTTAAATCATTTGACTTTTAACAATGTAATGGATATAGAATTCACACAATCAAATACAGAATTATTTACATACAGTCATGTGCTCTAAACATGACTAAACAATTACTTTAATGTGTTCGCGATTGTCACAGTATTTGTCTGGTTAAACAGATATTGATCATTTATCATACACAAGTAAATTTTATATAGATGCACATGAACAACACAACTACAAGTTGTTACCACTTTTCTTCTAAAGTTTCGTTATCCACATTAAAAGAAGTAAATCAACATCATGATCGACAAATCTCTTTGAACACTCATATTCTAAGTTGGTATTATAAGTGAATGATATAAGAAGAAGAATGAGAGTGAATCTCTATGTACGTCAATTATGTGTTTTCGCAAACCATTACCATGATGGTTAATACATTCAAGAAAAACTTCGGCTCAAAGTCTATTGTTTCTCATAATATTTAAATCCCTCTTCTTCAACAAAGTCGTCTCTGTGGACACCAGTGCCGTCTACCACCTGGTTGTTGAGCTCACACACACCGTTGCTGATGTTAAATGACACGCAGTCATCTCGCTTGTTACACTCGGCACCGCATTTGACCAATGACAATCCATGTTTGGTTTTGATCACATGATTTTGAAGGCGCCGTCCCTCGATCCGTTTGAAGAGGGAGGTCTTCTGGTGTACTATGTCTGCTTGTGATGGTATTGCGGGTATTGCCTGGTGAATTGTGGTAAAATCTGTGGAAAATAACCGAAATAAACATTTGATGTGACGTTTGACTATACCTATTAACGTAGGCCTATATCAAAGACGATCGCAAAGGCTTTCAGAGAGTGAACATTGATCAAGTTCAATAGCCTTGGTCATCACCTTTTAAAATATGCGAGCATTGCAGCGACGTATTTCCTAATCCAAACATGATTGCTTTGGGATATATGCAATAGTGTATTTTAATTGCCTTTGAATTTATTTCTAGGAAGTCTTTGTGAACGTGTAATGAATTAATATCAAGTTTAAAGATAATAATAATAATAAAGTAATTTTTATATAGCGCATAATAAAGATGCAATGCTAGGCAAAGATTAACTCCTTTCAACCCACTTAAAGATTACATAGGCATACACTTGACATACAAATACATGTAGCATAAGTCTACACCTGACTGATATATTTTAAAGGCTTAGTTGAAATTTCATCTAGCCTGTCGGATATACGAATTTCTCCTGAAAGATCGTTAAAACCACACACTGTCTAAAGCAACGGTTTGACTTTTTTCACCTTCTCTCTCTTTATGTTCATTGTATTATTTTGTTTTTGAAAGAATGTTTGACAAGTCCATTGGGCGTTGGATAAGAAGGCATATGACTATTTGGCCATCTATATTTGCTTACTTTCATAGAAGGCATACGGAGAGATGAAATTACGTTAAAATGATGAAAAACCTCTTGTCCATAATATAGACCTATAATACAATACCTATATCGAATAACATTATAAGGCAATGGATGCTTTTAATTTTTTCACACAATAGATTCATTTTTTTGTATATTTGTGTCGGGGGGGGGGGGGGTGAGGGGCTGTGAATGCTGCAGGTGAAAAAATATTATTCAAGCCTCCCCCGCGATGCCCCCCCCCCCCCCTTCCCACCGCCGTTTATATTAATAATTAGACAAATATTTATTTTTGAACAAAACTATACAAACTTCTAACTCAACATCTGTAAACGAGGATACACAACAAAATGGCGAAAATTTGCGAGGCAGAAACGCTCCCTCGGCTAACTTTCCCACTGTCCCAAATACATATATGTATGTATATTGTATATTTTTGCTCCGTTTTCTTGCAATAGATGCCCCTCTTCGCCCACCCCCCCCCCCCCCATTTAGAAATATAACGGCTCTCCCTGATATTGAACCATACTTTGCTGGTTGCTGTCTGTACAGGAACGCTACTTCTAGCGTTAGCTCAACCATGAAATATTAATGATATTAATAACAACGATGATAATGATAAATAACAGTGATGATGAAAGTAATACATGTAATACTAAAAGTACTACTACAACAACAACTACTACTACTACTACTACTAATAATAATAATACTATAATGATAATAATAGTAACAACTACGGTAATAATAATAATAATAATAATAATTCTACTAAAATTAATAATAATCGTAGTTAACAATAATAAAATGATAATAATAGTTACATACTAATGTTTCTAATAACTGTACTATCGCAACTTATAGTGTCTTATCTGGATTATTCTAATCTTTGATAATAATAACAATGATGATGATAATAATCATAATTTTGTTTACAGGAAAAGCCTCATCAGCTTCAGTGCTGTTCTGCCAGAGGGCCCTGCAATTATTATTACACTACGAATTGCCAGGTACCCATTTACAGCTGGGTTGGAAGTGGCGAATGTGGGTTCATGTCTTGCCAAAGGACATTGATGCCGGTCTGGGATTCGAACCCTAAACATTAGGAGTGAGAGTCAAGTGAATGGACCACTTTACCAAGACACCTCTACATAATTTTGTGAATATTTACCTGGCGTAGGAGTCCGATATTCTGTAGGCGTTTCAGGAGTGCCCTGTTATCAAACAGAAATGTACCATTCTCTCCCGTCAGTTTGATCATAACAGATTATTTCATGAAATAACTTTAATTATTTTATTGTGATACACAGATTTCATGAAAACGGGGTAAATATAGAATTACATACGTAACTTAGTTTGAAAGTATGAAACGACCCGGTTACCTAGCAATGATCGATGTGTATCGTGTTATGAAACCTATTTCTATTCTCACTCATAATCGATGTTTGATACTTTTATTTGTAAGTGAGAAAAAGAAAAATCTATGTCAAAAGTACATTGCACAAATGTATAAAATGGAATAAATGAATGAATGAATGAATAAGTGATTAAGCGAGTGAGTAAAATAGAATGAATAAATTGTAATTTGAACATTAAATCAGTTCATCATGTTATGAACAAAATTATCTATAAAACAAATGAGTTAGTACATTATTTAAATAACACCGAATTATATTTCTTCATAGCAAATGTGTGTATCAAGTATGTCATATGACCCCGTTATGGACAACTCACACTTGTTGACCTTGTCGGAACGGTTGTTTCACCTCTGACACCTATGTTTGGAATAAGAATAGCATTAAAAAAAAGAGCATTAAAAGATGCAATGCTAGGCAAAGACTTACCCCTTCCAACCCACTACAAGGTTACGTAGACCTACACTTGACATAGAAATACATATAGCATATCCCTGTACCTGACCAATTTATTAAAGGCTACGTTGAAATTTCATGTAGCCTGTTGGATACTTTCATATTTATTTCTAATTACATTACAAGGCAACGGATACCTACAATATTAACACAACGGCATACTCGTTTTTCTTTTAGGGAAGGGGGGGGGGTTTGGATGCTGCGCCCCCAAAGGTATCATTTACGGCCCCGACCCCGCCCACACATTTGCCCCATTTTGATAATGAGAAAACATTCTATTATTGCACAAAATTATATCAAAATCTTAACTCGATATCTGTAAACGAGGATACAATACAAAATTATGAAAATTTCCGAAGTAGAAACGCTACCTCGGCCTACTGGCCCACTGCATCAAATACTTGTATGTTTATTGTACATTTCTTACTCTGGATTGCCAGTGTCGTGACCATGAGGCCAGGCTATCCTCACAAAATAACAACAGCAACAACAACAATATTAATACTACTACTAACAAAACTATAATAATAGTTCCATTTATTTAGCGCTTAATGTTTCTAATTATATGTCTCCTATCATAACTAATATTGTTTTATCTGAATTTGCTTTATCTTTAATAATAAACGATAATATTAATAATAATCATGATTGTGTCTACCAAGAGAAGCCTCATCAGATTTAGTGCTAGTCTTCAAAAGGGCTCTGCAATTAATATTACACTACGAATTGCCAGGTACCCATTTACAGCTGGGTTGGAAGTGGCGAATGTGTATTTATGTCTTGCCAAAGGACATTGGAGCCGGGCTGAGATTTGAACCCTAAACATTCGGATTGAGAGTCAAGTGAATGAACCACTTTATCATGTCACCTCTACATAAATTCGTGAATATTTACCTGGCGTTGGAGTTCGATCTTCTGTAGGCGTTTCATGGCTGGCCTGTTATCAAACGGAAATATTTGTTTTTATTTTCCGTCAGTATAATCATAATAGATTATTTCATGAAATAAGTTAAATTATTTTAATATGATACGTAGATTTCATGAAAACGGGGTAATTTAGTAGCAGAATAAGAAACAACCTATGGTAACGTAACCAAGCAAAGATCAATACTAAGTGTATCGTTTTATCATTCAACTTAATGTTATGAAACCTATATCTGTTTTAACTCATAAACGATATCTGATAATTATATTTGTAAGATGCCAAAAATACGTTGAATAAATAACTAAAATGAAATTACATGAATGAATGAAGGTCATTGTATGGCTTATAAGCTTTCTGTAGATATGAATATCTTCCTATTTAGAGATCTCCTATGAATATGCGAGTGAGTAAATTGAATAAATAAATCACAAGATTAACGATAAGTTATTATACGATGTTATACACAAATTATCGAGAAAATACATTAACCAATTCTTTAAATTACACCAAATTATATTCTTCCAAGTTAATATTTCTATGTCATACGACCCCGTTCTTGACAACTTACACTCGTTAAAATTGTCGGCACGGTTGTTCCATCTGGTACGCCTGTGTGTGGAATAAGAATAGCTGCACAAATATGATCGATGATTTGAACAATTTGATTTATAGAGGAAAATGGTTCTCAGCGATCTTTATTCAACCACTCATCGACAAATCAGCAGGCGATGCAGCTTTTATCTCTCCTGCTCGCACACTCTGGAACAAGCTAGGCCCTAAAATTAAAATCATCACCAACAGTAGAACAATTCCAACAGGGTTTGAAGACCTTTCTGTTCTAAAAACTTACCCATTCGTTGAAATTACAACACTGTCACTGCTTGGTAACACTAACTCGTGGAAGGCATTTTAGTGGAAAAGGTGTATGAATTGTAACTATATCATTATGAAACATGTAGATCACATTAACACAAACAGTCAATTCTCTACGCATCTCAAAATAAGAACATCTTGAATAAATTTCGTTTGTGTGTCCTAGTCTTGGGTGATTATCACGCAGTTCTTTTGCAGTGGGAACAACGTTTACGATTTACCTCTCTTGAAAATAATTGTAATTACTTGATTTATTGGATGCATTTTTAAATCAAAACTATATAATTACATGTTCATCCTTTCCATATGATGCAATTACATGTAAACTATGTAAACTAAAACTTACATTCAGGCCCGGTTCTAGTAGAATACATTTTTGTGAGGGGTGCCGGGGCTTGGGAATTCATGCATTTATTCTGCATTTGCCTCTTAGATTCATTTATTATGTTTTCGAATTTTTAAGTGAGGATGAAGTTTTTTTTTGAAGGGGAAAGGGGTCGATTTCCCGCCATTTCTACCACTACTGCTTACATTCATACTCATCGTAGCCGTAGGTGTACTCCCCCGGGCACGTTGAACCCGCCTGGCATGTGGTAGTGATTTCACATTGATTGCGAGCCTCGCAATACGGAGCCCACCATGCCGTCCTGTCACTGTCTTCACACTGGCTCTCCAGGGAGGGGGCATACTCATGACAAGAAGGAACCCTCACACATACTCCTTTGGAGATGCTGATCGTTGATCCTGGGTCACACTCGATCGTGATCGTAGGAGATTTGCCCATTCCTCGACACTCTGTAACTATGCACAGTGTGATACAAAGTTGTAATTGTGATGGTGAACACATGTTTAATTACAAAATATAACATACATTAATTTTTTTATCAGATTAATTTATTTTCATTTAGATAAAAATTAAATAATTTAGGTTTTATAGAAGAAAGACACGATTATTTGGAACTGTTTGATTTTCATCCCGTAGAAAGAAATCAAGAAGTGCAATCTATTCACAAAATACTTCCAATGTTTACACCCAAAATAGCCAACCGGTGAAGCGAGCGTAAGGTTATCGAGGTAAAGTAGTATGTATAGGACTATATCGGATATTACGTCCACGTTAAGGCATAATGTGACGACAAAAATTGAAACAGGGAATATATTTATTCCAACTGATTTATTCTAAATTTCAAGGGATTTCAAACTTCGTTAAAGGAAGAATTGGTAAATCGGCATAGAAGCGTAGTGCCATTAGACGAGGAGTGCGAATGTGTACGATTTAAAGCCGATTCGGCTATTCGTCTGACTAGAAGGTTTAAATGCACAAAAAAAAAACGATTGTTAGTGTTCTTATCATCAGTTTAGAAATCGGGAAGATAATACTTGTTTAGTTTTCCATATCTATTACAATTGCCATTTCTTCGAAAATCGAATCGCAGTCTTAGTCGTGCAGTGTGCAAAGTAGGCAAAGTAAAATGGAATCTTGGTTTATCTTGCAGTTATCTGTTCTACCTCTATTTTCAGGATTTACAGACATGTATCAAATCATAGTTATATCGTTTTGAAAACCACTCGTTCTTACTTACCTTTGTGTGGCGCACTTCTTTTCTACAAAAGAATTGAGAAGGAAAAAAAATCCCATAAGAAGGCTATTATTCTAAAAACCCTTTAAAAGCACCGTTAATATATAATTTTGTGTCTTAGTCATGCTCGAAAGCATTTTAGTCACGGGTTCACTTTTTAAGAACACATAAGGAAATTTGAAACAAAAATAAAAATAATCAATACTGATTTGTAGCCTAATCCATGTATTGCCATAAATATTTAAAGTATGAGAAATTTCTGAAAAATGAGATAATCGTGTTCTCGTGGACTAAGTGTTACATAGGCCATTGTCTATAGAGAGATGTTGCTCAATTGATGAAACCTTAAAACGCGTTAAACCAATTTAGGAATTCTTAAGAACGAGTACACTCTCACCCCGCTTAAAAAAAAAACTTTTTTATTTATTTATTTGATACGTTCTAATCCCAAATACGTGAGGATCTGTTTTCGGCTTGTCAGACAATTTTGGAGTGCGAGGAGTGACATTTTCGTCCAGAATCCCTGGCGGACCCCCCCCCCCCCCCTCTTAGAAAATGAAGGGGATTACTAATATTCCACTTTTATTATGTATCCAATTTGTTATTAACTGTCTTTTTCTTCCTTTAAACATTAATGTAAAGTAAGAATGTTACGATCACCATTTCTCACTCTTGATGTGTTTAATCATGGACCTTCTTTAATAGTAGGTCCATGGTTTAATACATGGTAACGTATACATAGATGCAAGATTTATATAAATATGGATGCACGAATAAATTCATTATTTACCTGTCTATCCTGTCTTTTAAACATGGATGTTAAAGTGGGATTGTCACAATCACCAGAGGACGAAGATGAGTCAGATTCTACACGAATGAAAGAGATAGAACAATTTTTAGATATTGATTAAGATAGCAGCTACTTTCGTAATGTACATGAATGGAGGCTCCCTTTTTTAAGGAGCGAGTGGGGGATATATAATTTTCAGGGATCACTTCGCTTCGAGTAGAGTGGAATCAATCCTCAAAACTGAAAGAAAAATAGTGAAAAGCGCTTTTCAAGAATATTGTTAGAGCGCCTTGAGCACCTTGCGTCGTATCCAATATTACTATCATTACTTTATTATTATTGACTCAACGACTACTTTGGAGTATCTTTTACGATACTTTGGTGAAGATCCAGCCACGAAGGAAGTGATCCATATCTATCAAGGTATCTTCTATCAGCTCGGAGGCTGATTGTCATTCCACTGTTTGTCTTGATGTTTACCTCCCAGTTGGTTCTTGGTTTCCCTCTTGTTTTGGTACCTTCTACTTTTCCTTTCAACAAATCTTTCAAGAGACTCTGATGTATTTTGATGAGGTATAAGTATTTCGCCTAACTTTAGCTGTAACAATTCCTATCAGGATATTTTGTTTAAGTCCTGCTATTTTCAGTATTTCTCGGTTAGTTTTCATATCTTTCCACATTATTCTCATTATTCTTATGTACACTAAATATTAAAATGATGTAATTTCCTTACGAAAAACATAATATAGTTGTGTTTTTTTCCTTTCCATGGTCTTCGTTAATGTCCATTTTCTTCACTGTGTTTATCACTTTGTTCCTCACTCTGTTCTTCACTCTCACCGCACACAAAACAGTGTCACCAGCAGAGTATTTTCACCTTCAACACTGACACTGCAATTTCCCTGATTATCAACTCTGCGCACAGGTTCAGGGACATTACGCACCCTTGACGCACTTCTCTTTTGATTTCTGTATAGCCGATATTCATAACCCCCATCCCCCCCCCCCAAAAAAAAAATGATTTCAATTCCTCGGCAGTTTTGCATCAAAATAGCATGTTGAGAGTATCGAGGTCATTGTTTGAGTTAAATGCGCCTATCTTGATGAATATTTGTGGTCATACAATTTTGCACATTGACTTAAAAAAATATCTATCCAGGATTGCCCGCAAGCTTCAAAAGCGACCAATCGGTTTAGAATAATTTCGTAATGAACAATATTTGGTAATGAGGATGTTATGCCTTACCAAAGGGCACGAGCGCATCTTGTGTAGGTTTATACACAGTCAACTTCAAATACTGTACACATTCCTCATATTCCGAGCTAGTTTTTTGTTGTTCTATCAGTGGCGTAATGAGCCAAAAGGTGAGCCAGGAAGAATTGAAATATTTATTAAGCGCTAGGAATGCAAATTTTGCATGTAGGTCCCATCATATTTTTCTCAGTTAAATCCGTTCTCTATATTGACCACTTATATGTATGTTCTCTATTATGTATCATTGATTGTTATTTCATCACCAAAACAAAACTTGTACTTTATTTAGAAATGTATATGTTACATGAGAAATATGAAAATAAATCAAATCAAATCAAATCAAATAAAAATATTAGGGTATTAATCTGTTGGATTTGGTGAGGGTTGAAGTGGCTGGCATTTCCAGCAACACCCTTTTATGAGTTATATTTGATATTGAACGAGAACATTTTTACGTTTTTCAGTTGGAGTTTTGCATTTAGGAGCAATATTGATCACACAAGCAAATAAAAGTGTGATCTCTATATTTACGCATTCCTTCCTCTCTCTTGTGGGATTAACAGCGTAGAAATGATATTTCAAATTATCTTTTTAAAGATTTAATTTGGTACGTTTTTCAATGAAATTATATATTAAAAAATTACATTTAGCAATAAAATTATTTAAACCTGACTTGGAGACAGATTTCCAAACTTCACGAACACTTTTTAAGGCATCTCATTAAACATTCTTAAATACAACTGTCGCTTAATCATAATAGCAAATATCGCATAATCATTAATTAAAAGTAACAAAACAAAATATACGTGACTATATTTCTGTTCATGCACGTCATAAACTGATTTGCATCATGTCAAAGACATTTCCCGATGACCATTTTAATGAACACGATGAATTTTCTCCAAAATAGCTAAGGAGATTCAGGATAGGCGAGGACATAATTCCATAATATTAATGATAACACTAATGATACAGTAATAATAACAACAATAGAAGGTTCTTGTATAGCGCTCATATCAGTCTAACTTGACACTCCTGGCACTCCACAATTATTATTACCCGGGCTTTAGGATGGCTGCCTCTTTGGCGCTCTAGCATTTCAAGGAACTAATTATTGACAGGTAGCCATTTACCTCAACCGGGTCGAGTATGGCAAATATAGATTAAGGTCTTGCCAAAGGACATTGGTGTCGTGACGGGACTCGAACCCCGAACCATGTGATCCACAGCCCGGTTACGCATCCACTCGGCCACGACACCTCCATCTTCCTATATAATGTCACTTACCTTCCATCTCAGTCGAGCTGGAAAGACCAATAAAAAGAAAGAACAAGATAACCGAAGCGATGATGAAAACAACTCTGGAACAATTCATTGCTCTTTCTGAGTGTATGATCTTGACTTTGAAGAAATTAAAGGTTATTTGAAGTTTGACGTAGAAAATGAAGCAGCGTTTTATCTGTGGAAGTGAAAGGTGATCCGAAATAGCCTACACCTGGAACAGACGAAAATGTGACTGTCGTCTCAGAGGAGTAGGTTGTCTCATGTCGAACGCGAAGAATGAAATTGGCATACATGTGAAATCTGTTATGAACAAAAAATAATATTTCACATTGAAATTTAATTAAACCAATAGAATTTTAAAAAAGTAATTTTCCAGCGTGACGCAATATTAGCCTTTGCTCTAGTCTCCTTTTTTCTGCGTTTTAAGATCATATTACAAAATAAACGAATGAATGATCCTTCTTCCTGACTGTTCCCAAATGTTATGCCTTATGGTAACGTCATGAAGAATGTTATGTAATTGCTCACCTCTATAAATAAGAAAATAACTATCAAAATGCCGTTGAACGTATAAATAGTACATGAAATACTCTATATACTCCTTGATAGAAGGCAAATATAGAGAGCAAGAGATTTACACCCTCATATTGAATAATGTATTACCCTAAATAACACAATAGCAGATTTGTGTCTTTCGAACCAATTACTGATAAAGAGAGGATTATACAATTGGAGTGATTGATGATTCGTATCGGGATTTCGTTTTATTAGCATATATATTCTTCTTCTTTTTTCATTTAAATGTCAAATTTCTTTTTAAAAGATATTAAGCGGAGCTTTTGTCATGTGATTGCATTGTGAAAGATACTATTTGGAAGCGATGGGGGAAGGTTAATCGCCAATATAAGTATTGGTATATATATATTGAGGTTTTGGAAACATCAAAATGATGAGAGACTGGCCCAGTTTTGTTCAAAGTCACATGTACTTTTCATATAAATGTTTATATGAGACTACACAAGCATGTGGCAGGCATGAAGTTGGGGTCGACAACCTTTAGCTTTGGTTGGTCTTTTTGGTTTTAATACCCGACTGCTAATAAAGCATGTGTATGGTTGTAGGTAAGCAATCAGGGGACCGACGGCTTTAAGAGGAATTTGGTAATGGTGATTATTGCCTTACCAAAGGGCAGCAACGATTTGGTTTTGAGTCCCCGGGACGATATTTGTTTATAAATATAATAACAGTTCAACAAACAAATTGATTCAGTCGTATTATTTTTTTAGAATTTGTTTTCCCGGTAGATGTTACAATGGATCATTTGTGGAAGTTAACTAGACGACATTCTATATACTTTCTTTTTTTCTTTTCTTTTTTTTGTTACTGCACAAAGGATTTGAAGAGCATTTTATTCACAATTTACCTTAATGTCTACCTTTCAACATTTTTACATGATTTTGAAACTTATATTTAAATTTGTTTAATTCCGTAATAAATGACCTTTTAAGATATCCATGAAAGTTACTGAATATTTCTAAGTACGTTTAACATCAATAATGAAGTCGATCTGAGATTGGCCATTCTGTAGATTGCGATGTGAACAGGAAAGAGATCCCTAACAACCCTCATCCAATGAACACAGGTATAATTATGGTCACGGTGAAAACAGATAATTTACTGCCCTCAACTGCTTTGATATCGCATATACAAAAATAAACAACTACACGTTTCCTTTTTCAGCACAAGAGGGCAGCGTATACCCAACAAACAAAATTGGTAACCTTATAAATTAGCATTAAATAAAAATTGCCAATGCAAAATTAGATTTTGATCCTTTAAATGTGTTTATGGTGAATCGAGTCGCCATATAAGGGGGGGGGGGGGTTATTATTATATATTCAAAAGCGAAAATTGAAATATTTTAGACTTTTTATAAATTTCAAATCAAGAACATGAAATCTCCTTGATAATAGAAAATATGAATGATTTGAATCAACATTTTATTGCCTTTTAAAATAAATTTTACAAAATATTTTCCTAGATGCTAACGGCTTTCCATATTGTTAAGTTCAACTTAGAGATAAGTTCAACTTAGGATCTTTGTGAAACACCCCCAGGTCCCTCGAGCTTCGCCATGTTTGCTTTACTTATTCATGTATGTTAATGTATTCATCACTTGGCTAATCACGGTGCACCAGTATTGGCGAATAAGTGTCCTCTAAATCCTTTATTATAATGAGGGCCCAATATGATTTTCACTGATTACGTATACAGCTTCGTACTGTTGGAGAGAAAAATAATCGAGTCAAACTTATTCAAGCTTTTTAATTTTTATCAACACTGGGAAAAACACATATCAATAGTTTCTTCAAATACTAGCTATAGGTCCACAAAATTGTCATGGCAATGTGGCCTTTTCCAACCAAAAATAATTACAACTGTCATAATTGCTGATTATTTTGGAAGGTTGGAATGGTTGGTGTCATACGGATATTGATGTATTGTGTGTTTAATACATTTTTTGTTATTGTTTCTTTCACCATCAAGAACAAGAAAAGACTTGTAAATATACAGTAAGTAATCTTTAAATGGATTGATATGATCAAATTTTATCTGTATAATCAGTCCATGATGGCCCAAGCTAAAAATAGGAAAAAGTAGAAAGTGGTGGGAATATTAGAGGCAGAATCGTAGAGGGGAGGGGGGGGGGGAGAAACACAGATATAATCTATGTGGGAAAATTGGAATGAAATTTGAAATGTATCATTCTCACATTTTGTGTGCGTGTGTGTTCGAGGGGGGGGGGGTGTTCATCTAATTTTAGATTTAAAGTTTGACACCCCCTCCCCTCTATCTTTTGAGAACCCAAACAAGCGTAGTTATATCAGCTCTTCCAAACCCTGTCATGAAACGATTCAGGGAATAATGATGGTGGTACCCCCCTCCCCCCACATGCTCCAACTATTTGTAATACATATTTGAACATGATATTTGCAACTGCTTTCACATTTTCTCCCTATCTCCATCTCCCCTCCCATCCTCTCTCTCTCTCTCTCTCTCTCTCTCACACACACACACACACATACACACACATTCACACAGGGACACACATCATCCCACACCGTTATATATGTCTCATTTTCATGACATCAACATCTCTCACTATTAAATAGTTCTCACTTCTAGCTTTCCCTGTCTCTTTCGCGCGATCTCTTTCTCTCTATCTCTCTGTTCTCTCACGTTCTATTTCCAGACTTTTTCCACTTGTAATTCAATTCATCCAACGGTATGCACATTAAAAATCAAAAGATATGAATAGAATATTATATATAAGATTATATGAATTATGTTAAATTTATTTCTTTTTCTTCAAACAACAAAATATTACAATTCACCATGGTTACAGATTATAACATTGAAGGTCAGTTATTCAGCTCAAAAAGTCTCATATGCTACTTGAAAGTACTACAATTTTAATCTTATGCATTTGCAACATTACGTTTTCCCAATTTTTAAAACAAAGCATAGGCAAATTCTAAGTCCTATTTCTTTCTTTCTAGTGAATGTATTGTATCATGATTTGCAACGTATTACAAAACAAATTATAAAAACATGATGATTTCTTTCTTTTTACCCATGACTGAAAATCGCAATTTTTTCCAGTCAAACTATGACCATCTAATGTACAAAAGACTATCCTCTAGAGTGATGGTTGAATTGTGGTCCGAACTCACACCCGTGGACATATCGGGTTTTTTTATTAATAATAATGCGTGAGGTTGAAATCGATCTTTCTCTATACTTAAATGTGATCAGGGGTGTTGGGAGTGATGAAATATCCAAAAAGGAGTGGAGCAATTAAAATACGTTTAGACTTAATGGTGACGCCGCAGCTAATATGTAAATGATGCAGTTAGGCCTAAAGGAGAAAAAAGAGGGAAACTAAAAAAAAGTGTAAAATTGTAGAATGATAACAATTGAAAAGAAAGAATAACACAAGGAAAGATAGGAGAAAAATGAAATGAGAGGGGATAGCTAGACTTGTACTTAAAACCAGTATAGAAGATAGAAAATGATTAACAAGTCAATCATGGGCTTTGAATGTGTGTCCATCACTGACAGTGATGGGCCTAGGTTTAAGATGAGTCATCAAAATGGATTTAAATTTACAATAAATTAAATCATATTCTAGCTCAACACTGCAAAAGTCGGAAGATCAACTAACAAAATATTTCAAACAAAAAAAAAATTCTGATGAACACACAAATCTAATGAAGTGATTTAAGTCGCGCCGACACCGGCCTTATATCAAGTCGCTGTGCCTTTCCGATCACATGAGATAAATAATCCTGTAGACCAACAGATTAGTCATTTAAAACATTAAAAAAAGGCGAATTCTTATTGCGTCCAACTTTTACGACCGGGGAAATATTATGTACGAAGCCGATATATTAGAACAAAGATGTTTCAAGTTTCAAGTTTATTTATTTCCACTTTATCGAATATAACATAATTGAACACAATGAATATGGTAATAATTATAACTAAATATACAATAAAGAAACATAATGTACATGGTAAAAGTTATAACAAAAGATACAATCATAAGTATGATAAATACATTGAAGAAAAAAAAGCTAAATAAAGTGGGCGATCTACTAAAACGCAAAGCTTGTATTATGTAGGTCCCAGTTAATAGGTTCTTTTTATTAAATTAGGGTATCTGAATAAACATCAGATATTCACAAAAGCATATGAATGTACGAGGGTTGTCTTTAAGTGACATATTTTACTAAACATATCGTAAACAATTGAGAGAAAAAAGGAAAGAGTTCTGCGCTTTCCTCAGCATAACCAAATATATACAAATTAAATTAAAAGACCCGTGCTTATTTTAGCACTACTTGTATGGAAAGAAAGAATAGTTGCAAGGAAACCAATTAAGAAAAGAGAAAACGTACGTATCCTTGTATAGATAAGACCAAGTCCTACGGAATATTATTTGGTTCAGATAAACCATAGGTCCTATTTTCAGCATTTATTATTAAGGTTTACCCTTAGAAATCAAAACCTATTTATAGTGCCCCAATAGTAAAGGCACGAATATTGACAACATCATAATCCAATCTTTAGTATTTTCTTTGCATTTGTGGGGTGGGTGGTTGTGTGGGTGTTCATGGACGTGTATGTGAGAATTCATGAAAATGTAGGCCTTTGTTCAAAAGATGATTAAAAAAACAAATAATTGATAAGTCGTGTTAATTGTCTCTTCATTACTTATAAATGATGAAGTGTAATTTGTCTTTATAACGTTTTGTTACATGATGGCAGTAGTCTGACATAAAAAGGCGTCTTTTAAATCATACAATTTCACAACTTTAACAATGTAATGGATACAATTCACACAATCAAATAAAGAAATATTTACATACAGTCATGTAATCTAAATCATGACAAAACAAATTATTTCATGTGTTAGCGATTTTAACTTTTTTTCTGGTTAAACACATATCTATCATTTTCAAAATTAAATCTATATGCACATGTACAATACAATTACAAGTTGGTGTCATTTTCTACTTCTAAAGTATCGTTTTAAACATGAAAAGAAGTAAATCGACATCTTGATCGAAAAAAATCTCTGTGAATACTCATGATCTTAATTGGTATTTCAAGACATCGATATATGAAGAAGAAAAATTGATATATATGTACATCATTAACGTCAATCATGTGTATACGCAAACCATTATCATGATGACTAATACATTAAAAACAAACTTCGATTCAAAGTCTATTGTTTCTCATAATATTTAAATTCCTCGTCTTCAACAAAGTCAGCTCTGTCGACACCGGTGCCGCCTACCACCTGGTTGTTGAGTTCACACACACCGTTGCTGACGTTAAAAGACACGCAGTCATCTCGCTTGTTACACTCGGCACCGCATTTGACCAATGACAATCCATGTTTGGTTTTGATCACGTGATTTCGAAGGCGCCGTCCCTCGATCCGTTTAAAGAGGGAGGTCTTCTGGTGTACGATGTCTGCTTGTGATGGTGTTGTGGGCAATGCCTGGTGAATTGTGGTAAAATCTGTGAAAAATAACCGAAATAAACATTCGATGTGATGTTTGACATTATCTATTAAAATGTAGGACTATATCAAAGACGATCGCAAAGGCTTTCAATGAATGAACCTTTATCAAGTTCAATAGCCTTGGTAATCACCTTTTAAAATATGCGAGCATTGCAGCGACGTATTTCCTAATCCAAACATGATTTCTTTGGGATATATGCAATAATGTACTTCAATTGCCTATGATTTTATTTCTAGGAAGTCTTTGTGAACATGTTATGAATTAATATAAAGTTTAAAGATGCGATGCTAGGCAAAGATTAACCCCTTTCAACCCACTTAAAGAATACATAGGCATACACCTGACATAAAAAATACATGTAGCATAAGACTACACCTGACTGATTTTTTTAAAGGCCAAGTTGAAATTTCATGTAGCCTGTCGAATACCTTCCCACCGTCGTTCATATTAATAATTAGACAAATATTTATTATTGAACAAAACTATACAAACTTCTAACTCAACATCTGTAAACGAGGATACAAAACAAAATGGCGAAAATTTGCGAAGCCGAAACGCTCCGTCGGCTAACTTTCCCACTGCCCTAAATACATATATGTATGTATATTGTATATTTTTGCTCCGTTTTCTTGCAATAGATGCCCCTTTTCACCTATTCCCCCCCCCCCTCCATTTAGTGTACAGCAGTAAAACGGCTCTCCCTGATATTAAACCATACTTTGCTGGTCGCTATCTGTATTATGAATGCTACTTCTAGCATTAGCTCAACCATGAAATATTAATGATATTAATAACAACGATGATGATGATAAATAACAATGATGATGAAAGTAATACATGTAAATCTACAACTACTACTACTACTACTACTACTAATATAATGATAATATTAGTAACAACTACGATAGTAATAATAGTAATAATAAAACTTCTACTAAACTAAATAATAATCGTAATTAACAATAATAAAATGATAATAATAGTTACATACTAATGTTTCTAATAACTGTCCTATCACAATTTATAGTGTTTTATCTGGATTTGCTTTATCTTGAACAATAAATGATAATAATAATAATAATCATGAGAAGCCTGATCAGTTTCATGCAGTGCTGTTCTGCCAAAGAGCCCTGCAATTAGTATTACACTACGAATTGCCAGGTACCCATTTACAGCTGGGTTGGAAGTGGCGAATGTGGATTTATGTCTTGCCAAAGGACATTGGTGCCGGTCTGGGATTCGAACCCTTAACATAAGGAGTGAGAGCCAAGTGAATGAACCACTTTACCATGACACCTCCACATAGTTTTGTGAATATTTACCTGGCGTAGGAGTCCGATCTTCTGTAGACGTTTCAGGAGTGCCCTGTTATCAAACAGAAATGTACCATTCTCTCCCATCAGTATAATCATAACAGATTATTTCACGAAATAACTTTGATTATTTTATTGTGAATAATTTATTTCATGAAAACCGGGTATTATAGAATAAAATACGTATATGAAAATATGAAATGACCCGGTTACCTAGCAATGATCGATGTGTATCGTGTTATGAAACCTATTTCTATTCTCACTCATAATCGATGTTTGATACTTTTATTTGTAAGCGAGAAAAATAAAAATCTATGTCAAAAGTACATTGCACAAATATATAAAATGAAATAAATGAATGAATGAATATATAAGTGATTACGCGAGTGAGAAAACTAGAATAAATGAATTGTAATTTGAACGTTAAATCAGTTCATCATGTCATGAAAAAAATTATCTATAAAACAAATGAGTTAGTAAATTATTTGAATAACACCGAATTATATTCTTGCCAGCAAATGTGTGTATCAAGTATGTCATATGACCCCGTTATGGATAACTCACACTTGTTGACCTTGTCGGCACGGTCGTTTCACCTCTGACACCTATGTTTGGAATAAGAAGAGCATTAAAAAGACTAGCATTAAAAGATGCGATGCTAGGTAAAGACTAAACCCTTCCAACCAACTACAAGGTTACGTAGACCTACACTTGACATGAAAATACAATGTAGCATATCCTTATATCTGACCGATTTAATAAAGGCTAAGTTGAAATTTCATGTAGCCTTTTGTATAACGGCAACGGACTCCTTCAATATTTACACAATGGCAGACTCGTGTTTTTTTAGGGGGATGCGGGAGGTTTGGATGCTGCGCCCCAAAAGGTATCATTTACGACCCCAACCACGCTCACGCATTTGCCCAATTTTGATAATGAGAAAACATTCAATTATTGCACAAAATTATACAAAATCTTAACTCGATGTTTGGCGAGGATACAATACAAAATGACGAAAATGTCCGAAGGAGAAACGCTACCTCGGCTAAGTGGCCCACTGCATCAAATACTTGTATGTTTATTGTACATTTCCTACTCTGGATTGCCAGTGTCGCGAGCATGAGGCCAGGCAATCCAAACAAAATAACAACAACAATAACAACAATGATAATAATAATAATAATACTACTAATAAAATTATAATAGTTCCATTTATTTAGCGCTTAATTCTAATGTTTCTACAATTGCTGTATGCCTGCTGTCATAACCAATATTGTTTTATCTGGATTTGTCTGATCTTAAATAATACATGATAATAATGATAAAGATAATCATCATGATTTTGTCTACCAACAGAGGCCTCATCAGATTCAATGCTATTTTGCCAGAGCGCCCTGCAATTAGTATATATTACTTTAGCGATTGTCAGGTACCCAATTAAACTGGGTAGGAAGTTGCGGATGCTGATAAATGTCTTGCCAAAGGAAATTGGTGCCGCCGGACCGGGATTCGAACCCTAAACATTCGGATTGAGAGTCAAGTGAATGATCCACTTTACCATGACACCTCTATATAATTTCGTGAATATTTACCTGGCGTTGGAGTCTGATCTTGTGTAGGCGTTGCAGGAGTGCCCTGTTATCAAACAGAAATATACAACTCTTTGCCGTCAGTATTATCATAATAGATTAATTTCGTGAAATAACTTCAATTATTTTATCTGATACGTAGATTTCATGAAATAACTTTTATTATTTTATTGTGATACGTAGATTTCATAAAAACGGGCTAATTTAAAATTACATACATAACTTAGTAGCAGAATAAGAAACAACCCAGTAACCAAGCAAAGATCAATATTAAGTGTATCGTTTAATCATTCAACTAAATGTTATGAAACCTACTATGTCTGTTCTAACTCATAAACCATGTCTGACACTTGTATTTGCAAGTGGTTAAAAGAAACACCAATGTCAAAAGTACGTTGACTAAATAAATAAAATGAAATGAGATGAATGAATGAATGAATGAATAAGTGTTTAAGAGGGTGAGTAAATTGAATGAATGAATCGCAAGATAAGTTAATTTATAATGTCACACGAAAATTATCGAGAAAAAACATTAGCCAATTCTTTAAATTACACCATATTATATTCTTCCAAGGTAATATTTGTGTCATTGTATGTCTGACCCCGTTACTGTCAACTTACACTTGTTGACCTTGTCGGCACGGTTGTTTCATCTGTAACACCTGTGTATGGAATAATAATAGCTTGAAAAATATGATCGATGATTTTAACAATTTGATTTATAGAGGGAAAAAGGTCGTCAGTGATCTTTTTCAACCCCTTATCGACAAATAAGCTGGCGATTCAGCTTTTTCCTCTCCTGGTCGCACACTCAGGAACAGCTCCCTCCTCAAATAAAAATCATCACCAACCTGCTAAAAGAGTAGACAAATTAAAACAGAGTTTGAAGACCTATCTGTTTTAAAACCTTATGAATTCATTGAACTCACACTGTCACTGCTTCGGAACACTGACTCTTGGATAGCATCTTAAAGCGCTTTGTATTAAGTGGAAAAGGTGCCGTATTAATTGCAACTCTTCTCACGATTGAACATGTATAGAAGTTAGAGAATAGTGCCAATACACAACTATGAATATATAACATAAACCATCACTTCTCTGCCACTCCCCCAATAAGAACAACGTGAATATATTTTGATTTTTGTTTCCCAGTTTCAGGTGATTGTTAAGCAATTACTTTTTGCAGTGGGAATAACGTTTATGATTTTTTTTTCCTTGAAAACGATGTCATTACTTGATTTATTCGATGTATTTTATATACAAGCTCCTCGAGACATATCATGTTCATCCTTTCGCTTTCATGCAATTACCTATAAACTACAACTTTTGTTTTGGGAGGGGCGCTGGGGCTTGGGGATTTGTGCATTTATACTGCAATTGCCTCTCTTAGATTAATATTTTTTAAAATTTTAAATTGAGGTGGAGTATTTTTTTTTTCGAAGGGGAGGGGGGTTATAAAGATGGGGGCTGAATTCTGGCATTTCTAGAACTACTACTGCTTACATTCATAATCAGCGTAGATGTAGTTGTACTCCCCCGGGCACGTTGACCCCGACTGGCATGAGCTAGTGATTTTACATGGATCGACCGTCGCGCAATACGGAGCCCACTTTGCTGTCCTGTCACTGTTATCACACTGGCTCTCCAGGGAGGGGTCATAATCATCGCAAGAAGGAACCAACACACAAATTCCTTTGGTGATTCTGATCGTTGAACCTGGGTCACACTCGATCGTGATCGATGGAGATCCACCTCCTTGACAATTTGTAACTGTATGCACAATTTGATACAAAGCGTAATTATGAATACATTTCCATCTTCAATTGTATATAATGTATATAATTGTACATTGTATATTGAACATACATATATTTTCTTTCAGATTAATTCGTTTTCATTAAGATTAATACAAAACATTATTATTGATTTTTTTTTCTGTAAGAAAAGAAGTGAAATTTAAGAAAATGAGTGACAATAAAAGATTACGATTATATTACATTGTTTAAATCATTTAGGTTAATATAGAAAAAGACAAGATTATTTGAAACTGTTTGTTGGTCACCCCATCCCGTAGAAAAAAATGAAGAAGTGTAAACTTTTCACAAATGTTGAGTTTCAAATTCCGATGTTTCCCCCCAAAATAGCCAACCGATGAAGTGAGCCTAAGTTTAACGAGGTAAAGTAATATATATATTACGTGTTGGCATAATCTGGCGAAATAAATTGAAACCGGAAATATGTTTATTCCAACTGATGTATTTTAAATTTCAAGCGATTTCAAACTCCGTTGATGGAAGAAAAAGTTAATCCGCACAAAAATGTTAATATAAGCCACCAGACTCGTATTGCGATTGTCTACGGTTTGAAGCCGATTCGGCTAATATATTGACTAAGAAGGTTTAAATGGACTAAAATTCAGGTTGTTAGTATTCTTATCATCATATAAGCACCTAAATCGGGAAGCTGATGCTGGTTAAGGTTCCCATATCTATTACAAGTACCATTTCTTCGGGAATCGGATCGCAGTCGGGTCACGTTGTGCATTGCATGGCCTTAGGCAAAGTATAATTGATTCTTAGTTTCTCGTCCAGAAATCTCGAAATGACGAGGAAGGGTTCAAATTTAGATATTTCATTTTTGATTAACTTTTCTACACACAAAATTGCTTCTATGACTTTTTCTAAACATTATTTCATGACCATATTTTATTTAGATTTGCACTTCAACGGCTCAAAACCATGTGAAATGTCATTATTTTAACGATTTTGGTTATCCACTTGTTCCCATTTTGTATACGTATTTTCATTTCACAACGAAAATATGAAACAACAAACTAACTGAGGCGAGTCGTAAAAAGGAAGGAAAATGGGATGAAAACCAGGCTTGAATTATGTTTGGCCTTAGCCTTTTTTTTAGTACAGGCCTAAATCATGAAATTCCACTATATTGGACAGCAAGGAAATCAAGGTGGCTTTAAAGCACTCTATCAGTTATAATATGTTCAACTCCTATTTTTTTATAGAAATGTCTTATATTGATATTTCGTTCCAAAAGAAACCCTCGGTCTTACTTACCTCGGAGTGGCGCACTTCTTTTCTACAAAAGAAATCAAATAAAATTCCGTTAGAAGGCTATATCATTCTGAAAACCTTTTAGCTAAAAAGATACAGGTACAGTAGTGTAAATGCATCAACATGTTATATGTTTGGGTCTTATTTGTGCACGGGAGAGATTTAGGAACTAACAGTTTTAATATGTTTGGGCCACTTTATTGTTGTTTATTGAACGATCAGAAAGTTACTTTATCACTTTCAAAAAAAATATAGAAAGAAAAATTGCAAAAAATTAAAAATAATAAATACTGATTTGTAGTCTACTCCATGTATTGTCATGAATACGTAAAGTATGAGACATTCCTGAAAAATTAGATAATCGTGTTTTCTTGGACTAAGTGTTACATAGGCTACTGTCTATAGAGAGACGTTGTTCAATTGATGCAAACCTTAAATCACGTAAAACCAATCTAGGGGTTTGGAGAACGAGCACACTCTCACACGGCTTTAAAAAAGAACACGTTTTTATTTATATATTTGATATGTTCTAATCCCCAAAACAAGAAGATCTTTTTTTCGGTTTTGTCTACTATTTTGGAGTGTGAAGAGTGAAATTTTCGCCCAGAATTCCCTGCGGACCCCCCCCCCCTTTTTTTTTTTAATGTAGGGGATTACTAATATCCCACTATTATTATGTATACAATTCGTTATTACCTGTCCTTTTCTCCCTTTAAACATGACTGTAAAGTAAGAATGTCACGATCACCATTTCTCACACTTGATGTGTTTAATACATAGTAACGTATAGATGGATGCAAGATTTATATAGGTATGGATGCACGAATAAATTCATTATTTACCTGTCTGTCCTGTCTTTTAAACATGGATGTTAAAGTGGGATTGTCACAATCACCAGACGACGAAGATGAGTCAGATTCTACACGAATGAGATAGAGATTGAACAATGTTTAGATATTGATTAAGATAACAGCTACTCTCGTAATGTACAGGAATGGAGGCTTCCTTTTTTAAGGGGCGAGTGGGGGATATATAATTTTCAGGGATCACTTCGCTTCGAGTAGAGTGGAATCAATCCTCAAAACTGAAAGAAAAATAGTGAAAAGCGCTTTTCAAGAATATTGTTAGAGCGCCTTGAGCACCTTGCGTTGTATCCAATATTACTATCATTAATATATTATTATTGACTCAACGACTACTTTGGAGTATCTTTTACGATACTTTGGTGAAGATCCAGCCACGAAGGAAGTGATCCATATCTATCAAGGTATCTTCTATCAGCTCGAAGGCTGATTGTCATTCCACTGTTTGTCTTGATGTTAACCTCCCAGTTGGTTCTTGGTTTCCCTCTTGTTTTGGTACCTTCTACTTTTCAACAAAACTTTCAACAAATCTTTCAAGAGACTCTGATGTATTTTGATGAGGTATAAGTATTTCGCCTAACTTTAGCTGTAACAATTTCTATCAGGATGTTTTGTTTAAGTCCTGCTATTTTCAGTATTTCTCGGTTAGTTTTCATATCTTTCCACATTATTCTCATTATTCTTATGTACACTAAATATTAAAATGATGTAATTTCCTTACGAAAAACATAATATAGTTTTTTTTTTCCTTTCCATGGTCTTCGTTAATGTCCATTTTCTTCACTGTGTTTATCACTTTGTTCCTCACTCTGTTCTTCACTCTCACCGCACACAAAACAGTGTCACCAGCAGAGTATTTTCACCTTCAACACTGACACTGCAAGTTCCCTGATTATCAACTCTGCGCACAGGTTCAGGGACATTACGCACCCTTGACGCACTTCTATTTTGATTTCTGTATAGCCGATAATCATAACTCCCCCCCCCCCCAAAAAAAAAAAAAAAAAAAAAAATGATTTCAATTCCTCGGCAGTTTTGCATCAAAATAGCATTTTGAAAGTATCGAGGTCATTGTTTGAGTTAAAAATCTTGATGAATATTTGTGGTCATAACATTTTGCACATTGACTTTAAAAAAAATCTATCCAGGATTGCCCGCAAGCATCAAAAGCGACCAATCGGTTTAGAATAATTTCGTAACGAACAATTTTTGGTAATGAGGATGTTATGCCTTACCAAAGGGCACGAGCGCATCGTGTGTAGGTTTATACACAGTCAACTTAAAATACTGTACCCATTCCTCATATTCCGAGCTAGTTTTTGTTGTTCTATCAGTGGCGTAATGAGCCAAAAGGTGAGCCAGGAAGAATTGAAATATTTATTAAGCGCTAGGAATGCAAATTTTGCATGTAGGTCCCATCATATTTTTCTCAGTTAAATCCGTTCTCTACATTGACCACTTTTTAGAAATGTATATGTGACATGAGAAATATGGAAAGCTGGCTTTTCTAGCAACACCCTTTTATGAATTATATTTGATATTGAACGAGAACATTTTTACGTTTTTCAGTTGGAGTTTTGCATTTAGGAGCAATATTGATCACACAAGCAAATAAAAGTGTGATTTCTATATTTACGCATTCCTTCCTCTCTTGTGGGATTAAAAGCGTAGAAATGATATTTCAAATTATCTTTTTAAAGATTTGATTTGGTACGTTTTTCAATGAAATTATAAATTAAAAAATTACATTTAGCAATCAAATTATTTAAACCTGACTTGGAGACAAATTTCCAAACTTCACGAACAATTTTTAAGGCATCTCATTAAAATTTTTTAAATACAACTGTCGCTTAATCATAATAGCAAATATCGCATAATCATTAATTAAAAGGAACAAAATATACGTGACTATATTTCTGTTCATGCACGTCTTAAACTGATTTGCATCGTGTCAAACACATTTCCCGATGACCACTTTAATGAACATGATGAATTTCCCCCAAAACAGCTAAGGAGATCCAGGTTAGGCGAGGAACATAATTCCATAATATTAATGATAACACTAATGATACAGTAATAATAACAACAATAGAAGGTTCTTGTATAGCGCTCATATCTGTCAAACTTGAAACTCCTGGCACTCCACAATTATTATTACCCGGGCTTTAGGATGGCTGCTTCTATGGCGCTCTAGCATTTCAAGGAACTAATTCTTGACAGGTAGCCATTTACCTCAACCGGGTCGAGTATGGCAAATATAGATTAAGGTCTTGCCAAAGGACATTGGTGTCGTGACTCGAACCCCGAACCATGTGATCCACAGCCCGGTGACGCATCCACTCGGCCACGACACCTCCATCTTCCTATATAATGTCACTTACCTTCCATCTCAGTCGAGCTGGAAAGACCAATAAAAAGAAAGAACAAGATAACCGAAGCGAAGATGAAAACAACTCTGGAACAATTCATTCCTCTTTCTGAGTGTATGATCTTGACTTTGAAGAAATTAAAGGTTATTTGAAGTTTGACGTAGAAAATGAAGCAGCGTTTTATCTGTGGAAGTGAAAGGTGATCCGAAATAGCCTACACCTGGAACAGACGAAAATATGACTGTCGTGTCAGAGGAGTAGGTTGTCTTATGTCGAACGCGAAGAATGAAATTGGCATACATGTGAAATCTGTTATGAACAAAAACTAATATTTCACATTGCAATTTAATTAAACCAATAGAATTTAAAAAAAGTAATTTTCCAGCGTGACGCAATATTAGCCTTCGTTCCAGTCTCCCTTTTCTGCGTTTTAAGATTATAACAAAATAAACGAATAAATGATCCTGCTTCCTGACTGTTCCCAAATGTTATGCCTCATGGTAACGTCATGGAGAATGTAATTGCTTACCTCTATAAATAAGAAAATAAGTATCAAGATGCCGTTGAACATATAAATAGTACATGAAATACTCTATATACTTCTTGATAGAAGGCAAATCTAGCGAGCTAGATAATCACACCTACATTTGAAAAAAATATATTACCCTAAATAACACAATAGCAGATTTGTGTGTTTCGAACCAATTACTGATAAAGAGAGGATTATACAATTGGAGTGATTGATGATTCGTATCGAGATTTCATTTTATTAGCATATATATTCTTCTTCTTTTTTCATTTAAACGTCAAATTTCTTTTTAAAAGATATTAAGCGGAGCTTTTGTCATGTGATTGCATTGTGAAAGATACTGTTTGGAAGCGATGGGGGAAGGTTAATCACCAATATAAGTATTGGTATATATATTGAGGTTTTGGAAACATCAAAATGATGAGAGACTGGCCCAGTTTTGTTCAAAGTCACATGTACTTTTCATATAAATGTTTATATGAGACTACACAAGCATGTGGCAGGCATGAAGTTGGGGTCGACAAGCTTTAGCTTTGGTTGGTCTTTTTGGTTTACCCGACTGCTAAGAAAGCAGGTGTATGCTTGTAGGTAAGCAATCAGGGGACCGACGGCTTTAAGAGGAATTTGGTAATGGTGATTATTGCCTTACCAAAGAGCAGCAACGATTTGGTTTTGAGTCCCCGGGACGATATCTGTTTATAAATATAATAACAGTTCAACAAAAAATTGATTCAGTCGTGTTATTTTTTTAGAATTTGTTTTCCCTGTAAATGTTACCTAGACGACATTTTATATCCTTTTTTTTCTTCTTTTTTTCTTCTTTTTTTTTTACTGTACAAAGGATATGAAGAGCATTTTATTCACAATTTATCTTAATGTTTACCTTTCAACATTTTTACATGATAGTAATAGTAATAATATAATGTCCTAAATGACCACAAATATCCACAGATCTTCAAAACATGAAGAGACCCCACTTTTTACATTTTGAAATAATCACTCCTACATCGACGGGGGTGTTTATACATAAATAGCATTTGTTTCCCCTTTTCAAAGAATACACACACCTGTGTATCATGGAGTGCACTGCTTGTGCATAAATGAATAATGATTACATAACTTTTATGAGCACGTATCCAGTATTTTGTCTCCGTGTGTTTAACAATTTGTTCTGCAATGACCTTTATCTGCTCATGCTCAATCCATGAACTGGCTTATTGGTAACCTTATGAATTGCGGTAAAAAAAAAAATTGCTAATGCAAAATTCGATTTTGATCCTTTAAATGGGTTAATGATGGTGTAACGAGTCGCCGTTAAAAAAAAAAGGGGGGGCTTATTGGGTATTGCGGGGGACGGTTACGCAATGCAGTCCGTGTGTGGTTGTCCCTTTGGGTTGCCCATCTACTCTCGTGCGTAGCTTCAAGAAACCAGGTCCCTCAAGCTCCGCCATATTTGCTTTACTTATTCATGTATGTTAATGTATTCATCACTTGGCTAATAATGTTACACCAGTATTGACGAATCAGTATCCTCTAAGTCGTTTACATTCACAGTAACAAATGAAACGGGATGCGTTTTTGCGGGTACTTGAGATTTAATAGAGGATGGAATCTTGTTACCCTGAATATCAACATCATGACAATAATAACAACTACGACACAAACTTTCCCAACTGAATATAAAATACGTTTACTTAAACGTTACACTGCTCCAATCTGCCCCAGGGAAGGACCCGGGTATCATTTTCGAATCTTTTGATCAATTTATACAAGTATCTGCACATGAAAAACTGGATGGAGCCGGCATGTCCAATCCATAGTACTCTCTGCATCAGGGCCGTCAACAGACGAGAACTTGTGTACAACCCCCCACAGCCCGTAAAAAGGCGACACTGTTTCCTCATTAAAGAGGGCGAACAGAGTTTACCTTCTCATATGGAATTTAACTGTGAGTACCACAAAGTGGGCTGTACGTATAACACCCCTCTGCATACAAAGAAGACACACGGTTCCACTGCATTAAACAGGCGAACAGATGCCTACTTTACAGGCGGGTACATGTTATAAATAAATAAACAGGATACCTGTTATCATCGGGGCCCTTACCGGAAAACAATAAATATTGAGCTCTGAAAAACTGGATGGAGCCGGCATGTCCAATCCAAAGTACTCTCTGCATCAGGGCCGTCAACAGACGAGAACTTGTGTACAACCCCCCACAGCCCGTAAAAAGGCGACACTGTTTCCTCATTAAAGAGGGCGAACAGAGTTTACCTTCTCATATGGAATTTAACTGTGAGTACCACAAAGTGGGCTATACGTATAACACCCCTCTGCATACAAAGAAGACACACGGTTCCACTGCATTAAACAGGCGAAAAGATGCCTACTTTACAGGCGGGTACATGTTATAAATAAACAGGATACCTGTTATCATCGGGGCCCTTACCGGAAACCAATAAATATTGAGCTCTGCAAGATACAATGGCCAATTAAAATAATCCAAATCATATTCTCCAAAACACAACCTTCCCATGGGGTATTCTGCAGCAGTGTGTAATACACATAATAACCTTTATATGTATATATTGACATATATACACATACACATATATATATGCGAAGAGGCAAAAATGCCAATTTCCGCATGTCACAACGCAAATTCCAACAATTCGCGTGTTTAGATCCCCCCCCCCCCCCGAGGCCACTCCGTGACCCCCTTTCGGATGAGGTGAGGGCGAAACAAACCCGATCTTCAGACCACTGATCTGAGAAACGTGACCGGGACAAAATTCCCTCACGGCCCACGACTGCGGAGCCATTCGTTATAAAACCGCAGATATTCGTGCGACCAAGCAATTTGCTCCAAATCCGAGTAAACTTTCAATTTGATATAGCATTACCCTGCATGTCCTTTGGGAATACAATTCTCCTTTAATTCGTGAACACACTCACTAAATAATGTTAAACCCACTGTATACAGCGATAAATCGGTATAACGAGGTTCTTAATTGGTCCCGTTAAATTTACCATGCTACAGCAGAAATGCCGTTGTATATAATCATGGACCTAATACAGGTAACAACAAAATATAATATAACGAGCTGGGACCAGGAATGTTATTCTGCTATATTAACAACATTGTTACATATGAAATCTCCTGTAATCGAGATTACCCTGTATCGTATATATTCGATTGCTTGACCTAAAGCATGTAAAACAATTTCCATGCATTATTGCATTTATATCTGTGAGACAAAACACATATCATGTCAATCATAACTTATCTCCTAGACCAACAAAACCATTATTACAAAATCGTATTGCTTGCAAAACAATAATGCCAATATATATAATCGAATTAACAACAACGACAAAATATGGTATAACGAGCTGAGACCAAAATTGTTACTCGGCTATATCAACAACGTTGTTATATATAAAATCTCCTTTAATTGTGATGCAGGAAAGCCCCAACCTGCCAAGCATTGCTTCGACATCAAGATTACTTGACTGAGGGGAAAAAACAAACATGATTAATCCGTTATGTTAATCACTTGACACGCTTCCTGACCACATAATATTTAGTAAAACATACTATCGAATACACTTGAAAAACGTAAGGAGGAAAATGAAGTTGGGGTTGGTGGAGGGTAAATTAATTTGCCACCGAATAATGTCTATGACCATCCTCTAAAAAATCTGCAAGGTGAATGAGGATTCTCACGCCAACACCGTGAGAACCAATATATCCCGGCTAAAATAATTCCATATATAAATTCGAAACATACATTGCGCACATTCCTTTTATAGATACGCGTACATGAAAGAAGCCGCGCGGCTGACTCAAAGGGTGTCGGCATGTTATTGTTTTCTATCAAGATGCCGCTAAGGGTCATCACAGAAGAGAAGCCGCCGCGAACTCGTGATGTCACTGATGAATGTAAACCATTTATATCGCCCTTCGTTCGATAAAATTTCTTACATTCACAGTAACAAATGAAACGGGATGCGTTTTTGCGGGTACTTGAGATTTAATAGAGGATGGAATCTTGTTACCCTGAATATCAACATCATGACAATAATAACAACTACGACACAAACTTTCCCAACTGAATATAAAATACGTTTACTTAAACGTTACACTGCTCCAATCTGCCCCAGGGAAGGACCCGGGTATCATTTTCGAATCTTTTGATCAATTTATACAAGTATCTGCACATGAAAAACTGGATGGAGCCGGCATGTCCAATCCATAGTACTCTCTGCATCAGGGCCGTCAACAGACGAGAACTTGTGTACAACCCCCCACAGCCCGTAAAAAGGCGACACTGTTTCCTCATTAAAGAGGGCGAACAGAGTTTACCTTCTCATATGGAATTTAACTGTGAGTACCACAAAGTGGGCTGTACGTATAACACCCCTCTGCATACAAAGAAGACACACGGTTCCACTGCATTAAACAGGCGAACAGATGCCTACTTTACAGGCGGGTACATGTTATAAATAAATAAACAGGATACCTGTTATCATCGGGGCCCTTACCGGAAAACAATAAATATTGAGCTCTGAAAAACTGGATGGAGCCGGCATGTCCAATCCAAAGTACTCTCTGCATCAGGGCCGTCAACAGACGAGAACTTGTGTACAACCCCCCACAGCCCGTAAAAAGGCGACACTGTTTCCTCATTAAAGAGGGCGAACAGAGTTTACCTTCTCATATGGAATTTAACTGTGAGTACCACAAAGTGGGCTATACGTATAACACCCCTCTGCATACAAAGAAGACACACGGTTCCACTGCATTAAACAGGCGAAAAGATGCCTACTTTACAGGCGGGTACATGTTATAAATAAACAGGATACCTGTTATCATCGGGGCCCTTACCGGAAACCAATAAATATTGAGCTCTGCAAGATACAATGGCCAATTAAAATAATCCAAATCATATTCTCCAAAACACAACCTTCCCATGGGGTATTCTGCAGCAGTGTGTAATACACATAATAACCTTTATATGTATATATTAACATATATACACATACACATATATATATGCGAAGAGGCAAAAATGCCAATTTCCGCCACACGGGCACCGCCCGCCGCCACTGAGCGTATATATTTTTATCGCGTAATGTACGCATATAAACTGACATAGTAATTTCACCCTAAATTCTAATGGGTTACTTTCGTTTCACTACGCGTTTTAAACGCGAACACGAACTTGAACCTATTGAATTCAACCAATTACCTTAATTTCATTTCAATACCAACGTTGTGCGATTTCGAAGCTTGAGCTAAATCAACCAACTAACCAAAATAACGTGATAACCACCTTTCGTTTTCAACCAAAAACAATAAATTAAACACCTTAATGACCTCGACTGTGACTATGCTCATGAAAGCACTCCGCAATAACAGTAAGTATAGTAAAACAAAGCCACGAACGGCTATATATATATATGAACTAAGTACACAAACTTGAACGTGAACATATTGAATCCAACCAATTAGCCAAAATAACGTGATAACTACATGTACCTTTCGTTTCCAACCAAAAACTATAAGTTAAAGCACATTTATGGCCACGACTGTGACTAAGCTCATGAAAACACTCTGCAATAATCGGTAAATAAAACAAAGCCACAAAACGGCTATATATATATATATATGTACAAAGTACGCGAACTTGAACTTGAACATAATGCATTCAACCAATTACCATATCTGTTCAATACCCACGTTTTGAAATTTCAAAGCTTAAGCTAAATCAACCAATTAATCAAAATAACGAGATAACTACCTTTCATTTAAAACCAAAAGCAGTCTTCAATGAAAAACGCGTTCATGGTCCCAACTGTGACCAAGCTCATGAGAAAGCTTTGTAATTTTCATTAACTGAAATACACAGCATCAAAATCCGGGTATATATATGTAATAAACCTAACATGTTAATCGTAACCATTAGCCTAATAAGTCTCTTTCGCGTTACATAAAAGTTTTATGCTTTTAAAGCTCGAGCTAAATAAACCAATTACCCGAAACCTAATAACTACCTTTAAACATCAAAATGGGGAAACATATACTGTATATATATATATATCTATACGTTAAATAAATCAACTTAACATCTTAATAAAAACCACTAGCCTGATAAGTCTCTTTTGCTATAACGTACGAGTTTTGTAATTACAAAGCTTGAGCTAAATAAAAATAGACCAATTACCCGAAACAAACGTGATTACTACGTTTCATTATGACTTGAATAACAAAAAACTCCACGAAAATCTATGCCATGTTTTCCAACCCCTTAATAAGGCTATGAAGAAACATATTATTTCCGGTCTCGGAGAGATGAATACCATCATTCCTAAACAGCTCGCGCCGCTCGTGCCTGATGCCCAGGTGAGTCAAAGCACTGCCCCCGATCGTGCGGCATATGCGCCTGGCGTGCTTGTTTAGAGCTCGCCGCGTCCGATCAATTTTGGGCTGCTCGTCTTTACTGAAGCCGCTGTAGGTCCTGCGAGGCAAAATATCCGACCAAATGATGCGGGCATTGGGGAAATGTTCGTGCAATTGTCCGAGTGTTGTATCCAAAAGCAAGAACAATTCGTCTTTTTTAGCTTGCCCGACGTCGTTCGTCCCCACGTGCAGAACGATGTGCGACGGAGAGGAACCGGGCAGCACCCATTGGACATGTCCACTTAGTTGACCTAGCTTAAGGCCCCTCCTTCCTCTCCAAACGACGTTGGCTGCCGACCCCAAACCTTGTTTTCCCTTACGATGCGCGAAGGCGGCTAACCAGTGGATCATGGAATCGCCTATGAGCAGGATTGTACGAGACTGGCAACCTACAGCAGGAATGAAAAGAAAAAAGGAAAACTTCCGGCAGCTCATTGTTGTTGATAACTCGTTTCAAAATCACCAATGAAATGTAACAATATTGATCTTCAACTGCCTCATGCATAAACATGAGTCAATTATAAATACTATTTAAACATATAGATCAACCCAAATAACTGATAATTTTTCTTAACACGCTTCCTTAAACTCAAATGATTAAAGAAGTAATATGGTACAATACATCATGAATTATGCAACAGGTAGCATACTAATACGAACATATCTCTTATGCGCGTCCGAGGACCAGCGCCCCGTGTTCTCAATTTCCCCTGCGTCAAACCGGTCATAGCGGCTAATGTGGCCGCGCCTTTTCTGAAAGAATGTGAGTAAATCGTGCTACTGGCAGATCCAAAAAGGACAAACACTATTAATTTGTCTGGCCGAAGGGGTCGCTTTCACGAATTGCATCACCGTAGTAGGCGGGGGTTGAATGCGTGCATGGTGCTGTGGCAGTCATAAGCCACAATTCACTATCAATGACAGCCCATGATCTAGTGGGTTCTCTTGCTTGCCTCAGCCTAAACTGCGCATCGTATGTGCGCCAGCCGTAGCCGCCAAATCTAGCCGCCGCCCGGACGGTGTCCATATACTTAAACATCTCTAAGGCCCGAACTATATGCTTCTCGGTGTATATAGACGCAAATACCAAAAATGCGCTGGTCCATTGCTCTATTGAGGTTATTCGCGGCACCCCTCGCTGCGGTTGTACCTGCAATGTCGACCCCGACAGGGCAATAACCGTGGGTGCGCTGCCGTCTGGAACGGGGACATTTTTTAGCAAGGCCCCTAAATCAACAAACTCGCCTTTCCAGATTCTATCCCGCAATGCGCGAGGAACAGCTGACCCCAGCACCTCCCGAGGAGTTGCCAACAAGGGAGGGGCATTGATCATAAGCCCCACCTGCTGCGCCTGCTCAGGGCCTCCAATTGAGTTTAATGTATCAATACCCGCGCAAACCAACGGCCTAGAATCGTACTCACTTGCGGATGGACCAGGTCCCCGCTGCTCCACTCCGGGGTTCGGCTGCGGTGCCTGGACGAGAGGCTCTGATACGGGCTGGGAAGGCGGAGCTGTTGCAGTTGCAGTTCTCCGTGGACGTGAGGACCCAGTTCGGTCAACAGTTGTCCACCTGGATTGCTGCTTAGCCTTCGGCATTATAATTCCCGACGCGATGATACAATTAACAAAGTTATGTAGCTAATATAAAGTTAACCAGTTATGAACTCCAACTGTACACAATTCAAAATCCCGTCGCCGTATATAATTACTCTGAAGAACCAAGTTGTATTAAAATGTTCCCTTCTGTAAATCCGATGTGGAATCGAAGTATAATAGTTGCCGACTACAATGTTTCCTCAATAAAGTCCAATAAATTAATTTGCCACCGAATAATGTCTATGACCATCCTCTAAAAAATCTGCAAGGTGAATGAGGATTCTCACGCCAACACCGTGAGAACCAATATATCCCGGCTAAAATAATTCCATATATAAATTCGAAACATACATTGCGCACATTCCTTTTATAGATACGCGTACATGAAAGAAGCCGCGCGGCTGACTCAAAGGGTGTCGGCATGTTATTGTTTTCTATCAAGATGCCGCTAAGGGTCATCACAGAAGAGAAGCCGCCGCGAACTCGTGATGTCACTGATGAATGTAAACCATTTATATCGCCCTTCGTTCGATAAAATTTCTTATTATAATGAGGACCCAATGTGGTTTTCACTGATTATTGAATACAGCTTCATACTGTTGGAGAAAAACAAATCATATTCAAGCTTTTTAATTTGATGAATAGGTCCACAAAAGTCATTGCAATATGACCTTCTAAAATAAAAATAATTACAGTTGTCACAATATTGTTGGTTATTTGTGAAGTTGTTATGGTTGGTGCCATACCGATATTGGCGTCTTTTGTGTTTGATAGATTTTTAATTATTTTTCCTGTCATCATAAGAATTACAAATGGGACTTATTCATTAACAATAAGTAATCTTTAAAAGGTTTGACTAAGGTTTGACTAATTTTATCTGTATGGTCAGTCCATGATATGGCCCAAGCTTATAAGTAAAGAAAAATACCAAAATGTAGAAAGGAGGTGGGGACATTAGGGGTAAAATTGTAAAGAGGGGGGGGGGGAAGAAACACCTTAACATATTATGTTGGCAAATTAGAACGCTTTTTTAATATTATTGAAAATAAATGGGAACATTTGACATATAATTTTATTGTTTTGTGGGGAAGGACGTTGTTTAGCTAATTTCAGATTAAAGGTGAAAAATCCCTTCCCTCTCTCTTTTGAGAATCACAACAAGTGTAGTTTTATCAGCTCTTCCAAACCCTGTCATCTGGAGAGAGCGCGGGCAATTAACATGAAACGGGACAGGGAATATGATGGTGGTAATTCCTTCCTCCCCCCCCCCCCCACCCCACTCCCCACATGCTCCAACTGTTTTATACTACATATTTGAACATGCTATTGTCAACTGTTTACACTCTTTCTCTCTTTCTCCATCCTTCTTTCTCTTTATCTCCATCCTTCTTTCTCTCTATCACTTTTACTACCTCACAGCTTTCTCATTTGCATGCCATCAACTTCTCTCACCATTAAAAAGTTCTCTCTTATGGCCCGGTCCCACTGGCCGATGGACACAACACGTATGCAGAAAGGACACAGCGGACGAGCAAAATTTCGGGGTTGGCTCCATCCGTTTTCATCCGCTCCAGAAATGGACAAAAATTGCGAAAATTTGCGAAAACAGAACGGAAAATAACAGACGTGGGTAGTATGTAGCGCGGATGTTAAACGGATTCTCATCGGAAGCCTAGCGGATGAAAGCGGATGGAAGTGGATGACAGCTTTGAATACTTTATATACGAGATGCATACGCTTACATCCTTTCTATTTCCGTGCTACTAACGATGTATAGACGTTCCATGTACCTTATCTTTCCTCCCTCTTTCCGTTTTCAGCTGCATCGGATGTGAGTTGCGAGGATGCCCAGAGGATGCAGAGAGGATACAGCGGACGTTACCGGATGATAACGGACATAGAACGTTTGTTGCTCGTATTTGTCGCGGATTTACATCGTACATGGCGGAAGTTCATCCGTTCTAAAAGTTTTGTGCAGCTCAAAACTTTTTGCGAAAATTAAATCACAGTGGACGAATGCTCGATGGATAGAGCGTATGAAACACGTATGCAATGAGTACACAACGGAAGCATAGCGTTTTCCAACGGATGGCAAGATTTTTTTACGTTTTACATCCTCTTTGCATCCGTAAGCGCAGTGGGACCGGGCCATAAGGCCTATATCTTTCCTTTTTTCTTTTGCTCTCTCTCTCTATCTCTTTGTTTTCTCACGTTCTGTTTCCAGACTTTTCCATGTATGATTCAATTCATCCAACCGTATGCACATTTACGATAACAAGATTTGAAGAGAATATTGTATATAAGATAATAGAAATTAAGTTCAATTTATTTATTTTTCTGAAAACAACAAAATATTGTAATTCACGATGCTCACATATTATAAAATTGAAGGTCAGGTATTAAGCTCAAATAGCCTCATATGCTACTTGAAATTATTACAATTTCAATCTTATGCATTTGCTACATTGCTTTTTCCCTAATTTTTTGTTAAAAGCATAGACTATTTGTAAGTCCTGTTTCTTTCCTTTCAGGGAATGCATTATATTATGATTTACACCGTTACGGGTATTACAACAACAAAAACAAAAAAAAAATTAGTTCTTTAAAAAAAAAAAAAAAAAATTACCCATAACTCAGTTTTTTTCTCCACTGAAACAATGACCATCTGATGTGAAAAAGAACATCCTTGCTTTGTGGTCCACACTCGCACCAAGGACATATCCGGCTTTTTAAATTATTAATAATGCGTGAGATTGAAATCAACATTTCTCGATACTTTTGTGATCAGGGGCTACAAGAGTGATGAAATATCCCAAAAGGGGCGGAGCGATCAAAATACGTTAAGACTTAATGGTGACGCCGCAGCTAATATGCAAATGATGCTATCCGTGCGTGCTACCTAGTCATCTATAATACTTCATTTATCTATGGGATGGTGATAGGAAAGACTAGGAGAAAAAAGGGAGGAAAGTAAAGAAAAGTGTATAATTGTAGAATGATAGCAATTGAAAACAAAGATTAAAACAAGGAAAGATAGGAGAAAATATGTAATGAGAGGGGATAGGACCTGTACCTGTAGAAAATGAGTAAAAACTTAAGTATGGGCTTTGAATGTGTTTTAATCATTGACACTGATGGGCCTTTCAACTGAATTATGTGCACAGATATGATGAGCCATCAAAAAGGATTTGAATTTACAACAAAATAAATCATATTATAGCACAACACTGCAAAAGTAGGAAAATCGACTCACAAGATATTGTAAACAAACATAATTTTGGTAAACGCACAAATCTTATGAAGTGATTAAGTCGCGCCAACACCGGTCTTATATCAAGTCGCTGTGCCTTCCCGATCACATGAGATAAATAAGCCTGTTAGCCTGTTAATAGATTAGTCATTTAAAACATTATCAAACGTACAATTCTTATTGCGTCTAAGTTTTACGACCGGGGAAATATTATGTATGAAGCCGATATCTTAAAACAACGATGTATCCTTGTATAGCAAAGACCAAGTCCTACGGAATCTAATTCGGTTCAGATAAACCATAGGTCCTATTTTTAGCATTTATTATTTAGGTTACCCATAGTTCTGATTTTATCATGAAAACCAAAACCTATTTATAGTACCCCAACAGTAAAGGTATGAATATTGAGAACATCAACATCCAATCTTCAGTATTTTATTTGTGTGTGTATGTGGGTGTGCGTGGACGTGTTTGTGTAGACCTTATCAGATTAATACCGTTATGTTGAAATTCATGAAAATGTAGGCCGTTGTTCAAAAGATGATTCAGAAACCAAATAATCAAAAAATCAAGGCAAACATTTTCGTGTTAATTGTCTCTTCATTATTTATAAATATAAAAGTGTATTCTTCTGTTATAACGCTCCATTACATAATGGCAATAGTCTGACCCCAAAAGGGCGTGTTTTTAAATCATTTGACTTTTAACAATATAATGGATACAGAATCCACACATCAAATACAGAATTATTTACATACAGTCATGCACTCTAAACAAAACAATTACTTTAATGTGTTCGCGATTGTCATAGTATTTGTCTGGTTAAACAGATATTGATCATTTATCATACACAAGTAAATTTTATATAGATGCACATGAACAACACAACTACAACTTGTTGCCACTTTTCTTCTAAAGTTTCGTTATACACATGAAAAGAAGTAAATCAACATCTTGATCGACAAATCTCTGTGAATACTCATATTCTCAGTTGGTATAATAAGTGAATGATATATGAAGAAGAGTGAATCTCTATGTACGTCAATCACGTGTTTTCGAAAACCATTATCATGTTGGTTAATACCTTCAAGACAAACTTCGACTCAAAGCCTATTGTTTCTCATAATATTTAAATCCCTCGTCTTCAACAAAGTCGTCTCTGCTAACACCGGTGCCGCCTACCACCTGTTTGTTGAGCTCACACACACCGTTGCCGATGTTAAATGACACGCAGTCGTCTCGCTTGTTACACTCGGCACCGCATTTGACCAATGACAATCCATGTTTGGTTTTGATCACGTGATGTCGAAGGCGCCATCCCTCGATCCGTTTGAAGAGGGAGGTCTTCTGGTGGACTATGTCTGCTTGTGATAGTATTGTGGGCAATGCCTGGTGAATTGTGGTAAAGTCTGTGGAAAATAACCGAAATAAACATTTTTGATGTGATGTTTGATATTACCTATTAAAATGTAGGCCTAAATTAAAATACGATCGCAAAGGCTTTCAAGGAACGAACCTTAATCAAATTCAATAGCCTTGGTCATCACCTTTTAAAATATGCGAGCATTGCAGAAACATATTACCTAATCCAAATATGATTTCTTTGGGATATATGCAATAGTGTATTTTAATTACCTTTGAATTTATTTCTAGGAAGTCTTTGTGAACGTGTTATGAATTAATATAAAGTTTAAAGATGCGATGCTAGGCAAAGATTAACTCCTTTCAACCCACTTAAAGATTACGTAGGCATACACTTGACATAAAAAATACATGTAGCATAAGACTACACCTGAATGATTTTCGTAAAGGCCAAGCTGAAATTTCATGTAGCCTGTCGGATAATCTCGAATTTCTCCTGAAAGATCGTTAACACCACAAACTGTCTAAAGCAACAGTTTGATTTCTTTCTTCTCACATCCCTTCACCGCTATTAATGTAAAAATGTTTAGAACATGTGAATATGCGTGTAACACCCGTTCTACACATTTTTACATAATAGCAGTGAATGGATGTTCCTTTGTCTACCTGAGGAACTGTATATATTGTCCTCTTTATTTGTCCGTCATATTCATAGTGTAACTTATAGTGTCTTGTCTGGAATTGTCTTATCTTTGATAATATATGATAATAATAATCACAATTTTTTTATCAAGAGAAGCCTGATCTGCTTCATGCAGTACTGTTCTTCCAGAGGGCCCTGCAATTAGTATTACACAACGAATTGTCAGGTACCCATTTACAGCTGGGTTGGAAGTGGCGAATGTGGATTTATGTCTTGCCAAAGGACATTGGTGCCGGGCTGAGATTTGAACCCTAAACATTCGGATTGAGAGTCAAGTGAATGAACCACTTTATCATGTCACTAATAAATAATTTCGTGAATTTTACCTGGCGTAGGAGTCCGATATTCTGTAGGCGTTTCAGGAGTGCCCTGTTATCAAACAGAAATGTACCACTGCCTCCCGTCAGTATAATCATAACAGATTATTTCATGAAATAACTTTAATAATTAGTAGGAAAATATGAAACAACCCAGTTACCATCTAAAGGAATAATCGATATTAAGTGTATCGTTTTAACATTCAACTTACTGTTATGAAACCTATTTCTGTTCTCAATCATAATCTATGTTTGATATTTTCTATTTGTAAGTGAGAAAAAGATAAATCTATGTCACAAGTACATTGCACAAATGTATAAAATGAAATAAATACATGGATAAGTGATTAAGCGAATGAGTAAAATAGAATGAATGAATTGTAATCTGAACGTTAATTCAGTTCATCATGTTATGAAAACAATTATCTGTAAAACAAATAAGTTAGTAAATTATTTAAATAACACCAAATCATATTCTTCCCAGCGATGTCCCATGACCCCGTTATGGATAACTCACACTTGTTGACCTTGTTGGCACGGTTGTTTCACCTCTGACACCTATGTTTGGATTAAGAATAGCAGTAAAAAGACGAGCATTAAAAAATGCGATCCTAGGTAAAGTATAACCCCTTCCAACCCACAACAAGGTTACGTAGACCTACACTTGACATCGAAATACATATAGCATATCCCTATACCTGACTGATGGAGTGATTTATTACAGGCTAAGTTGAAATTTCATGTAGCCTGTTGGATAGTTTCATATTCATTTCTAATTACATTATGACCTACGAGGCAACGGATACCGTCAATATCTACACAACGGCAGGCTCTTTTTTAGGGGGATGCGGGGAGGTATTATTTACGACCCCAACCCCGCCCACGTATTTGCCCCATTTTGATAATGAGAAAACATTCAATTATTACACAAAATTATATCAAAATCTTAACTCAATATCTGTAAACGAGGATACAATACCAAATTACGAAAATTTCCGAAGTAGAAACGGTACCTCGGCTTACTGGCCCACTGCATCAAATACTTGTATGTTTATTGTACATTTCTTACTCTGGATTGCCAGTGTCGTGAGCATGAGGCCAGGCAATCCACACAAAATAACAATAACAACAACAGCAACACTAAAGGATTTCCCGGCCAAATTCGCGAGTTTGTCATTCGAATTCATTTACTTTGCATTTAAGTTAGCGCAGATCAGCTTTGCCATGCTAATTATCATTCATTTTTCCCGATTTTGTACTTAATTTAGGATTTTGGTCGAAGGATTTCATAGATCTGTCATTCAATTTAGAAACTGCTCAACTAGCATTCAAATTAATCGTCACTTGTCGAGGCGTCATTTTTATCATTCAAATTAACACCTGTCATTCGTATTCGAATGTTTATTCAAGTTAGGAATGTTAGGGGGAAGAAATGCAACACACGTTTACAGTTTTAAAAAAATGCAATTAAATACATGATTTGCCATTGGGGTCTTTTCTGTTATTCAATTTATTAATTTTGAGGACAAAGCATATGTGTGTAGTCAGACATTAGGTAAAGAAGGGGCGAAATCAAGGGATATGGCATTTCTGAACGGACATGTTCATATACCCCGGAAAAGTGGGCATACAAAAACACCTACCCCAGTCACAATATTGTACCCTGCCTCCATAATGAAATTGTGATAAATTTATGATGAAACACAAGACAAGCAACTTCCTGACATAAAAATTTACACAAATATTGAGACCATCAAGTCCGTAGATGTAAGTCTTTTTTTTTAACAATCAAACTTAAAGGCTGATGAATATCTGATAAATCTAAAATTATATAAAGAGTATAAATGCAAGAAAATGAAGTAAACATGAAAAAACGATCTTGAAAGAAAAAGAATGAGCTATAAAAAGTGTGTAATAAACGAGAAATGTATATTGACCATTAATTTTAGTGCACAAAGTGCTAATTTGAATGCTACAAATGAATTAGAATGCTAAAAATACACCGTCGCGATGTCAGAAAATCGTGTTGCGCTAAATCGAATGATCAAATAGCGAAAGAAGCACTTTGTTCATTAATTTGAATGAAACATACATAGATTCTAACGAAAACTTCAGAGATTTGAAATCTAGAAAAAGGAATGTAAACCCGAGATATACCCGACAGCACTTAAACCGTCGAATTTGAACGCAAGACAAATTAATCGTAATGACAAACTCGCGAATTTGGCCGGGAAATCCTATAATAATAATAATAATACTACTACTAATAAATACTAATGTAATAAACGAGAAATGTATATTGACCATTAATTTTAGTGCACAAAGTGCTAATTTGAATGCTACAAATGAATTAGAATGCTAAAAATACACCGTCGCGATGTCAGAAAATCGTGTTGCGCTAAATCGAATGATCAAATAGCGAAAGAAGCACTTTGTTCATTAATTTGAATGAAACATACATAGATTCTAACGAAAACTTCAGAGATTTGAAATCTAGAAAAAGGAATGTAAACCCGAGATATACCCGACAGCACTTAAACCGTCGAATTTGAACGCAAGACAAATTAATCGTAATGACAAACTCGCGAATTTGGCCGGGAAATCCTATAATAATAATAATAATACTACTACTAATAAAATGTTAACAGTTACATTTATTTAGCTCTTAATTATAATGTTTATAATTGCTGTATGCCTACTTTCATAGCAAATAGTGTTTTATCCGTATTTGTCTGATCTTAAATAATACATGATAAATGATGATTATCATGATTTTTTTTTACCAACAGAAGCCTTATCAGATTCAGTGCTGTTCTGTCAAAGTGCCCTGCAATTATTATTACACTACGAATTGCCAGGTACCCATTTACAGCTGGGTTGGAAGTGACGATTTATGGATTTATGTCATGCCAAAGGACGTTGGTGCCGGGCTGAGATTTGAACCCTAAACATTCGGATTGAGAGTCCAGTGAATGAACCACTTTACCATGACACCTCCACATAATTTCGTGAATATTTACCTGGTGTTGGAGTTCGATCTTCGGTAGGCGTTTCAGGAGTGCCCTGTTATCAAACAGAAATATTTCTTTTTATTTCCGTCAGTATAATCATAATAGATTATTTCATGAAATAACTTAAATTATTTTAATGTGATACGTAGATTTCATGAAAACGGGGTAATTTAAAATTACATACATCACTTAGTAGCAGAATAAGAAACAACCTAGTAAAACCAACCAAAAACAATACTAAGTGTATCGTTTTATCATTCAACTTAATGTTATGAAACCTATATCTGTTTTTAATTCATAAACTATATCTGATAATTTTATTTGTAAGATGTCAAAAGTACGTTGAACAAATAAATAACATGAAATTACATGAATGAATGAAGGAATAGGTTATTAAGCGAGTGAGTAAATTGAATGAATAAATCGCAAGATGAACGATAAGTTATTATATGATGTTATACACAAATTATCAAGAAAATACATTAGCCAATTCTTTAAATTACACCAAATTATATTCTTCCAAGCTTATATTTCTATGTCATATGACCCCGTTCTTGACAACTTACACTTGTTAAAATTGTCGGCACGGTTGTTCCATCTGGTACGCCTGTGTATGGAATAAGAATAGCTTTACAAATATGATCGATGATTTAAAAAATTGATTTATAGAGAAAAAAAGATCGTCAGTGATTTTTATTCAACCACTCATCGACAAATTAGCTGGTGATGCAGCTTTTTCCTCTCCTGTTCGCACACTTTGGAACAGGCTCCCGGCTCAAATTCATCACCAACCTGCCAAATAGTAGAAAAATTGCAACGGAGTTTGAAGACATAATATTCTAAAACCTTATGCTTTCTTTGAAATCACACTGTCACTGTTTGGTAACACTAACTTGTGGATGGCATCTCAAAGCGCTTTGTATCAAGTGGAAAAGGTGCTCTGTAAATTTAAACTATTCTCACGATGGAACATGTATAGAAGTTAGACAACTATGGATATATAACATAAAGCATCTTTTTTCTACCCATCCCCAAATAACAACAACTTCAATATATTTCAATTTGTGTTTTCCAGTTTCAGATGATTACTTTTTGCAGTGGGAACAACGTTTATGATTATTTTTTTTTGAAAATAATTTCATTAATTGATTTATTGAATGCATTTTATATCAAAGCTCCTGCATCTAAACTAAAAATTTTACATTCAGCCGCAGTTCTTAAAGGGGCCCTGTGGCTTGGGGATTCGTGCATTTACTCTGCATTTGCCTTTCTTAGATTCATTTAATATTTTTTTAATTATAAATTTAGGTGGAAGATTTTTATTTTGTGGGGGGGGGGGTGGGAGGGGGTGGGGTGGTTATAGGTTTGGGCTTGTTTTCCCGCCTTTTCAAGAACCGCCACTGCTTACATTCATACTCAGCGTAGCCGTAGGTGTACTCCCCCGAGCACGTTGAGCCCGCCTTGCATGAGACAGAGATGTTACATGAAATGCCAGTGGTCGCGCAAAACGGAGCCCACTGGGCCGTCTTGTCACTGTTATCACACTGGCTATCCAGGGAGGAGTCATAAGCACCGCAAGAAGGAACCATCACACATACTCCTTTGCTGATTCTGATTGTTGATCCTGGGTCACACTCGATCCTGATCACTGGAGATTTGCCCATTCCTCGACACTTTTTAACTATATGCACAGTGTGATACAAAGTTGCCATTATAATGGTAAACGCATTTTCATCTTCAGTTACAATTACATTTATTGTCTTTTAGACTGATTTATTTTCATTTGGAGTAATACCTTACATTATCATTAAATCTATTCTGAAATAAAGCGAATGTAATTTGAGAAAATTAGTGACAATATTAAATTAAGACTAAATTAAATTAAATCATTTAGTTTATAGAAGAAAGAAATGATTATTTGGAACTATTTGGTGTTCACCCCGTGAAAGAAGATGTGTAAACTATTCGCAAATGTGGAGTTTTTAAGTTCAATGTTGTCCCCGAAATTAGCCAACTGATGAAGCAAGTCTTAGTTTATCAAGGTAAAGTAATATATATATCGGATATTAAAGAGAAGGTTGAGTTCTGGGAAGAGGTGAAAAATAATTTGTGAGCGTTATAGTCCGTGGGCCAGAGGGGGCTACCGTGCACCCCCCCTATGATCCTACTTTTTGGGTGTCATTTTGTTCATTGGGATCCATAATATAAGAAAAAAGATGTTCCCAAGAAAAAAACTCATTTGGACACTGTTTTCTTGCTCCTTATTTGAAGATATGTAAAAATGTCAGTTTTTCGTGTTTTGCACACTTTCTTAGGGTTTGTGAATTATGTGCTTACATTTTACCCTGTTTCTCAGCAGATATAACTCTAATCTCCACCAAATTTATAAAAAATCTTCGTAAACTATACAACAATAGGTAGACAAAATTATTTTATTTTATTTTATTGTCTTCAATTATTAATGACGTCATAAATTTGCATATATTTTGATATGCAAATTTCTGTCTCAAAACCTGTCAAAATCACCTGATAGTTGTATTTTGTCTGCTATTATCATGAAATAAGTTTTAAAACCCCCTAATTTGGTGTAAAATTATTCATTGATATGTTATCTGATGTTTCCTGCAAGCAAAATTCAGCCAACTCATATAGACATTGTTTTTTCCCCATTATTTTGTATGTAAACATATCAGTTTTCCGTGTATTGTACATTTTCTTAGGGTTTGTGAATTATGTGCTTACACTTTACCCTGTTTCTCAGCAGATATAAGTCTAACCTCCATCAAATTAATAAACAATCTTTGTAAATTATACAACAACATGTAGACAAAATTATTTTAATTAATTTAATTGTCTTCAATTATTAAATGACGTCATAAATTTGTATATATTTAATATGTAAATTTCTGTCTCAAAACCTGTCAAAATGACCTAACAGTTGTATTTTGTCTGCTATTATCATGAAATAAGTTTTATTGCCCCCTAATTTGGTGTAATATTATTCATTGATATGTTATCCGATGTTTCCCGCAAATTTTGTTCCCCCCCCCCCCCTCCCCCCGCATATTACGATTAATACATTCTGTATATATAATGTACATTCAATTAAAGTTCCTGTTAAAAAAAACAAAAGCTCAACAAGCAGTATTTCAATTACTATTGGGGCTAGCCTGTTAACATGAAACTAAATCAAATACAGTATATTACCACATACATCATTGTTTCCTTTAATAGTATCAGCCTGATGAGGGGTATCAGACAAAGCCAACTTATTCAGCAGTTGGTCATTAATCCCATTATATGCTATAATATAGTTTGTTGTTTATACAAATGAATGATCAAACGTATACCGGGTACAATTTCACGAATTTCAACTAACTTGACACAATTAGCAACGGAAGAAGCATGCATCCTCATTCTTGAAGACATTTCAGATGTGCACGGTTATCATCGGGAGTGCTACCAACTTTTTACCAAGAATCTCAATCGACTGTCAGAGATCTTTTCTGATGCCACAGAACCTTCAACATCCCGTCCACCCAGATCGTCAATTGATGAAGTCATCTTCAATCCTGATTGTATCTTTTGTAACCAGGAAGGCCCAAAATCATTCAAAGTGAAAAGCTCTTGGACAATAGAAAGTCACCAATGTTAGATTTTGGTAGGTGGCAAAATGTTGTAGATATCGCGAAGAGAGTTGGTGATGAAAACCTACTTTTGAGAATCATGGAAGTTTATCTGTTTGCTGAAGAAGCAAGATATCACAAGAACTGTCGAAAGAAATATGTGGCGAACTAAGAAGTGACAAGTACGATGACGTAGCTAAACAGAGAACAATGGAAGTAGCCCACAAGAAAGCATTTGCCAGCATATGTAGATTAAATTGTAGATGATGAAATACCTGGCCCTCAACCGCAGAAGCCATTGCCTGTATATAGATGACCAGATTCCCACTGGGCTAGAGAAGTTTCTGAACCATTTGTGAGTGGAAATCCATCTCGACCATCACAAAGAGTGACTAGACTTGTCATATCTCGTGGGCAAGATGTAGGGCAGCCACAAATGGAAAGTGGAACATGTCCAAGCATATTCTTGTATGGATGACTCTGAGACATCTCTTACGTAGTGCTCAACTGATCACATTCATGAATCGCCTTGTTCTTTTAGAAAACTATTAATTTTCACTTGAGCTTGAATCTGCCATAGCACAAGCGCTACAGTAGACTTTCGGTATTCTAGCTAGACAGGTAGTCCGCCACCCCGTGGAGCCATCAGTCTTCCAATCATACGTTGACGATTTCAACCAATATATTTTAAGCTTAAGTGGTTCTGGCTCTGTCCACACAGCCCATGGGATTATGCTGCAGGAGATTTCTAACAATGAGACAGTTGAATCTTCAAATAGCACAGTACCCTCAGAAGCACGTAAATGAACCAAAGAACGTTCCTTGGCTATTAAACATGAAGGTCCTCTTTCACCTTGCTATGTCAACCGATATAAAGCATTTAAACAATGTGCCAGAAATGATATTGCGTGGATGCTTGTCCGAAGTAGTGGAGAGACAGGTCAAGAGCTTCCAGGTTGGGCTGGATTTGTCTCAGTAACATGGGAGGTGCCTTCAAATGCGACTACCATAGATTACTATCCTGTTATAAAATATCCCATAACATAATTCGATACAATTCAAGAGTGTCCGAGAGCTGCAGAAGAATCAAGCCGCGAGGTTGGCCAAGACTATGATTGTCATAACAACATTTGACTTGGGCGTGTGCATGAAGGCATATATATCCTCTCATTTCGAGTCATCCATACAATTACAGGAAACACATTGTGTTGATTGGCACTTTCCATTTGATTTGTGCATACTCCAAGATGCTTGGAAAGAAAGTGGAAGGATCCGGACTTGAAGATATCCTTTTGGAAGCTGGTCTGATGTCTTCTGGGTCTATAAAAGATGTGTCAACAACAGTGCGACAGGAGTCTGCATTGTCACAAGACAATGGTGGAGTGCTTAGAAAGGCTCCTTTTTTATGAGTTCCTGTCAATGACTGGAAAAGATGATGCACTTGTTGGTATAGCTGAGTAATCAAAGAATATCTTCTAAGAGCTAATTCGATCACCAACAAAGGAGAGGCTTGCTGAGGTTGTGGCTAATGAAGATCTGAAGGCGTTGGTAGAGTCATATGAGAGCTTCAAAGCTGATAATCGAAGAGGATCTCTTGGAAAGACGGCACAATTTTTGATGTCGTTTGTTGATTGCGTTTGGATTGATCTTTCATTGATCAGGTCTGTGAAAGAAAATGACTGTCCATTGTACTTGCACTGCCTGTTCCTTATGCCTGACCTGGTCACAATTACTCCCGATATCTGACCTATCTTGATGTATTCTTAGTAAACATTGAAGATTCACATCCTGGTGCCATGACATTGCTCGAAAGAGGTGCAATAAGTGTTGCCAGGTCGCTCATTCCAGGGAACCGATGTGCTGTCGACAAGACAATTGAGGAGATAATCCTGAAGCATGGTAAATCTCGCGGTGGGGTGGTAGTGGTGTCGGTGTCTCTGGCATAATTGAGAACTACAGTGTATATCAGAGGTGGGCTCGAACATTATGCAGATATGACGTTTGATGCTCACCGTGGAAGTAAACACATTGATCAACAACCAACTCAGATGAGGAGAAGTAAGGGATGTGTATTAAAAAAAAGGGCCATAGATGATCAGATGTAAAAAGCTTCCTCAATCATGTTGATGTTGATGACAAGAATGGATTGTATGTTTTTTCTTCCGGTACCCGCGTTCCAGCTGAGGTTGAGAAAGATGTCATGCATAAATTACCACAGGGAAAGACCAGAAAGAGATGTTCATCAACGAGCGATTAGAGAAAAAGACATCGTTCTCTGACCCCATCAAGAAACTGAAGCTCAAACCTTGGCAGAGACAAATAAGAAATTCGAGCTTAAAACATCCCAACGAAAAGTAAAAGAGTACAAGCAACAAGGGAACATTGCTATCCAGCTGATGGTAAAGGCACAAAGTTCAGGCAGCCAACTTGATCTACGGGAATTCTTTGATCCCTACTCTCTACTCAATTGGAACATTGGAACAACTTCTTTGCTAAAACAGATACATTTTAGGGCCTACACTATCTCCGTAAGGATGTAGAGAACTCGCAACCTCCCACCACTGGCAATTCCTTGGTAGTGGAAGATGGTAATGCTGTTTTCTACTACCTAAAAGAGATGCCTGCATACTTCCACGATATTTGCATCAAAATTCACAATGGAGTGTTGTCCAAATGCGATGTCATCTTCAGCGCAGACAATCGTGTACAAGCCAGATTCTGGGAAGTCAAGTGAACGGACACGGCGTGGGTGTGCAGAGAAGATGATGATTAATGGAGGCAAGACCAAAAGACCATCTGACTGAAAGCAGTTCCTGACGAATGATGAGAATAAGAAACAACTTATTCAAGTTCTTCTGAATGTCTGAAGTAAGCACGACATGGCTAAGAGGCTGTATGGGAAAAAATGATATTCATCAAAGAAGGAGAAGCCCAACTGCTCACTTCTCAGAATGGGAGAAAGACACTGTGTTCTGAGATTCCATCTCTCAACTCAGCCCAAGAAAAACAGATTCACGCGTGATCCTTTACTGCCAATACGGTAAAGGAGCAAGGTTGTGATCATGTGCAGATCAAAAGCCCAAGCAGCAATATATTTGGTATATTGCTTCATTACGCTCATCTCACTTCAGACATTACATTACTCTTCCATACAGGGAGAGGCAACAAGCTGCGGCTCAAAGAGTCACTAATTTTGCGCAGCACTCCTTGGACTACATGCTTTCTCAGGCTGTGACTCCATAAGCGCATTTAAAGGAACCGGCAAAGTCAAGCCAATCAAACTGTCGCAGCAACGTAACAAATTTGTCAAACCCCTGGCAGGACTTGGTGATTCGTGGACTGTACAAGAGGAGTTGCTATCCAACCTGGATTAAATGCACATTATATATACAGAATGTACTAGTTGTAATTAGCCGGGGGGGGGGGGATGCGCATACGAGTTGACTGATACTGATTTTTTTGGGGAAAACATCAGATAACATATCAATGAACAATATTAAACCAAATTAAGGGGGCCAGAAAACTTATTTCATGATAATAGCAGACAAAATACAACTTTTAGGTCATTTTGACAGGTTTTGAGACAGAAATTTACATATTAAATATATACAAATGTATGACGTCATTAATAATTGAAGACAATTTAATAAATTAAAATAATTTTGTCTACATGTTGTTGTATGATTTACAAAGATCGTTTATTAATTTGATGGAGGTTAGACTTATATCTGCTGAGAAACAGGGTAAAGTGTAAGCACATAATTCACAAACCCTAAGAAAATGTATAACACACGGAAAACTGATATGTTTACATACAAAATAATGGGGAAAAAACAATGTCTACATAAGTTGGCTGAATTTTGCTTGCAGGAAACATCAGATAACATATCAATGAATAATTTTACACCAAATTAGAGGGTTTGAAAACTTATTTTATGATAATAGCAGACAAAATACAACTTTCAGGTGATTTTGACAGGTTTTGAGACAGAAATTTGCATATCAAAATAAATGCAAATTTATGAAGTCATTAATAATTTAAGACAATAAAATAAAATAAAATAATTTTGTCTACCTACTGTTGTATAGTTTACAAAGATTTTTTATAAATTTGGTGGAGATTAGAGTTATATTTGCTGAGAAACAGGGTAAAATATAAGCACATAATTCACAAACCCTAAGAAAGTGTGCAAAACACGAAAGACTGACATTTTTACATATCTTCAAATAAGGAGCAAAAAAACAGTGTCCAAATGAGTTTTTTTCTTGGGAACGTCTTTTTTCTTATATTATGGATCCCAATGAACAAAATGACACCCAAAAAGTAGGATCATATGGGATCATATATAAAAGGGGGGTGCACGGTAGCCCCCTCTGGCCCACGGACTATTTACTCATTCTTATGCAAGTGTGGAAGAACATCAGATAAGACATGTTCCCTGAAAAGCATGGCTCTTCAACTGCCTTCATATTCTAAATATGCATGAAAAATCGTAAAAATCGGGGGGCCGGCTTTTTACGCCACGTTTTCGTGTAGTCCCATATACATCTTTCTGTGTAAGTGTTTGTAACTTTACCAAGACTTGGCCAAATTTCTTATCATTTTGATGATTCCAGAACCTTGCAATACACACAAATTCTTATATGCTAGATGATCAACCTTTTCTGGTCGGTTCCACGCCGTTTCTTTCACAATGCAATCGCATGACCAGAACTTAACTTCATCTTTAAGTCCGCGTGCTGGCATAATGTGACGAAATAAATTAAAACTGGGAATATATTTATTCCGACTGTTTTATTTTAAATTTCAAGGGATTTCAAGATTCGTTGGAGGAGGAAAAGCTAAATCGGCACAAAAAGCGTAATACCAGGCATCAGACGAGTAGTACGATTGTCTACGATTTAAAGCCGACCCAGCTATTATTCTGACTAGAAGGTTTAAATGCATTAAATCCCCGATTGTTAGTATTCTTATCATCAGTCTAGAACGTAAATCAGGAAGATGATGCTTGTTTATTCGGAAATCAGATAGCAGTCGGATCGCGTAGAGTGCGCTGCATGGCTTTGGGAAAAGTATAATTGAATCTCAGTCCAGAAATCTCGAAATGAGGAGGAGGGGTTCCAATTTTTTTTATATATAACATTTGATATATATCCTACACACGAAAATGCTACTGAGACTTTTTCTCTAAATACTTTAATACAATAAAATCACATTTAATTTAGGTCTGCATTATATTAACGATTTTTGTTATCTAACTGTATGTTGTCAGTTTTAAATCGATGTTTCGTTTAAAAATCCTTCAATCTTACTTACCTTTGAGTGGCACAGCTCTCTTCTACAAAACAAAACAAAAACATTCACGTATTAAAGAATGCTATCATTCTGAAAATATGTAAGCTAATGTAATAGGTAGTCTAAAAGCACCCAAATTTAATTTTTGCGGCTTAGTTGTGCATGAAAGAGTTATATGAACGAACAACGTTAATATTTTGAGGCCACTTAATGTTGTTTATTGACAACCGATCAGTACGTTACCGTATCACTTTTACAAATAATATTTAAAGAAATTTCAATAAAAGTAAATGATCAATACTGGTTAAGAGACTACTCCGTGTATTGCAATATGGGCAAGACAAATGGGGTAAGGTTGAAAAAAGGAAGATACTCGTGTTTTTCTTGGACTGCCGTGTAAATGTTCCATAAATCATTATTTTATGAGAGACATTGCTCAATTAATGCAAACCTTAAAACCAGTGAAACTAAACCAGGGGTTTTCCCGTTCGAGCACACCCACACTACTGCGCTAGTAAAAAAAAGGTTTTAATTAATTTTTTATTTGTACAAATCCACCAAACATGAGGACCTTTTATAAACTTGTCAGACGATTCTGCATTGAAAACTGATTTGAAATTCGCTCCCACGTTCCTGGCGGACCCCCCTTTAAGAATGAAGGGGATGGCTATATTATACGAATATATATTATGTTTACAATTCGTTATTACCTGTCTTTTTCCCCGTTTTAACATGCGAAGTAGGATTGTCATTTGATCATCGTTTTTCACATTTGGCAGATGCATTTCATTGTTCTATGGTTACATATAGATGGATGCAGAATTCATAAAGATATGGATGCACGCACGGATAACTTGGTTATTTACCTGTCTATTTTGTCCTTTAAACATGGATGTTAAAGTAGGATTGTCACAATCACCAGAGGACGAAGATGAATCAGATTCTAAACGGATAAGAGGGATGGAACAATAGTTTATAAGATGGCAGCTACTCTCGAAATGTACAGGAGTGGAGGTTCTTTCTTTTTTGAGGGAGGGAGGTGGTCATACCAGGGTTCGCTTTGAGTAGAGTGGAATCAGCCCTCAAACTGAAAGAAAAATAGTGGAAAGCACTTTTCTGTTCTCTGCCATTCACTGATATTCACTGATCGTTGTCTAATCGAGTCTAAAGTTATGAAATTTTGAATAATAAACTCTTTATGTTGTATAGCTCCCTCTCAAGGTCAAGCTACTAATTTAGCTATAAAACAATATTTCTTGACTAAAATCGACCAATTAGCTCTTCCCGTTTTGAAATTATATATTACAACTACATATTCTGAAATTTTCATGGTCGCAGCTATCATTGTACGGCCGTAGGTGCTATTTGAAATTCATCAAAATTTACCGGGAGCACCGGTAAATTTTTATATTCAATTTTTTCTCGAAAGCAGAAGTGTTTTAGGGGCTAAATTTTCTAGTGCTTATAATACATCCACAGGGGCATCCAAATATATCAAAGTTGAAAAGAATCACTATCCACCCAATTTTCAAAATTTCCCAAAACTTTGTAATACCTTTAATATTCACCTCCCAGTTGGTTTTTGGTTTCCCTCTGGTTCTGGTACCTTCTACTTTTCCTCTCAACAAATCTTTCAAGAGACTCTGATGTATTTTGATGTGGCGAACGTATTTCACCTTTCTCTAGCTGAAACATTTCCTATTAGGATATTTAGTTAATTCAAAAGCCCCCTAACATTTTAGAATAAATGTCGTGCCGAACATTATTTGTTTGATTGATTGTTTGTTTGTTTGTTTTACCTGACTGCTAGGAAAGCATGTGTATGCTTGTAAGTAGGCAACCAAGTGTCCGACGGATTTAAGTCCTCTCCGAGGGACTTGGTCATGAGAATGCTATGCCTTACCAAAGGGCACGAGCGCATCGTGTGTAGGTTTATACACAGTAAACTGAAAGTACTGTACACTTTCCCCATCTTCCGAGCAAGTTTTTGTTGTTGTTGAGAAATCCAAGATTTTTGCAAGTACATTCTAGCAGTGGCGTAACCAGCCAAAAAATGAGCCAGAAAGAATTGAAATATTTTATTAAGCGCTATAGGAATGCAAATCTTTCATGTTGGTCCCATCATATTTCTCTCAGTTAAATCTGTACTCTATATTGACCATTTATCTTTATGTTATCTATTATGTATCATTGATTGTTATTTCATCTCAAACAAACAAAATTATTCTTTATTTTGAAATGTATATGTATCATGAGAAATATGAAAATAATGAAATCAAATAAAAGATTTCGGGTATTGATCTGTTGAATTTGGTGAGGGTTGGGGTGGCTGGCGTTTCTAGCAACAACCTTTTATGAATTATTATATTTTATATTGAACAAGAACATTTTAACGTTTTTCGTTTGGAGTTTTGCATTTAGGAGCTATATTGATCACACAAGCAAATACAAGTGTGATCTCTATACAAGGGTGTCGATTTGTATCCGCGGTTGGGGGGGGGGGGGGATGATAGATGCCAAAATATTTTCGCAATGGATCAAAGCAACCAAGAGGTAGAAGCGCGTGACAAGTTGCACCCCTCCCAAGCGCGTAGCCAGTATTTCGTTGTTTTGTTTTGTTTTGTTTTGTTTGTTTGTTGTTGTTGTTGTTTTTTTTTTTTTTTTTTTTGGGGGGGGGGGGCGGTAGTTAGCACGCGAAGCGTACGAAGCGCGGTCCCTATGGGGTTGGGTGCAGGGAGGGGGAGTCCTCTCCCCCGCGAAGCGCGGAAGCTCTGACGTTTCATTAGATTATTAAAGAAAGAAAACTATTCGATGTACCATTCTCGACTCTAAATCCTTAATGTTGGAATTAAGTTCCCCTTCCCCCGCGCGTAGCGCGGAAGCTCTGACGCTTCATTAGATTATTAAAGAAAGAAGACGATTCTATGTACCATTCTCGACTCTTAATCCTTGTCTGAATTCATTTTCGCCCATTCCTGCGCGAAGCGCGGAAGCTGTCACATTTTATTACATTATTAGAGAAAGAAGACAATTTGTTGTATCGTGTCCTAGCGCGGAAGCTTTCACGTTTCACTAAATTATTAGAGAAAGAAGACGATTCGTTGTACTGTTCTCTATATTAATCCTTGTCTGAACACAGTTTCCCCACTGAAAATAAGTTGTGTCACAAATAAGTTGTGACATAACAATCGTTCTCCAAAAATGAAAAATGTTTTAGGAAATATCAGGAAATAAAATGAGTAACAAAAAATAAAAATAAAGATACAATGACGGGAATTTTGAAAAGGGTGAACGGAAACAACATAACAACTAGTGAACTATTTCATAAGTCACACTAATGTCCAAAAATCTTTCTCCTTGTCTCCGATCTCATCACGAAATCGTCACAGAGTTCATTTATGTTTGCACTGTCCAGGATTGTCTGATGTGCATTGCAGATTGCTACTTTTGCGCTTCGCGCTTAACATTTAGCTCGTTGCTTTTTGACGCTGCGTCTTTGCATTTGGCGCACTGCATTTCTATGATGCTGTTGATTGAACAAATTGAATAAATTCATCAATTCCTGATGAAGCCGTATGAGCGAGAATTCAATTTATTCTTGTCTCATATACGGTTGTCTTATTTACTTTGTATATATGTATGTATTATGAAAATGAGATAGCAAAATGTGTATATTGATGGTCATCTTACGAGTAATAACCATTAACTACTCTCATCGGGCTCTCACCATTAATTTTTCTCTTCATTTTTTTTTGTTTTTGATGGTGAATTATTGGGGGGATGATTGTACAGGCCATCCCCCCACCTGAAATATTGCGGGGGGGATATCCCCCAACCCCCCCCCCCCGGGATCGACACCCATGTCTCTATATATACGCATTCCTTCCTCTCTTGTGGAATGAACAGCGTAGAAATGTTATTTCTAATTATTTTTTTTTAGATTTGATTTGTTACGTTTTTCAATGAAATTACACTTAGCAATATTACTATTTAAACCTGACTTGAAGAAATATTTCCAAACTTCACAAACACTTTGTTGAAGCATCTCATGGAACATTCTAAAATACAACTGTCGCATAATCATAATAGCAATTATCGCATAATCATTAATAAAAAGGAACAGAATATACGTGATTATATTTTTGTTCATATATGTCATAAACTGATTTGCATCATTTCACGTGACCACTTTAATGGAAATGATGACTTTTCCATCAACATAGCTAAAGAGATCCAGGGTAGGCGAGGGCATAATTCCATACTATTAATGATAACAATAATGATATAGTAATAATAACAATAACAATAATAGAAGGTTCTTGTATAGCGCTCATGTCTGTCAAACTTGACACTCCTTGCACGCCTCAATTATTACCCCGGCTTCAGGATGACTGCCTTTATGGCGATCAAGCATTTCAAAGAATTAATTCCTGCCAGGTATCCATGTACCTTACCCGGGTCGAGTGTGGCAAATGTAGATTATTGCCTTGCCAACGGACATGAGTGTCGAGGCGGGACTCGAACCTCAAACCATGTGATTCACAGTCCGGTGACTTATCTACTTGACCACGACACCTCCATCTTCCCATGAATGTCACTTACCTTCCATCTTAGTTGAGCTGGAAAGGCCAATAAAAAGAAAGAATATGATAACCGAAGCGAAGATGAAAACAACTCTGGAACAATTCATTGCTCTTCCTGAGTGTATGATCGTGACTTTGAAGAGAAGTTTAACGTAGAAAATGAAGCAGCTGTTAATCTGTGGAAGTGATAGGAGTTTCGAAATACACCTGGAGCAGATGAAAACGTGACTGTCCTGTCAGATGAGTATGATAGCTAGTGTCGAACGAAAAGAAATTGTCATAAATGTGAAATCTGTTATGAACAACAAAATATATTTCACAATGAAGTTTAATTAAAGTAATTTTCCAGCGTGACGCAATATTAGCCTTCGCTCCAGTCTCCTTTTTTCTGCGTTTTAAGATCATATTACAAAATAAACGAATGAATGATCCTTCTTCCTGACTGTTCCCAAATGTTATGTCTCATGGTAACGTCATGAAGAGGGTTATGTAATTGCTTACTTCTATAAATAAGAAAATAAGTATCAAAATGCCGTTGAACGTATCAATAATACATGAAATACTCTATATACTCCTTGGTAGAAGGCAAATCTAGAGAGCAAGAGATTTACACCCTCATATTGAATAATGTATTACCCTAAATAACACAATAGCGGATTTGTGTGTTTCGAACCAATTACTAATAAAGAGAGAATTTAACTATTGGAGTGATTGATGATTCATATCGATAATTCATTTTATTGGTATATATATTCTTCTTCTTTTTTCATCTAAATGTCAAATTTCTTTTTAAAAGATATTAAGCAGAGCTTTTGTCATGTGATTGCATGTGAAAGATACTGTTTGGAAGCGATGGGGGAAGGTTAATCACCAATATAAGTATTGGTATTTATATATATATTGAGGTTTTGGAAACATCAAAATGATGAGAGACTGGCCCAGTTTTGTTCAAAGTCACATGCACTTTTCACATTAAATATATGGGACTACACAAGCATGTGGCAGGAATGAGGTTGGGTTCGACAACCTTTAGCTTTGGTTAAAACTAGGAAAGCATGTGTATGCTTGTAGGTAAGCAATCAGGGGACCGACGGCTTTAAGAGGAACTTGGTAATGGTTATTATTGCCTTACCAAAGGGCAACAACGATTTGGTTTTGAGTCCCCGGGACGATATCTGTTTATAAATATAATAACAGTTCAACAAAAAAATCGATTCAGTCGTGTTATTTTTTTAGAACTTGTTTTCCCGGTAGATGTTACAAAGGATCATTTGTGGAAGTTAAGTAGACGACATTCTATATACTTTTTATTTTTTATTTTTTTATTTTTTACTACACAAAGGATTTGAAGAGCATTTTATTCACAATTTACCTCAATGTCTACCTTTCAACATTTTTACATGATTTTGAAACTTATATTTAAATTGTTTTATTTCCGCAATAAATGACCTTTCAAGATATACATGAAAGTTACTGAATCTTTCTAAGTAAGTTTAGCATCAATAATGTAATATATCTGAGATCGGTCATCCTGTAGATTGTGATGTGAACAGGAAAGAGAGCCCTAACACCTCTCATCCAATGTACACAGTTATAATTATGGTCACGGTGAAAACAGATAATTTACTGCCCTCAACTGCCCTGATATCGCATAAACAAAAATAAACAACTACATGTTTCCCTTTTGAGCACAAGAGGGCAGCGTATACCCAACAAACAAAATTGGTAACCTTATAAATTAGCATTTAATTTTTTTTTTTTAAATTGCCAATGCAAAATTTGATTTTGATCCTTTAAATGGGTTTATGGTGTAACGAGTCGCCATATAAGGGGGGGGGGGGGTTTCGGGTAGTGTGGGGGAGGTTACGAAATGCAGTAAGTGTGTGGTTGCTCTACACGACACCAGGTCCCTCAAGCTCCGCCATGTTTGCTTTACTCATTCATATATGTGAATGTATTCATCACTTGGCTTATCACTGCGCACCAGTATTGGCGAATCATTTTCCTCTACGTCCTTTATTATAATGAGGACCCAATATGATTTTTACTGATAACCGAATACAGCTTCGAACTGTTGGAAAGAAAAATAATCGAGCCAAACTTGGTCAAGCTTTTTAATTTTAGCAACGGGAAACCCCACTCCCTACATATTGATAGTTATAAACAAATACTAGCTAGGTCCACTAACATGACATTGCAATATGGCCTTTTCCAATATTTTTTTTAATAATTGTCATGATTGCTGATTATTTGGAGAGTTATAATGGTTGGTGTCATACGGATATTGTTGTCTTTTGTGTTTATTCGATTTTTAATAATTTTTCCTAGCATTAAAAGAATCACAAAGGGGAATTGTTCATTTACAGTTAGTAATCTTTAAAAAGATAAATATATAGATACATATATATATATGGGTAAGAGGACACTTTTTTTTTTTTTTTTGGTATCGAAATTTGAAAATTTGACATTTTGCTCCGTTGGGGGGGATAAGGTTAGCTTTTTAAGGTCAGCCATGGGAATATTATCATTATTTTTTTTTTCTTTTTTTTTAATAAAAAAAAAATCCAAAAAAAATCCAAAATCCAAAATCCAAAATCCAAAGGGGGGGGGGGGGGGGGGTTTACACACAAAAAAATACCAAAGGTGGGGGGGGGGAGGGGGTTTAACCCCCCAAACCCTCCCCCTGTGTACGCGCCTGCATCCATGTATATGATGCATAGTTATGTTCACGACATTGTTATTTATGTGTTTTTCTCCATTTATTTGGAGAAATAAAATCATGAACTAAATAAAAAAAGTGTGTGTGTGTATTCGTGTGTGTGTGTGTGTTTATGTGGGAATTTTCGCTAATTTTACATTTGAAGTTCGATATCTCCCTTTTCTCTCTCTTTTGAGAACCCAAACAAGTGTAGTTTCATCAGCTCTTCCAAACCGTGTCATTTGGAGGGAGCGGGGGGGGGGGGGGGGGGGGGGAGGGGTAATTCACATGAAACGGGACAGGGAATATTTTGATTGTGGTATCCCCCCCCCCCTCAAGCTCCGACTGTTTATACATTATTTAAATATGCTATTGGCAACTGTTTTCACCCTTTTTCCCTATATTAATCTTTCTCTCTCTTTCTCTCTCACTATCCCACGGCATTATATATTTCTCATTTTCATGAAATCAACATCTCTTACCATTAAATAGTGCTCTCTTATATCTTTCCCTTTCTCTTTTGCCTTCTGTTTCAAGACCTTTTCTACGTATGATTTAATTCATTCAGCCGTATGCACATTAACGGTTAAAAATAAAAGATAAGTTAATACAAATTTTGTTGAATTCATTTTTTTTCTTAAAACAACAAAATATTATAATTCACAATTTTTACAAATTATAAAATTGTTGGTAGGATATTAAGCCCAAATAGCTTTGAAAACAAAACATAGCACAAAGAAAGATAGGAGAAATATGAAATGAGAGGGGAAAGAGTTGTAATGAAAACCGTTATAGAAGATAGGAAATGAATGAAAACTCAATTATGGGCTTTGTATGTGTTTCCATCACAGATAGTGAGGGGTCTAGGTGTAAGCTAGTCATTTAACTAAATACTATCTGCACAGTAATGAAAGGCCAACAAATATATGGAACTGTACAAGTTAGAGTAAGAAAAATCCGCTTACAAGATATTTCGAGAAAAAAAGATTAACACACAAGTCATATATATATATATATATATAGGGATTTAGTAGCGCCAAAACCGGTCCTATATCAAGTCACTGCGCCTTCCCGATTCAAATAGATTAAACAAAACATGTTAGCCAATGATTTAGTCAAATAAGACATTCTAAAACATCAAATTATTATTGTGCCCTACTTTTACGACCAGGGAAATGCTCTGTAGGAAACTGATACATTAGAACAAAGATGTATCCTCGTATAGCTAAGACTAAGTTCTACGAAATCTGATTCGGTTCAGATAAACCATAGGCCCTATTTCCAACATTTATTCATTATTCTAATTCCATCTACAATATAAAAACCTATTTATAGTGCCCCAACAGTAAAGGCTTGAAAATAGAGAACATAAACATCCATCCGTTAGCATTTTTTTTGTGTCTGAGTGTGGCACGAGTGGATGTGTGGATGTGTGTAGACGTTTTTGTGTAGGCCTTTTCAGGTTATAACGCTATCTTGACATTCATGAAAATGTAGGCCTATGTTCAAAAGATGCTTAAAAGTCAAATATTAAATAAGGAAAGTCTAACCTTTTCGCATTAATTGTCTATTTATTGCTGCACTTATTTATGATGAAGTGTATTTCCTTTAAGACGGAATAATAGTCCATTTACTTCGTAATTAAGAACGTCCTATTACATAACGTCAGAAGCATAAAAAGGTATGTTTTAAGTCATTTGACTTTAAACCTTGTTACGAATATATAATGTACACAATCAAATAAAGAATTATTTACATACAGTCATGCACTCTTGATCACAAAACAAATAATTTAATGTATTAGCGATCGTAACGTTAGTTGTCTGATTAAACTGATATTGACAATTTATCATACAAAGTAAACTTTGTATACACATGAATTATACAACTACAAGTTGGTGCCACTTTTCTTCTTCTAAAGTATCGATATACACATTCAAAAAAGTAAATCAACATCTTGATCGACAAATCTCTGTGATTACTCATAATCTCACTTGGTATAATAAGAAAACGATACATGTAGAAGTAGATACGATATATATATATATATATATATATATATATATATATCTGTACATCCTTAGTATCAATCACCTGTTTTCGCAAAACATTACCATGATAATCAATACGTTCAAGACAAACTTTGACTCAAAGTCTATTGTTTCTCATAATAGTTAAATCCCTCTTCTCTAACAAAGTCCTCTCTGCTGACACCGGTGTCGCCTACCACCTGGTTGTTGGGCTCACACACACCGTTGCCGATGTTAAATGACACGCAGTCATCTCGCTTGTTACACTCGGCACCGCATTCGATCAATGACAATCCATGTTTGGTTTAATCACGTGATTTTGAAGGCGCCGTCCCTCGATCCGTTTGAAGAGGGAGGTCTTCTGGTGGACTATGTCTGCTTGTGATTGTATTGTAGGCAATGCCTGGTGAATTGTGGTAAAATCTGTTGAAAATAACCGAAATAAACATTTGATGTGATGTTTGACATTACCTATCAAAATGTAGGCCTATATTACAGACGATCGCAAAGACTTTCAACGAATGAACATTAATCAAGTTCAATAGCCTTGGTCATTACCTTTTAAAATATGCGAGCATTGCAGCGACGTATTTACTAATCCAAACATGATTTCTTTGGGATAAGGCAATAGTGTATTTTAATTGTCTTTGAGTTTATTTTATTTGTTATGAAGTAAGTTTAAAGATGCGATGCTAGGCAAAGATTAACCCCTTTCAACCCAATTAAAGATTATGTAGGCATACACTTGACATAAAATATACATGTAGCATAAGACTACACCTGACTGATTTTTTTAAAGGCCAAGATGAAATTTCATGTAGCCTGTCGGATAATCTCGAATTTCTCCTGAAAGATCGTTAAAACCACACACTGTCTAAAGCAACGGTTTGACTTTTTCACTCTCTCTCTCTTTATGTTCATTGTATTATTTTGTTTTTGAAATAATGTTTACCCAAGTCAATTGGCCGTTGGAGAAGAAGGCATAGTACTATCTGGTTATCTATATTAGCTTACTTTCATAGTAGGTATACGGAGAGGTGAAATTACGTTAAAATCATGAAAAACCTCGTGTCCATAATATAGACCTATAATACAATAGCTATATCGAATTACATTATAAGGCAACGGATGCTTTTAATTTGTCCACACAATAGATTCGTTTTTTGTTTATTTGTGTCGGGGGGGGGGGGGTGAGGAGCTTTGGATGCTGCAGGCGCAGAAAATATTATTCAAGCCTCCCCCGCGCTGCCTTCCCCCTTCCCACCGTCGTTCATATTAATAATGAGACAAATATTTATTATTGAACAAAACTATACAAACTTCTAACTCAAAATCTGTAAATGAGGATACAAAACAAAATGGCGAAAATTTGCGAAGCAGAAACGCTCCCTCGGCTAACTTTCCCACTGGCCAAATACGTATATGTATGTATATTGTATATTTTTGCTCCGTTTTCTTGCAATAGATGCCCCTCTTCACCCACCCCCCCCCCCCATTTAGTGTACAGAAATAAAACGGCTCTCCTGATATTAAACCATACTTTGCTGGTTGCTATCTGTATAGGAATGCTACTTCTAGCATTAGCTCAACCATGAAATATTAATGATATTAATAACAACGATGATGATAATAAATAATAATGACGATGAAAGTAATACATGTAATACTACTTCTACTACTACTACTACTACTACTACTACTACTACTACTACTACTACCACCACTACTACTTCTACTACTACTACCACTACTACTACTACTACTACTACTACTACTAATATTCTAATATGAATAACAATAATTATAGTAGCAATAAATGATTATAATAGTAACAACAACGGTAATAATAATACAAATAATACTTCTACTAAAAATTTATAATAATCGTAATAAACAATAATAAAATGATAATAATAGTTACAAAACTAATGTTTCCAATAACTGTACTATCACAACTTATAGTGTTGTAGTGACCAAACTCGTTTTTACCATTTCAAAACTTGGTTTTTCATTTAAGAACACCGTATAGCATATTGGGTGTGTCTAATTTAAAACATACGTGTCAGACCCGAAGCCTTATTACTTTAATGGTCACGTGGGTCTGTGTACTTACGTTAAGGACAAAGTAGTCCCTTGATTATTTATCTATAAATTGTTTGTAGGTAAAGTTAAATGGACCGTAATGAAATTATGATATTTTCTCATGTATGTTTTATTGTTCTATCCTAAACTTGATTATTATACTTAGTTCAGAAGGATGTGCATTCATGCTCGAAAAGTAGTCCTTACGAATGCGCGCTATGTCAGGCAAGGCCCTGATGGGTATTTTATATAGCGGACATTCGTTCACTTGCTTTAAGCGATGCTGGTCTGTTTCCATTTACTCCTTCCGACACGCTTAAGCTTTGCCGTCAATGTAGCCTGTTTGTGTTGCACCATTTAAACAGGTATGTAGAGATAATTGAATATATTTGATGCTATTGAGTTTTACTTTGCTACCAGTGTTTATGATGCCGTAATATACGAGTCTGTTCATTAATTGTATATTATGTAATGAGATGTTTTATTCACTGTACGGTAGAAACGTACCGAGGCATGTTTAATGTATTCTTCTGTTATTTACGGGATTGATGAGTAGTCTGTAAGTATCAGACTCGGTTTATATATCATGGGGATTTTTACAACAAATACTGATTTAAATGTAAAAGTCCATAGTATATAATTGATGTTTCATGTTTTTTTCCTACTTTAGCCGCTGAGGCGTAAGTTGAGGTTAGAAACCACGCTTCAAAGCTACAATTGACGATGACGTATGATTTTTCTTACCCAAAAACCGATGAACACGTCCCACTGGAAACTGGAGCCCTGCACGGGATGAGCGCGTCTTTGCCTTGGTGCGGGCCTTTCCATGTGACATTTAGTCTAGGGTGAGTTGCGTAGGATTATTTATGTTGTGTATGCAATTTATTGTAGTCAACACTATTTGATATTTATACATGCATTTACAGATAATATTGAATACTATGTATTTTATTTCTTGGTTTCTTAATTGCATTTCAATGTATATGAACTGAACTGAACTGTACTGCATTTTGTCTAAAGAAATTTAATTCATATGATGACTTGCATGATTTAATTATGTGATTATTGTACTTATGATGCTTTTTTTTTCTTTTTTCTGTACAATGCAGGGGTTTCCGTTTTTATTTATAAACGAAATAAACTTCATTGCACTTCACCATGGCGTCTCAACTTCTTCATTTTTGTTGGCTATGATTTGAACCGTGGAACACGCGTCCCACAGTGTCTTATCTGGATTTGTGTTATTTTTGATAATAATAATAATGGTGATGATAATAATCACAATTTTTTTTACCAAGAAAAGCCTCATCAGCTTCATGCAGTACTGTTCTGCCAGAGGGCCCTGCAATTATTATTACACTACGAATTACCAGGTACCCATTTACAGCTGGGTTGGAAGTGGCGAATGTGGATTTATGTCTTGCCAAAGGACATTGGAGCCGGGCTGAGATATGAACCCTAAACATTAGGAGTGAGAGCCAAGTGAATGAACCACTTTACCATGACACCTCTACATGATTTTGTGAATATTTACCTGGCGTAGGAGTCCGATATTCTGTAGGCGTTTCAGGAGTGCCCTGTTATCAAACAGAAATGTACCACTCTCTCCCGTCAGTATAATCATAACAGAATATTTCATGAAATAACTTTAATTATTTTATTGTGAATACTTTATTTCATGAAAACGGGGTAATATAGAATTATATACGTAACTTAGTAGGAAAATATGAAACGACCCGGTTACCTTACAATGATCGATGTGTATCGTGTTATGAAACCTATTTCTATTCTCACTCATAATCGATGTTTGATACTTTTATTTGTAAGTGAGAAAAAGAAAAATCTATGTCAAATTTACATTGCACAAATGTATAAAAAGAAATAAATGAATGGATGAATGAATAAGTGATTAAGCGAGTGAGTAAAATAAAATGAATGAATTGTAATTTGAACGTTACATCAGTTCATCATGTTATGAAAAAAATTATCTATAAAACAAATGAGTTAGTACATTATTTAAATAACACCGAATTATATTCTTCCCATCAAATGTGTGTATCAAGTCTGTCATATGACCCCGTTATGGACAACTCACACTTGTTGACCTTGTCGGCACGGTTGTTTCACCTCTGACACCTATGTTTGGAATAAGAATAGCATTAAAAAGACGAGCATTAAAAGATGCAATGATAGGTAAAGAATACCCCTTCCAACCCACTACAAGGTTACGTAGACCTACACTTGACATGGAAATACATATAGCACATCCCTATACCCAACCGATTTATTAAAGGCTAAGTTGATATTTCATGTAGCCTTTTGGATAACGGCAGCGGATTCCTTCAATATTAAAACAACGGCAGACTCGTGTATCTTCAGGGGGCAAAGAGGGTTGGATGATGCGCCCCAAATGTATCATTTACGGCCTCAATCCCGCCCTAGTGGTTTGCTCCATTTTGATAATGAGAAAACATTCAATTATTACACAAAATTATACAAAATCTTAACTCAATATCTGTAAACGAGGATACAGTACAAAATGACGAAAATTTCCGAAGTAGAAACCTACCTCGGCTTACTGGCCCACTGCCCCCAACTACTTGGATGTTTATTGTACATTTCCTACTCTGGATCGCCAGTGTCGTGAGCATGAGGCCAGGCAATCCTCACAAAACAACAACAGCAACAACTACAACAATATTACTAATACTACTACGAATAAAATGATAATAGTTAAATTTATTTAGCGCTTGATGTTTCTAATTGCTGTATGCCTACTATCATAGCCAATAGTGTTTTATCTGAATTTGCTTTATCTTGAATAATAAATGATAATACTGATAATGATAATAATCATGATATTGTTTACCAACAGAAACCTCATCAGCTTTAGTGCTGTTCTTCCAGAGGGTCTGCAACTGATTTAGCTATTGCCAGGTACCCCATTAAACTGGATAGGAAGTTACGAATGTGGGTTTATGTCTTACCAAAGGGAATTGGTGCCGGACTGGGATTCGAACCCTGAACATTAAGATTGAGAGTCAAGTGAATGAACCACTTTACCATGACGCCTTCACATAATTGTGTAAATACTTACCTGGTGATGGAGTCCGTTTTTCTGTAGGCGTTTCACGTCTGGCCTGTTATCAAACAGAAATATACAATTATTTGCCATCAGTATAATCATAATAGATAATTCATATTATAACTAAAATTCTTAGAATGTGATATGTAGATTTCACGAAAACAGGGCAATTCAGAATAACATACATAACTAAGAAGAAGAATAAGAAACAATCCAGTAACCAAGCAATCGATATCAAGTGTATCGTTTTATCATTCAACTTGGTGTAATGAAACTTATTACTGTTCGAACTTTTAAAAATTAAATTAAATTAAATGAATGCATGAATGAATAGGTGATAGAGTGAGTAAAATAGAAAAAATCAACTGTAAGATGAACGTTAATTCAATATATTATGATGTTTTTCAACAAATTAAAAAAAAAAAAAATTAGTCAATTTTTTAAATTACACCGAATTACAGTCTTCCTAGTGAATGTTTGTATGTCAGATGACCCCATTATGGAGGATAACTCACACTTGTTAACGTTGTTGGCACGGTTGTTTCATCTGTGACACCTGTGTATGGAATAAGAATAGCATTTAACAGATGATCGATGATTTAAACAATTTAATTTATAAGAGGAAAAAAGATCGACAGTGATCTTTATTCAACCACTCATTTCCACATTAGCTGACGATGCAGCTTTTTCCTCCCCTGCTCGCACACTGTGGAACAGGCTCCCCGCTCAAATTAAAATCATCACCAACCTGTCAACAGTAGGAAAATCCAGAATTGAAGACCTATCTGTTCTTAAACCTTACTGATTGGGAACGCTGATTTACTGGCATCTCAAATCGCTTTGTATGAAGTGGAAAAGGTGCTATATAAATTTCAACTAGTATCGTGATTGAACATGTATAGAACTTAGGAAACAGTGCCTATACACAACTTATAACATAAACCGTCACGACTCTACCGGCATCCCCAAATAACAACAACTTGAATATATTTCGATTTGTTTTTTTCAGTTTTAAGTGACTGTTTTGCAATTAATTTTTGCAGTAGAAACAAAATTTTTGATCCATTTTTTGACAATAATTCTATAACTGATTTATTGGATGCATTTTATATCATAGCTCCTGGAGACATTAAATTTTCATCCGTTTGCTATCATGCAATTACTAAAACTAACATTCAGGCGCAGTTCTAAATTTGTTGTTGTTGAGGGCGCTTGGGCTTGGGGATTCGAGAATATTATTCTACATTTGCCTCTTATCACTTAGATTAATTTAATTTTTAACATCTTTTTGAATTTTAAATTGAGGTGGAAGAGTTTATTTTGAGGGGGAGAAGGGGTGTGGTTGATTTCCCATCATTTCTATAACCGCTACTGCTTACATTCATAATCAGCGTAGGTGTAGGTGTACTCTCCTGGGCAAGTTGCACCCGTCTTGCATGTGGCAGTGATTCTACATGGATTGACAGTCTCGCAATACGGAGCCCACTGTGCCGTCTGGTCAGCGTCATCACACTGGCTGTCCATGGAGGGGTCATAAGCATCGCAAGAAGGAACCACAACACATACTCCTTTGATGATTCTGATCGTTGATCCTGGGTCACACTCAATAGTGATCATTGGAGACCCAGGTCCTCGACAATCCTGAACTGTATTATGCACAGTGTGATACAAAGTTGTAATTGTGACAGTAAACACATTTCCATCTTCACTTACTATACAAAGGATATAACATACATTTATATTCTTTCAGATTATTTTTTTTAATTTCAGATCCATACATTAAATTATTATAAAATTTATTGTGAGAGAAATTAAACATAATTTGAGAAAATATGTGACAACAAAAGACTATATTACATTAATTCAATTGGTGTTCACCCCGTAGAAAGAAGAGTAAACTGTTCATAAATATGGATTGATATAAATCAAATGTTTTTCACGGAAAATTCCAACCGAGCCTAAAATTATCGAGATGGAGTTTTATTTATATATCGGATATTAAGTCCACGTGTTGGCATAAGATAAGGAAGTAAATTTAAACTGGAAATATATTTATTGCAATGACGAATATCGTCATTGCCTTGTTTTCGTTCACATTCTGCACCATTAATATTCTTCTTCTTTGTAGAAAATCGCATTCGTTTTGCACATAGTGTTTGTTATTCCTAGTTAGGTGCTTTTCTCATGTTCATTTCCGTTCAAATTTCATAGGCATAGTCTCTAGCATCTCGTCAAGGTCACCTACTTTTTCGATTTTCGAAATCACTCATGCATAACCATCCAGGCGCCATTTTGTCCGTTTCTGGTCCATTTTTAGGCCTTTCTTTCTTCCTTCCTATCTTCACTATCCTAGATCCTACAAACTTCTAACAAATTCCTTTAAATAGTCTGAGAGATTTTCTTTCATCTGCGACGTATAACTTGACCTTCAAAATACCATCTTCGTACTCAAAATTCAAATCCAAAACCGACTCCGTCAAAAATCTTTAAAATTCTTGAAAAGTAGACCCCAACAAATCTAAAACTGCCATAACTTTCTCATATAAATTCCGTTTTGTATTTAAATCTTACAGTATCTTTATCTCATATTTGCACATAGCCATGCCAAATTTCACGCTACAATGGCTATGCACAAAATAAATAGCGCCCTCTAAAGTTCTGGGAATTGACTTTCTTTCTGTGGCCGTATCTCCATTATGGCTTGGCAGACCCGTACCCTTTTTTGGATTTAGATACCCGAAGATATCCCCTTTGAAGCCATATACGAAATTATATACCCTATCTTTGACCAAATTTGAGAAAATTGCTCTCCAAATTCGCCATTTTCAAGAAAATTGCGAAATAACTTCAACTTGCTCTAAAATTGCGATCATTATACCTACAACAATGAAACTTAGCAGACACATGTATCAATATACGTGACAACTGTCTGCCAAGTTTGGAACATTTCAATGACGTCAGCGCAAAGTTATCGCTAAAAATGATGAATTTACTATGCATTACGTAATAGCGTGTTAAATGTGTGCAGTACATTGCGCGCAGATGACAATGGTGTCAAACTGACCGCAATAAAGTACCCTTTCGGAAGATACCAAGTATTATAAATGTTCACACACAAAATTGTGAGTTAATTCCATTTTAGACACCATATTATACTGTTGATAATTATGTTAGTATAGACGACCGTTAGTGCCTAATCGCCCGTCATTGCACGCATATCGTTGTGCCACGATTGCAGGTCTAGTTCCAACTGTTTTATTTCAAATTTCAAGGGATTTCAAGTTCTGTTGGAGGAGGAAAAGCTAAATCGGCACAGAAGCGTAGTGCCATATGCAGACGAGTGAGTAGTGTGATTGTCTACGGTTTGAAGCCTATTCGGCTATTAGTCTGACTAGAAGTCTTTAACGAACTAAAATTACGATTGTAAGTATTCTTATCATAAGTTTAGAACCTAAATCGGGATGATGATGCATGTTCAGATTTCCTGATCTATTACAAATGCTATTAATTCGGGAATCGGAGCGCATTCGGACCGTGTATTGTGCGCTGCATGGTCTTGGGCAAAGTGTACTTATTGATTATGAGTTTCCCCTCAAGAAATATCGAAACAAGGAGGAGGAGTTTTAATTTTGATATTTAACATTTGATATATTTCCTGCACACAAAAGTGCTATTGAAACCTTTTCTACATACCTTTTTTGCCTTATTCATGTTTAACTTAGGTTTGCATTATATAACGATTTATGTTATTTAACTTTTTATATGTTCCCACTTTTGGGGTGTATTTTCATTTAAAAAATATCAAATAACAAACAAATTTAGGCAGGTCGTTAAACGGAAGGAGAAAAGGACGAACACCAGGTATTAATTTTTTTGGCCTTAGGTATACTTAACTATGATCATAACTCATGGGATTGTGAAGAGCAAAGGATTCGAGGGTCTTTAAAGCACTCTAGCAGTTGTCTTTTCGACCCCTATTTTTCAGGATTCATAAAATGTATTGAATATAGCTTACCTCGGAGTGGCGCAGCTCGCTTCTACAACAGAAATGAAGAAAAAAAATCACGTAAGAAGGTTATCATTCTGAAAACCTATTAGGTAATGTAATAGATAGTCTAAAAGTACCCAAATGTTATAGTTTTGCATCTTAGCTGTGCACGAAAGAGTTATAGGAACGAAAAACTTTCCTATGGGGGGGGGGGGGGGGTTATTGTTGTTTATTGACAACCGATCAGAAAAATACGTTATTTCTTATTATACAAAAATTGAACAAAAAGTAAATAATCAATACTATTTGTACTTTGTGTAATACCATAGGGACGTAAAATATGACAAATCCCTGTAAAAAAGAAGATAATCGTGTTTTTCTTGCACTGCCGTGTAAGTGTTCCACAGGTTATTATGCTGTGAGAGCAGTTGCTCAAGTATTGCGAAACTTAACACCCGTGAAACCAACCCTGGGATTTTTTTAGTTCGAGGACACCCACACCACCGCTTAGGAAAGATTTGTTTTTATATATTTCTTTGATTTGTACTAAACCCCAAAATATGAGGACCTTTAATCGACAATTTTGCCGTGAATATGTGTGAAAGTCGCTTCTAGGTTCCCAGCGGATCCCCTCCTTAAACAAATGAAGGGGATGGCTAAAATTTTAAGAATACCATTAATAATATTAAAGTTGGATTGTCACGATCACCATTTTTTGATATTTGACAAACGCTTTTCTTCGATATGTTCTATGGTTACGTGTAGATGAATGAAGGATCCATATGGATATGTATGCATGAATAACTTCATCATTTACCTGTCTATTTTGTCCTTTAAACAGGGAAGTTAAAGTAGGATTATCACAATCTCTAGAGGACGAAGATGAATCAGATTCTAAACGAAAAAGAGAGATAGAACAGTTTTTAGATGTTGATCGATATAGCAGCTACTCTCGAAAGGTACGGTAAAATATATGTGTTTCTTTGAGATCAATACATTAAATTATTATTAAATGTATTCTGAAAGAAAATAAATATAATTTTAGAAAATTAGTGACAGAATAAAGATTCAGACTATAATGTCTTTTCTTTAGAATAAAAGCATCTTTGTATTGTGTGTCCAACTTAACCTACGTTAGGAGATCACATATGTGCTATGCATTAAAAAAAAACTTCATATCTACCTGTATAATTATATTTATAACACAATCACAAAGACTTTCAAAAGGCAACCTTAAGAAATTTCAATACCCTTGTCCATCATATTCATTTGCAAAAAATTACAATTTACAAAAAAAGTATTATGTTTAGTATCAGAACACTTTAAATAGGATATGAAGTTGGCTGTGGAAATCGGCCTTGAGCTGAGTTCTCGACAGTCATTTTGATCGTGCTCCATATCTTTTCTTTTTCACAGCAAATAAAAGAAGGAGGCGAGTTGGCTCAGTCGGTAAAGCGTCTGCTTGTCAAACCGAAGATCGTTGGTTTGAATCCAACCAAGGCAGATGAATGAGTCCTGTGTTGTGTGGTAACGCGCCCCTCCCCTGTATCATAGACGCAAGCTGTGTTACAGTGCAAACATTCCGTCCATCGGATAGAACGTTCAATAGAGGCCCAAGTAGAGGAGACTCACCACCTTTGCACGTTGATAACCCAATGAACTATTCATAGAGTAGGGGAGGGGGTGTGGTGTAGTGCAGGGCCCGGCCCCCCCCTCCTGGATCCGCCACTGGTGTAGTGGTCCACCTGCACAACCCCAGTCAGTAATACCGGAAGGAGAGGCCAAAGGTTTACAGTGATTCAGTTCACTTTTCCCCTCCCAGGCACAGGTGACGCCAAATACCTAATAAAGTTTGTTTTTTAATATATGCGCTGATATCATTTCAGGTATCCAAGTTGGGAAGTTTTTTTTAAAGATAAGACAATATTTGAGTATCATTCACCAAATGACTTTGTATTCTATCAATAATCAAAATTGTAATGCTGAAAACTGTAAATTGTTCCACCAGTGATTGTCGGTATATAAATAAACTCAATCGCCGGAACGTTGACGAAATGATGGAAGACATATCGGCCCGATCAGCCCCCTTCCCCTCATACGATTTAAGGACCCCCTAAATTAAGAGCTCCGATTTTTGCTCTTGCGACATTTGCTCCAGACTTCATTTGTCAAATATATAGGATTCGTGTTATCATCTTCGATTGTCGCTCAAGTATATGGTCAGGGTTAAAATTAAAAATGGGATTAATTAGGTGATCGGTCAACTGTTGAAGTTAGGAATTCAGCTATTTTAGAATATTTGCCTTGGAACAATTATCGCCGGATCAGTGACCCGACATTTACTCCTGCGACAAGTACCCGGGCCTTTTTTCGTTAAAACAATACAGGCTTCATCAAGTCATCTTCGATTTTAGGTTAGGTTGATGGTCTGGGTTAGGAAAACGATGTGCTTTGTCAACTGTTGAAGTAAAGCATTTAGTTATGTGTCAAAAATTCGCCATGGAGCAATATATTGTTGCCAGATCGATTACCCACAATTTCGCTCCTGCGACAATTTCCCTGGGCTTTATTCATCCAAGGGTTTGGCTTAGGCCAAGGGTTGTTATTGGGTTTTAGGTTAGGTTCATGGTTATGATTAGTATTAGGATGAGGTTAGGTGTGACGGCGGAGCAATGGTCATCAGATCTTCATACCACCTATAAATTCAATATTTCTTACCTCTTAGAGAAGCAGATCCAGCTTGGGCTTCTAAGAAGCCGTGAATGATAAAGATGGTCATGATTGTCTTCCACTTTGAATCCATTGCAATCCTTTTTGTTGTGAATGGAACAACAGTTTAAAAACTAATCCTGTGATGCAGTAGTTTTCTCTGATTACTATCCGTAAACTAATACTTTAGTTAAACCGTAGGCCTACACTGGGTCTAAAATCATGTTTAACAGAAAGGAAAATTTAACAGACTTCAGACTAATTTTATTTGTGAAACCAGATTTTGAAGCAAAGCATAAACCTAAAATCGGGTTTAAATTTCAGTAGAAGGCAGTCCTATGTCTCTACCAAACGAAATATATTCTACGATATGATAAACATCCACATTTGAACGCGGCTATAATTTATGCAATCTTTTGCTGTTTCCATTGGCCGAACTAAAGTCATTATCTATCATTATTATTCAAAATCGATGTTTCATAAATTGCTCTTTTTCTCTCCTTCCCCCCCCCCTCATCCCCCCTCTCTCTCTCTCTCTCTCTCTTTCTCTCTATCCCTCTCCCTCTCTCTCTCTCTCTCTCTCTCTCTCTCAGTCTCTCTTACTATCCATATCTTTGGTCTCATTCTCTTTAACATGTCTCTTTGCTAGTTTGATCCCTTTCCCTTCTCTCTATCTATTTCTCTCTCCCCCTCTCCCTCCCCCTTTCTCTCTGTCCATTTTTTCTTACTGTACTCTCTATACCAATGTATTTCAAGGTCTAACAAACTTCTATTGATTTTCATTTTCAATACACTTGTACAAAAAATGAGAACACCGCACTCCGACTAAATTAATTTCTCTCTAGTTGTGACAAATGCTTATTTGTGATAAATCATATCAAATTAATTGAAAGCGCATAATTATGTTATAGTAATTTTCTGATCGCTCAACCCCAATACCCAAATAAATATTTATGAAATAAAATTACAGGCGAATCATCGCACCATCACCTTTTTGTAACAATGTGCTTCAAGAAGCATGCAATTAGGATCGAAATATCGAAAGGAAGTGAGGAGTCAGTACATTAACGTTGTTGCCGATAAAGCTTGAATAATTTGTCTTACTTCTTTTCACGAAATGAATTTGACAATAGGAGTTATTCGACGGTATTTACCAGAACAGTGTAGTGTCGAAGCACTTTAACAATGTCTAGAAACATCCAAATAAAAATAGTTCCAATCGATTTTATTTGATTCGTCAAAAATAAATGCATTGACAACTTGAAATATATAATGAAGGAAATAAACATCTTGACAGGATACCTGACAGGATTGCTTTTAAGTATTTATCTTATTAAAGAGGATGGGTTATGGTGAAGGTGAACAATACTTTGTGGTCGTTGTCAATCTCATATCATAGAAGAAAATCTCCTATAAAATGGACTGTCCATTAATGCCCTAATATTCAAATTTTGACGAGAAAGAGCTGAAGAGTTTGAACCAAGCTTTCATGACAAATGTATGTATAGTCCCTTTTACCGTTTGTGCAGTACATGTGATTTGCAGAAGGACTAAGTCAATTTACATCTTATCATTCCAAACATCAAAATATTGTTTACTTTTTTCCTCCTTTACTTCATTAGGAACCTTTTCCAAATAGGCTCTTGGCAATTTCTTTCACAAAGTAATCACATGACCAGAACCTAATTTATCTTTAACTTTAATCTTGAAGTACTTCTTAAGGTTTCTTCACGTTGCGTTGTGTGAGAGGACTTATTAATATGGAAACAACCATTTAGACATTTAGCCAAATAATAGCAACTATGTACATAAGAAATAGGGGACTTCGAAGTTGCGATTGATTAGAAGACTTGCAATTAATTTGGATCAATCGCAACTCTTTAAAAGATTGAAAAAGTATAATATTTCAGTTTCCGTAACATCTTTCTCTATTTCTAGGCTATTGACCGGGTCTTTTACTTGTCTGTCTTCCCAGATTCATTCAGAGAGGGTGGGGTAAACTATTTTTTCCTTTTGGGGAACTTTCTGGGTATATGGCGGACATGTCCAGGCACACACATTCCTCTATGCATCGACGCACATACTCCTTGATATCTTCGCTGTACTTTCTATCATGTTGACAAAAGGTACCTTTTATTCTCCAGTTGTTCCCATCTTTCTCTCCCCCTCTCTCTATCTCTCTCTCTCTCTCTCTCTCTCTATATATATATATAATTTCAATATATTATTCATTTCTCCGCCACTTTGGTGGCTAATATAAATGGAGCAAGGTTTATGAATATTTAGTCCATTTAGTTCGATTCGACTTTCACACAAATGAGAATGGGTTATTATTTGGTAAGCTTTTTAATAATCTTGTCAACAAGGGGGAAAACACATATCAAGAGTTTTATCAAAATACTAGCTGAGTCCACAAAAGTGTCATGGCAATATTGCCTTCTCGAATAAAAAAAATATTGCAATTGTCATGACTGCTGATTATTTAGATAGTTGGAATGGTTAGTGTCATACGGATATCGGTGTCTTTCATGTTTAATACATTTTTTATTAATGTTATAATATATATCACAAAGGGGACTTTTCATTTACAGTAAGTAATCGTTAAAATGATTGATATAATATAATTGTATCTGTATGATGACCATAAGCTTAAAAGTAAAACTTTAAAGAAAAGGAAAAAATAGAAAGGAGTTGGGGATCTTAGGGGCAGAATCGTTTATAAGTGGGACACAGTTATACTATCTGTTGTCAAATTGAAACGCTTTATGTCTTCTTGTTGAAAACAAATGGAAAAATTTGACGTTTGAAATGTGAAATTTATCATTCTCACATTTCTTTTTGGTGGGGGAGGGGGTGTTCAGTTTTAGATTTAAAGTTTGACACCCTCTCCCCTCTCTCTTTTGAGAAACCAAACAAATGTAGTTTCATCAGCTCTTCCAAACTGTGTCGGGATTGAGCGAGGGCAATTTACATGAATCGGAAAAAGCAGTATGGTTGTGGTATTTCCTCCCCCCTCTCCCCACATGCTCAAACTGTTTATAATACTACATATTTGAGCATGATATTGGCATCTGTTTTCACCCTTTCTTCCTAACTCCATCTCTCTCTCTCTTTCATCTCACACCATTATATCAACATGTTTCACTATCAAATAGTTCTCCCTTAGTTCTTTCCCTTTATATCTTGCTCTCTCTCTCTCTCTCTCTCTCTCTCTCTCTCTCTCTCTCTCTCTCTCTCTATCTATCTCTGCCACTGTTCTCGCACGTTCTGTTTCCAGACTTGTTGCTGTAATATCTCGTATAAAAACAAAATACCGACATGTTTCCTTTTCAGCACAAGAGGGCACAACATACTAACAAACAAACGGTAACCTTAATTGCCAGTGAAAATTTGATCCATTGAATACGTTTCTGGTTGAGCGAGACGCCAAATATTAAGATAGGGGGAGGGGGAGGGGGTTAATGCAGTGGCGGATCCAGGGGGGCCGAAACGGCCGCGGCCCCCCCCCCCCTATTGGCGGCGCAAAAAAAAAGAGGAAAAAAAAGAAAGGAGAAAAGAAGAAAAAAAGGAGAAGAGAAAAGAAAGGAGAAGAGAAAAGAAAAGAGAAGAGAAAAGAAAGAAGATAGAGAGAGAAAGAAAAAAAGAAGAAGATACCCCCCCCCCCACCTCACTCCCACTCCGGGGTCGGAGGGACCGATTTTGTGTTCCCCAAATTTCCGATAAAGGGTTACTTTTCACGCAACAAAGTCCGGCCCGTAATACACACAAATCCGGCCCGCACTGACTTTACACACCGAAGATAAAGGGGTGCTTTCAAACTAAGAGAGGGAACATACATGTGCGTACCCTAGATAACACTGGGTGGGTGGGTGGTGGGGGGGGGGGGGGGGGTTCGGGTGGGAAGGGTCGGGTGAGAAAGGGGAAAAGACAAGGAAATGGCGCTAAGTGACAGTAACGACGAATAAGGGAAAAACTGTAGGAAGGCTTGGGAAACGTTATTGAATAGAGGGGGCCGGGCCGGCCGCATAAAATCTCGAGCCACGGATTCAAAGTTAAACGTTACAAACAGCCCCTGCTTTTTGAAAAAAATTTGAAAAGGGCACAATATTTTGGATGTCTTTCAAATAGAAGCTATATACTAAACAGTCAAATTTTAAATTAACGGTAGGGCCGCTTCACAACTCTAATTTTGCCCTTCATTTGGATTCAGCTCATACCAACTCGCTTGTGCTTATATTTGAACTCATGTTGGTAGTGATAATGGACAGCGGCGGCGATCCTGGGCCCGATAGAGGGACACGTCCCCCTGGAAATTTAGATATATAGCTAGAAAGAAATATACATGTAGCGGAAAGAACGTACATATTGGACTAAAGGATTTTCTAGAATGCATAATTTCAGCATTCTACATTGCAAAATCTCGCTTGGTCGCTACGGCCCGGCCCTCGCCCGATAACACAAAACTAAGATATGACGCTCCCGGTCGTAATTATTTCATGGTTGGTGTATAAATAGATTTTTTCCCCCTTTCATTTCTACTGACCTAATCGTATGCTATCACAATCATGATTGTTTCATTTTCCCTTTAAAGCATGCGTAGCTAGGGGCGGTAGGGGCAATAAGAGGACATAGGACGAAAAAAAGGAGCAGACAAAGAAACATTTTTGACAAGTCTAAAACGGTACAACAAATCATCTTCTTTCTCTAATAATTTAATGAAACGTTAAGCTTCTGCGCTTTGCGCTGGAGGGGGAAACTGAATTCAGAGAAGGATTAAGAGTCGGGAATGGAACAACGAACTATCTTTTTTCTCTAATAATTTCATTAAACTATGAAAGGTCAAAGCTTCCGCGCCTCGCGCGGAAGGGGGAAAATGAATTCAAACAAGGATTAAGAATCGAGAATGGGACAACGAATTATCTTCTTTCTCTAATAATTCAATAAAACGTCAAAGCTTCCGCGCTTCGCGCGGAGGGGGGAAACTGAATTCAGACAATAATTAACAACCGAGAACGGTACAACGAATCGTCTTCTTTCTCTAATAATTTAATGAAATGTCAAAGCTACCGCGCTTCGCGCGGGAGAGGGGGGGGGGGGGGGACTCAATTCAGACAAGGATTAAGAGTCGAGAACGGTACTCTTTCTCTAATGATTTAATGAAACGTCAAAGCTTCCGCGGTTCGCGCGGGAGGGGGTATGGAAACTGAATTCAGACAATGATTAAGAATCGAGAACGGTACAACGAATCGTCTTCTTTCTCTAATAATTTAATGAAACGTTAAAGCTTCCGCGCTTCGCGTGGGAGATGGAAGGGGGGGACTCAATTTAGACAAGGATTAAGAGTCGAGAACGGTACTCTTTCTTTAATGACTTAATGAAACGTCAAAGCTTCCGCGCCTCGCGCGGGAGGGGATATGGAAACTGAATTCAGACAATGATTAAGAATCAAGAACGGTACAACGAATCGTCTTCTTTCTCTAATAATTTAATAAAACGTCAAAGCTTCCGCGCTTCGCGCGGGAAAGGTGGGGGGAACTCAATTCAGACGAGGATTAAAGGTCGAGAACGGTACTCTTTCTCTAATGATTTAATGAAACGTCAAAGCTTCCGCGCTTCGCGCAGGAGGGGGTATGGAAACTGAATTCAGACAATGATTAAGAATCGAGAACGGTACAACAAATCGTCTTCTTTCTCTAATAATTTAATGAAACGTTAAGCTTCTGCGCTTTGCGCTGGAGGGGGGAATCTGAATTCAGAGAAGGATTGAGGATCGAGAATGGAACAACGAATTATCTTCTTTCTCTAAAAATTTCATTAAACTATCAAAGGTCAATTCTTCAGCGCTTCGCGCGGGAGGGGGAAAACTGAATTCAGACAAGGAATAAGAGTCGAGAATGGTACAACAAATCGTCTTCTTTCTCTAATATCAATTAATGAAAGGTCAAAACTTCAGCGCTTTGCGCGGGAGGGGGAGGGGAGAGCAGGGGGGGGGGGGGGAACTAAATTCAGACAAGGATTAGGAGTCGAGAATGGTACAACGAATCCTCTTCTTTCTTTAATAATTTGCCCGAATCATTGCCCGAATATGAATTTGTTATATATTTTTTCTCGTATATTTTGATGATAAATAACACTTTCACAAAATACATATTATCCTCAAATTTTTGCTCGCTCGCTTCGCTCACTAGCCGAATTGTGAAACCAGAAAATTACTTTTTCGGGCAAGAGGCTTCAGCCCCCCCCCCCCCCCGATGAAAATGTCCGGTATGGTGCTTCTAATATGACCTTGTCAGTATTGGTATGTTGAGTTGAAAAACGGTCTGCGCAATTTTCAAATTTCCGGCCCCCCCTATTGGAAAATCCTGGATCCGCGCCTGTTAATGGGTAGAGTAGGGGAGGTTACCAAATGCAGTCAGTGTGTGGTTGCCCCTGTTTGTGCCAGTCTAGTCGCGTGCGTAGCTTCACGAAACCAGTCTCCCAATCTCCGCCATGTTTGAAGTGTGAACAACTGAACTCTTACGGGGACTCTTACACTATGTAGTGTTAGATTTCAGTGATTAGGGACTTTTCGATTTGCACAACGACAACGTGGATTGCTACGATCGACGTGCTTTTAATGCACTGCCTTGAATGGACGTTACACGTATCAGTCCACGCAAATCTAAAAGTCCCTATTATAACACGATCTGAAAGCGCCCGAAGCCTCATGAATTATTCATTTTATGTTCGATGCTTCCTACATTCGTATATGCTCTTCACGCAACAGTAACCAACAAAATACAACGCGGATCAGCATCGAACATGCACATTGGGAAAGGTCATCTCCGCTTAATTTATTCATGAGTGTTAATGTACTCATCACTTGGCCAATGAAAACTCACCAGTATTGGCGAATCAGTGTCTTCTAAGTATTTTATTATGAGGACCCGATATGATTTTCACTGATTATTGATTACAGCTTCGTACTGCTGGAGAGAAGAAAAAAAAAACCCGAGTCAAACATAATTATTCAAGCTTTTAAATTTGATGAATAGGTCCACGAAAGTGCCAGGCATTATTGCCTTCTCAAATAAAAAATGATTACAGATGTCACGATTGCTGCTTATTTAGAGAGTTGGAATGGTCGGTGTCATATGAATATTGGCGTCTTTTGTGTTTAATAGATTTTAATTAACTTTCCTACCATAATAATCGCAAATGGATCTTGTTCATTGGCAATAAGTAATCTTTAAGAAGATTGATGTAATTAAATTATATGTGTATAATCAGTCCACGATGGCCCAAGCTTAAAAGGAAAAAAAAAGTAAAAGTAAAAGGAAAATGTAGAAAGGGGGTGGTGGATATTAGGGGTGAAATTGTTAAGATGGGGGGGGGGGGGGGGAGAAATGACATTACATTTTCTGGTGGCTAATTAGAACGTTTTTTTTAATTGCTGAAAACAAATGAGAACATTTAACATTGAATTCTTTTTTTTCTTCCTCACATTTTTTGTGTGTGGGGGAGGAGGGTGCTCAGGTAATTTTAGATGTAACTTGACACCCCCATCCCCTTTCTCTTTTGAGAACCCAATCATGTGTATATTTATCAGCTGTTCCAAACCTTGTCAGTTGGAGAGAGCAGGAGCGGGACAGGGAATATGATGGTGGTATTACCTCCCACCCCACATGCTTCAACTGTTTTTAATAGTATTAAAAGCAGTTAAATTATATATTTGAACATGATATTGGCAACTGCTTTTACTCTTTCTCCCTCTCTCTCACTATATCACAGCATTACATATTTCTCATTTTCATGACATCAACATTTCTCACCATTGTTCTTTTTTATTATCTTTCCTTTTCTCATTTGCTTTTACTCTCTCACTTTCTCTCTCTCTCTCTTTCTCACACACACACACACACACACACAATAAGTCACATCATTATGTATTTCTCATTTTCATAACATCAACATATCTTACCATTAAATACTTCCCTCTTATTCTCTTATCCTTTTTTATACTTTTTTTCTTTCTTTCTTTCTCTCTTTCTCTCTTTTCTCTCACGTTCTGTTTTAAGACTTCTTCCACCTAAAATTTACCCAACCCAACCGTATGCACATTACAATTACAATATGTCAAAAGATTTGAAGAGAATATTGATATAAGATAATACAAATTAGGTTCATTTTTATTTATTTTCCTTAAAACATCAAAATATTGTGTAAGGCTATTAGGATATTAGGCTCAGATAGTCTCATTCGCTCCTTGAAATTATTACAATTTCAATCTTATGCATTTTTCCACATTACTTTTCCCCCAATATTTTTACACAAAGCATAGGCTACTTCTGAGCCCTATTTCTTTCTTTCCAGGGAATGTATTATATCATGATTGGCACCGTATTACAAAACAAATTATAAAAATAAGATACCTTTTGTGTTTTTAATTTACCCATGACTCAAAATCATATTTTTTTTCTCCAGTCAAACAATGCACATCTGATGTACAAATAATCCGTAAGAATGATGGTTGCTTTTTGGTCTACACTAACACGAAGGACATATTGGTACCTTTTATTTTTAGTAATATAGGCAGCTTATATGGAAATAATACTTAAGTTGTCTATGGGACGGAAATTCAAAGGGAAGGATAGGAGGAAAGATTGGGTTTAAAAGATACTGCAAACAAACAAGATTCTGATGAACACACAATTCTAATGAAGTGATTTAAGTCGCACCAACACCGGTCTTATATCAAGTCGCTGTGCCTTCCCGATCACATGAGATAAATAAACCTGTAAGCCCATAGGTTAGTCATTGAAAACTGTATAAAACGTCGAATTCTTATTGCGTCCAAGTTTTACGACCGGGGAAATACTATGTACGAAGCCGATATCTGAGAACAACGATATTTCCTTGTATAGCAAAGACCAAGTCCTACGGAATCTGATTCGGGTTAGATAAACATAGGCCCTATTTTCAGCATTTATTATTTAAGTTTACCCATAGTTCTGATTTCATCCTGACAATCAAAACCTATTTATAGGACCCCAACAGTAATCAACATCCAATCTTCAGTATTTTCTTTGTGTTTGTGGGGTGGATGGTTGTGTGGGTGTGCGTGGAAGTGTTTGTTTAAACCTTATCAGATTAATACCGTTATGTTGAAATTTATGAAAATGTAGGCCTTTGTTCAAAAGATGATTCAGAAACCAAATAATTAAAAGTCAAGGCAAACCTTTTTGCGTTAATTTAATTTTCCTTCATTGCTACACTCATAAATGATGAAGTGTATTTTTCTTTTATAACGTTCCATTACATAATGGCAATAGTCTGACCAGAAAAGGCGTGTTTTAAATCATTTGACAGTTAACAATGTAGGCCTAATTCAATTCACACAATCAAATACAGAATTATTTACATACAGTCATGTGCTCTAAACATGACTAAACAATTACTTTAATGTGTTAGCGATTGTAACAGTATTTGTCTGGTTAAACTGATATTGATCATTTATCATACGAAAGTAAATTTTATATATGCACATGAACAACACAAGTTCGTGCCACTTTTCTTCTAAAGTTTCGTTATACACATGAAAAGAAGTAAGTCAACATCTTGATCGACAAATCTCTGTGAATACTCATATTCTCAGTTGGTATAATAAGTGAATGATATATAAAGAAGAAGAGTGAATCTCTATGTACGTCAATTAAGTGTTTTTGCAAACCATTACCGTGATGGTTTATACCTTCAAGACAAACTTCGACACAAAGCCTACTGTTTCTCATAATATTTAAATTCCTCGTCGTCAACAAAGTCAGCTTTGTCGACACCGGTGCCGCCTACCACCTGGTTGTTGAGCTCACACACACCGTTGCTGATGTTAAATGACACGCAGTCATCTCGCTTGTTACACTCGGCACCGCATTTGACCAATGACAATCCACGTTTGGTTTTGATCACGTGGTTTTGAAGGCGCCGTCCCTCGATCCGTTTGAAGAGGGAAGTCTTCTGGTGGACTATGTCTGCTTGTGATGGTATTGTGGGCAATGCCTGGTGAATTGTGGTAAAATCTGTGGAAAATAACCGAAATAAACATTTGATGTGACGTTTGACGATACCTATTAACGTGGCCCTATATTAAAAAACGATTTCATGTAGCCTGTCGGATAATCTCGAATTTCTCCTGAAAGATCGTTAACATCACACACTGTCTAAAGCAACGGTTTGACTTGTTTCACACACTCTCTCTCTCTCTCTCTCTCTCTCTCTCTTTATGTTCATTGTATTATTTTGTTTTTGAAAGAATGTTTAAACAATTCCAGTGGCCGTTGGAGAAGAAGGCAGATGAATATCTGGCCATCTATATTAGCTTACTTTCATAGTAGGTATACAGAGAAATGAAATTACGTTAAAATGATGAAAAATCTTTTGTCCATAATATACACCTATAATACAATACCTATATCGAATTACATTATAAGGCAACGGATGCTTTTAAGTTTTCCACACAATATATTCATTTTTTTTTTATTTGTGTCGGGGGGGGGGTGAACCCTAAACATTAGGAGTGAGAGTCAAGTGAATGAACCACTTTACCATGACATCTCCACATAATTTTGTGAATACTTACCTGGCGTAGGAGTCCGATATTCTGTAGGCGTTTCAGGAGTGCCCTGTTATCAAACAGAAATATACCACTCTCTCCCGTCAGTATAATCATAACAGATTATTTCATGAAATAACTTTGATTATTTTATTGTGAATATTTTATTTCATGAAAACCGGGTATTATAGAATTACATACGTATATGAAAATATGAAACGACCCGGTTACCTAGCAATGATCGATGTGTATCGTGTTATGTAACCTATTTCTATTCTCACTCATAATCGATGTTTGATACTTTTATTTGTAAGTGAGAAAAAGAAATATCTATGTCAAAAGTACATTGCATAAATATATAAAATGAAATAAATGAATGCTTGAATGAATACGTGATTAAGCGTATGAGTGAAATAGAATGAATAAATTGTAATTTGAACGTTAAATCAGTTCATCATATTATCACAAAAATTATCTTTAAAGCAAATGAGTTAGTACATTATTTAAATAACACGGAATCATATTCTTCCCAGTAAATGTGTGTAAGTCCCATGACCCCGTTATGGATAACTCACACTTGTTGACGTTGTTGGCACGGTTGTTTCACCTCTGACACCTATGTTTGGAATAAGAATAGCATTAAAAAGACGAGCATTGAAAGATGCAATGATAGGTAAAGAATACCCCTTCTAACCCACTACAAGGTTACGTAGACCTACACTTGACATGGAAATACATATAGCACATCCCTATACCCAACCGATTTATTAAAGGCCAAGTTGAAATTTCATGTAGCCTTTTGGATAACGGCAACGGATTCCTTCAATATTTACACAACGGCAGACTCGTGTATCTTTAGGGGGCAAGAAGGTTTGGATGCTGCGCCCCCAAAGGTATCATTTATGGCCCCTACCTCGGCTTACTGGCCAACTGCCCCCACATACTTGGATGTTTATTGTACATTTCCTACTCTGGATCGCCAGTGTCGCGAGCATGAGGCCAGGCAATCCTCACAAAACAACAAGAGCAACAACTACAACAATATTAATAATACTAGTACGAATAAAATGATAATAGTTAAATTTATTTAGCGCTTAATGTTTCTAATTGCTGTATGCCTACTATCATAGCCAATAGTGTTTTATCCGGATAAGTCTTATCTTAAATAATAAATGATAATACTGATAATGATAATAATCATGATTTTGTTTACCAACAGAAACCTCATCAGCTTTAGTGCTGTTCTTTCAGAGGGTCTGCAACTGATTTAGCTATTGTCAGGTACCCCATTAAACTGGATAGGAAGTTGCGAATGTGGGTTTATGTCTTGCCAAAGGGAATCGGTGCCGGACTGGGATTCGAACCCTGAACATTAGGAGTGAGAGTCAAGTGAATGAACCACTTTACCATGACACCTTCACATAATTGTGTAAATACTTACCTGGTGATGGAGTCCGTTTTTCTGTAGGCGTTTCACGTCTGGCCTGTTATCAAACAGAAATATACAATTCTTTGCCATCAGTATAATCATAATAGATAATTCATGAAGTAACTTAAATTCTTAGAATGTGATATGTAGATTTCACGAAAACAGGGCAATTCAGAATAACATAAATAACTAAGAAGAAGAATAAGAAACAATCCAGTAACCAAGCAATCGATATCAAGTGTATCGTTTTATCATTCAACTTGTTGTAATGAAACTTATTACTGTTCGAACTTTTAAAAATTAAATGAAATTAAATGAATGCATGAATGAATAGTCGATAGAGCGAGTGATTGAATATAACAAATAAACTGTAAGATGAACGTTAATTCAATATATGATGTTATACCAATTTTAATTAAAAAAATTAATCAATTCTTTAAATTACACCGAATTACAGTCTTCCTAGTGAATGTTTATATGTCAGATAACCCTTATGGAGGATAACTCACACTTGTTAACGTTGTCGGCACGGTTGTTTCATCCGTAACACCTGTGTATGGAATAAGAATAGCATTAAAAAGATGATCGAGGATTTAAACAATTTAATTTATAGGAGGAAAAAAGATCGACAGTGATCTTTATTTAACCACTCATCTCCACATTAGCTGGCGATGCAGCTTTTTCCTCCCCTGCTGGCACACTCTACCGGCATCCCAAAATAACAACAACTTGAATTTATTTCGATTTTTTTTTTCCAGTTTCAAGTGACTGTTTTGCAATTATTTTTTGCAGTAGGAACAATGTTTTTGATTTATTTTTTTGACAATAATAACTGATTTATTGGATGCATTTTATATCATAGCTCCTGGAGACATTAAATTTTCTTCCGTTTGCTATCATGCAATTACTAAAACTAACATTCAGTCGCATTTCTAACTTTGTTGTTGTTGAGGGCGCTGGGGCTTGGGGATTCGAGAATATTATTCTGCATTTGCCCCTTATCACTTAGATTCATTTAATTTTAACATCTTTTTGAATTTTAAATTGAGGTGGAAGAGTTTATTTTGAGGGGGAGAAGGGGTGTGGTTGATTTCTCGCCATTTCTAGAACCGCTACTACTTACATTCATAATCAGCGTAGATGTAAGTGTACTCCCCTGGGCACGTTGCACCCGCCCTGCATGAGCCAGTGATTTTACATGAATTGACAGTCTCGCAATACGGAGCCCACAGTGCCGTCGTGTCACTGTCTTCACACAGGCTCTCCACGGAGGAGTCATAAGCAGAGCAAGAAGGGACCATCACACAAACTCCTTTAGTGATTCTGATCGTTGATCCTGGGTCACACTCGATCGTGATCGATGTAGATCCTACTTCTGTACACTCTGTAACTATATGCACAGTGTGATACAAAGTTGTAATTATGATGGTAAACACAGTTCCATCTTCACTAACAATACATAGGATTTAACTTAAATTTATTTTTTTTAAGATTAATTTATTTTCATTTAGATAAAATGCATTACATTGAAAGAAATGTAATTTGATAAAATTAGCGACAATATAAGATTAAATCATTTAGGTTATAAAAGAAAGATACGAACATTTGGAACTGTTTGGTGTTCACCCCGTAGAAAAAAAATCAAGAAGTGCAATCTATTCACAAAATAATCCAATGTTTACACCAAAAATAGCCAACCGGCGAAGCGAGCCTAAGTTATCTTACCTAAACAAGGTAAAGTAATATGTGTAGAACTATATCGGATATTAAGTCTACGTTTTGGCATAATGTGACAAAATACATTTAAACCGGGAATATATTTATTCTAACTGATTTATTCTAAATTTCAAGGGATTTCAAACTTCGTTGAAGGAAGAATTGGTAAATCGGCATAGAAGCGTAATGCAATCAGACGAGGAGTGCGAATATCTACGATTGAAAGCCGATTCGGCTATTATTCTGACTAGAAGGTTTAAATGCTCTAACATTCCAATTGTTAGTATTCTTATCATCAGTTTAGAAATCGGGAAGATGATGCTTGTTTAGATTTCCATATCTATTACAATTGCCATTTCTTCGAAAATCGAATCGCAGTCGGTTCGTGCAGTGTGCACAGTAGGCAAAGTAAAATGGAATCTTAGTTTCTCGTCCAGAAATTTTAAAATGAGGAGGAGGGGTTTCAGTTTTGATATTTATTATTTGATTTCTTTTCTGCACACAATAATGCTACTGAGACTTTTTTTTACATGTTTCATTTAGATGTGCACTTCAGAGGCTCAAAACAATGAGAAATTACATTAGATTAACGATTGTGTTATTCAACTATTTATAGGTTCCCAGTTTGTGTGTGTATTTTCATTTCAGAACAAAAATATCACAAATTGAGGGAGATCGTTAAAAAAAGAAGGGGAAGGAAAAATAGATATACATTTTATTTGGGCTAAGGTAATTTACAACAGGCCTAACTCGTATGTATGTATACTCTATTGAATAGCAAAGGCATTAAGGTGGCTTTAAAGCACTCTAGCAGTTATCTGTTCTACCTCTATTTTCAGGATTTACAGACATGTATCAAATCGTAGTTTTGAAAACCACTCGTTCTTACTTACCTTTGTGTGGCGCACTTCTTTTCTACAAAAGAATTGAGAAGAAAGAAAAAAAAAACATAAAAAGGCTATTTTTCTGAAAACCCTTTAGTTAATGAAATAGGTAGTCTAAAAGCACCGTTAATATATACATTTTTTGTGTCTTAGTTATGCTCGAAAGCGTTCTAGTCACGGTTTCACTTTTTAAGAACACAAAAGGAAATTTGAAACAACAATAATAATAATCAATACTGATTTGTAGCCTACTCCATAAATACGTATGAGAGTATAAGTATGAGAAATTCCTGAAAAATTAGAGAATCGTGTTCTCTTGAACAAAGTGTTACATAGGCCTTTGTCTATAGATCTAGGGGTTCTTAAGAAATAGCACACTCTCACCCGCTTTACAAAACAAAAAAAAAAAAAAAAAAAAAAAAAACCCAAAATCATATTTTGATATGTTCTAATCCCAAATACGTGAGGATCTGTTTTTGGCTTGTCAGGCAATTTTGGAGTGCGAGGAGTGGCATTTTTCGTCCAGAATCCCTGGCGGATCTCCCCCCCCCCCCTCCCCTTAAGAAAATGAAGGGGATTATTAATATCCCACTATTATTATGTATACAATTCGTTATTACCTGTCCTTTTCTTCCTTTAAACATGACTGTAAAGTAAGAATGTCACGATCACCATTTCTCACACTTGATGTGTTTAATACATAGTAACGTATAGATGGATGCAAGATTTATATAGGTATATGTAGTATATGTAGGTATGCACGAATAAATTCATTATTTACCTGTCTATCCTGTCTTTTAAACATGGATGTTAAAGTGGGATTGTCACAATCACCAGAGGACGAAGATGAGTCAGATTCTACACGAATGAAAGAGATAGAACAATTTTTAGATATTGATTAAGATAAGTACAGCTACTCTCGTAATGTACAGGAATGGAGGCTCCCTTTTTTAAGGGGCGAGTGGGGGATATATAATTTTCAGGGATCACTTCGCTTCGAGTAGAGTGGAATCAATCCTCAAAACTGAAAGAAAAATAGTGAAAAGCGCTTTTCAAGAATATTGTTAGAGCGCCTTGAGCACCTTGCGTTGTATCCAATATTACTATCATTACTATATTATTATTGACCCAACGACTACTTTGGAGTATCTTTTACGATACTTTGGTGAAGATCCAGCCACGAAGGAAGTGATCCATATCTATCAAGGTATCTTCTATCAGCTCGGAGGCTGATTGTCATTCCACTGTTTGTCTTGATGTTTACCTCCCAGTTGGTTCTTGGGTTCCCTCTTGTTTTGGTACCTTCTACTTTTCCTTTCAACAAATCTTTCAAGATACTCTGATGTATTTTGATGAGGTATAAGTATTTCGCTTAACTCTAGCTGTAACAATTCATATCAGGATATTTTGTTTAAGTCCTGCTATTTGCAGTATTTCTCGGTTAGTTTTTATATCTTTCCACATTATTCTCATTATTCTTATGTACACTAAATATTAAAATGATGTAATTTCCTCACGAAAAACATATTATATTTGTTTTTTTCCTTTCCATGGTCTTCGTTAATGTCCATTTTCTTCGCTGTGTTTATCACTTTGTTCCTCACTCTGTTCTTCACTCTCACCGCACACAAAACAGTGTCAGCAGCAGAGTATTTTCACCTTCAACACTGACACTGCAATTTCCCTGATTATCAACTCTGCGCACAGGTTCAGGGACATTACGCAACCTTGACGCACTTCTCTTTTGATTTCTTTATAGCCGATATATTACGCATTCCTTCCTCTCTTGTGGGATTAACAGCGTAGAAATGATATTTCAAATTATCTTTTTAAAGATTTGATTTGGTACGTTTTTCAATGAAATTATAAATTAAAAAATTACATTTAGCAATACAATTATTAAAACCTGACTTGGAGACAAATTTCCAAACTTCACGAACACTTTTTAAGGCATATCCTGGAACATTCGTAAATACAACTGTCGCATAATCATAATAACAAATTTCGCATAATCATTAATTAAAAGGAACAAAATATATGTGACTATATTTCTGTTCATGCACATCATAAACTGATTTGCATCATATCAAACACATTTCCCGATGACCACTTTAATGAAAATGATGACTTTCCCCCCAAATAGCTAAGGAGATTCAGGATAGGCGAGAGCATAATTCCATAATATTAATGATAACACTAATGATACAGTAATAATAACAATAATAGGAGGTTCTTGTATAGCGCTCATATCAGTCTAACTTGACACTCCTGGCACTCCACAATTATTATTACCCGGGCTTTAGGATGGCTGCCTCTATGGCGCTCAAGCATTTCAAGGAACTTATTCCTGACAGGAAGCCATTTACGTCAACCGGGTCGAGTATGGCAAATGTAGATTAAGGTCTTGTCAAAGGACATTGGTGTCGTGGCGGGACTCGAACCCCGAACCATGTGATTCATAGTCCGGTGACATATCCACTTGACCACGACACATCCATCTTCCCATGAATGTCACTTACCTTCCATCTCAGTCGAGCTGGAAAGACCAATAAAAAGAAAGATCAAGATAACCGACGCGAAAATGTAAACAACTCTGGAACAATTCATTGCACTTTCTGAGTGTATGATCCTGACTTTTAAGAAATTAAAGGTTAGTTGAAGTTTGACGTAGAAAATGAAGCAGCTGTTAATCTGTGGAAGTGATAGGAGTTTCAAAATACACCTGGAACAGATGAAAACGTGACTGTCCTGTCAGAGGAGTATGTTGGCTAGTGTCGAGCGCGAAGAAATTGGCATACGTGTGAAATCTGTTATGAACAAAAAATGATATTTTACAATGAAATTTAATTAAACCAATAGAATTTTTTTTTTAAATTCCAGCGTGACGCAATATTGGCCTTCGTTCCAGTTTCCTTTTTCAGCGTTTTAAAATCATATAACAAAATAAACGAATGAATGATCCTTCTTCCTGACTGTTCCCAAATGTTATGCCTCATGGTAACGTCATGAAGAATGTTATGTAATTGCTCACCTCTATAAATAAGAAAATAAGTATCAAGATGCCGTTGGACATATAAATAGTACATGAAATACTCTATATACTCCTTGATATAAGGCAAATATAGAGAGCAAGAGATTTACACCCTCATATTGAATAATGTATTACCCTAAATAACACAATAGCAGATTTGTGTCTTTCGAACCAATTACTGATAAAGAGAAGATTATACAATTGGAGTGATTGATGATTCGTATCGGGATTTCGTTTTATTAGCATATATATTCTTCTTCTTTTTTCATTTAAATGTCAAATTTCTTTTTAAAAGATATTAGGCGGAGCTTTTGGTCATGAGATTGCATTGTGAAAGATACTATTTGGAAGCGATGGGGGAAGGTTAATCGCCAATATAAGTATTGGTATATATATATTGAGGTTTTGGAAACGTCAAAATGATGAGAGACTGGCCCAGTTTTGTTCAAAGTCACATGCACTTTTCACATAAAATATATGGGACTACACAAGCATGTGGCTGGAATGAGGTTGGGTCGACAACCTTTAGCTTTGATTGGTCTGTTTAGTTTACCCGACTGCTAAGAAAGCATGTGTATGCTTGTAGGTAAGCAATCAGGGGACCGACGGCTTTAAGGGGAACTTGGTAGTGGTGATTATTGCCTTATCAAAGGGCAGCAACGATTTGGTTTTGAGTCCCCGGGATGATATCTGTTTATAAATATAATAACAGTTCAACAAAAAATTGAATCAGTCGTGTTATTTTTTTAGAATTTGTTTTCCCGGTAGATGTTACAATGGATCATTTGTGGAAGTTAACTATACGACATTCTATATAATTGTTTCTAATTTTTTTTTACTGCACAATGGATTTGAAGAGCATTTTATTCACAATTTACCTTAATGTCTACCTTTCAAAAATTTTACATGATATTGAAACTTATATTTAAATTTGTTTAATTCCGTAATAAATGACCTTTTAAGATATCCATGAAAGTTACTGAATCTTTCTAGGTAAGTTTAGCATCAATAATGTAATATATCTGAGATTGGCCATTCTGTAGATTGCGATGTGAACAGAAAAGAGCCCTAACACCTCTCATCCAATGTACACAGTTATAATTATGGTCACGGTGTAAACAGATAATTTACTGCTCTCAACTGCTCTGATATCGCATATACAAAAATAAACAACTACATGTTTCCTTTTGCAGCACAAGAGGGCAGAATATACCCAACAAAAAATGGTTACCTCATGAAGTAGAAGTGAACAAAAAATTGCCATTGCAAAATTTCTTTAAATTCTTTAAATAGGTTTATGGTGTAACGAGTCGCCATATAAGAGGGGGGGGGGCTTATTGGGTAGTGTGGGGGGGGGGGGGGGGGGGGGGGAGGTTACGCAATGCAGTAAGTGTGTGGCTGCCCCTATGGGTCACCCATCTACTCTCGTGCGTAGCTACACGACACCAGGGGGTGTTTCACAAAGCTGTTCGTAAAGTTACGCATGACTTTACGAACGACTTGTATATGAAAATCCAAATGGGATACTCAATCATTCTTGATTATTATTTATTAAGTTGAGCTGTGCAGATGTAGATTAACATTCTTATTATAACAAACATTTTCAATGCAAAGTATATTTTTTGCCATAATTTAATTGAGGTTATTGGAAATATCAGGAAAAAAACTTTGGACATCCTCTCCGGCACTTCATATACAAGTCATATAAAAGTCATGCGTAACTTTACGAACTCTTTAGGAAACACCCCCAGGTCCCTCATGCTCCGCCATCGCTTTACTTATTCATAATATGTTAATGTATTCATCACTTGGCCTATCACTGCGCACCAGTATTGACGAATCATTGTCCTCTACGTCCTTTATTATAAGGACCCAATATGATTTTCACTGATTATTGAATACAGCTTCATACTGTTGGAGGGGAAAATCGAGTCAAAAATATTGAACCATTTTAATTTCATGAATAGTTCCACACAATATGGCCTTCTCATATAAAAATGATTACAGTTGTCACGATTGCTGATTATTTAGAGAGTTGGAATGGTCGGTGTCATATGAATATTGGCGTCTTGTGTGTTTGATAGATTTTAATTATTTTTTATGTCATAAGAATCATGAATGGATCTTGTTCATTAGCAATAAGTAATGTTTAAAAGGATTGATGTAATTAAATTGTATGTGTATAATCAGTCCATGATCACAAGCTTAAAAGTTAACAAAAAAGAAAGAAAGAAAATGAAGAAAGTGGGTGAGAATATTAGGGGAAGCATTGTGAAGAGGGTTAGACAAAGAGGGGGACACAATTAAATTTCTGCTGGCAAATTAGAACGCCTTTTTTATTGTCAAAAACAAATGGGAACATTTGACATTTAATGCTTTTGTTCTTACTCACATATTTTGTGAGGGGGAGGAGGGTGCTCAGCAAATGTTAAATGTAACTTGACACCCCCTCCCCTTTTTCTTTTGAGAACCCAATCAAGGGTATATTTATCAGCTGTTCCAAACCCTGTCAGTTTGAGAGAGCAGGGAATATTCACATGAAACGGGACAGGGAGTATGATGGTGGATCTCCCCCCACATGCTTCAACTATTTTTGATACATATTTGAACATGATATTGGCAACTGCTTTCTCTCTTTCACCCTCTCACTATATCACAGCATTACATATTTCTCATAATCTTTTGTTATCTTTCCTTTTCTCATTTGCTTTTTTTAAATTGAAAAGAAATGGGAACTTTTGACATTTAAATTTGATTTTTCTTCTTCTTCATTCTCACATTTTTTTTTTGTGTGGGGAGGAGGGTGCTCAGCAAATTTTAAATGTAATTTGACACCCCTCCCATTTCTCTTTTGAGAACCCAACCAAGTGTATATTTATCAACTGTCCCAAATCCTGTCAGTTGGAGAGAGCAGGGGTGGGACAGTGTATATGCTGGTGCTATTACCCCCCCCCCCACATGCTTCAACTGTTTTAAATACATATTTGAACATGATATTGGCAACTGCTTTCTCTCTTTCACCCTCTCACTATATTACAGCATTACATATTTCTCATTTCTCACAATCAAATAATTCTCTGTTATTATCTTTCCTTTTCTCATTTGCTTTTTCTCTTTCTCTCTCACTCTCTCTCTCTCTCTCGCACAATAAGTCACAGCATTATGTATTTCTCATTTCATAACATCTATAACCATTAAATACTTCTTATTCTCTTATCCTTTTCTCTCTCTCTCTCTCTCTCTCTCTCTCTCTTTCTCACGTTCTGTTTTCAGACTTCTTCCACGTATGATTTACTTAACCCAACCGTATGCACATTACAATTCAATATGTTAAAAGATATGAAGAGATATATTGATATAAGATAATACAAATTAGGTTCATTTTATTTATTTTCCTTAAAACATCAAAATATTGTATTTCACCAAGTTTACAGATTATACAATTTAAAGTCGGATGTATATTATTAGGCTCAAATAGTTTCATTTGCTCCTTGAAATTATTACAACTTCAATCTTATGCATTTTGCCACATACATTTTTTCCCAATATTTTAAAACAAAGCATAGGCTACTTCTGAGCCCTGTTTCTTTCTTTCCAGGGAATGTATTATATCATGATTGGCACCGTATTACAAACAAATTATAAAAATAAGATACTTTTTGTGTTTTTAATTTACCCATGACTCAAAATCATTTTTTTTTTCTCCAGTCAAACAATGAACCTCTGATGTACAAATAATCCGTAAGAATGATGGTTGCTTTTTGGTCCACACTAACACGAAGGACATATTGGTGCCTTTTATTTTTAGTAATGCCTATATGCAGCTTATATGGAATTAATACTTTAGTTGTCTATGGGACGGAAATTTAAAGGGAAGGATAGGAGGGAAGATTGGGTTTAAAAGAGAAAAGGGGATCAAATAAGGGGCAAAGGGGTGAATGGTAGAATGATAGAATGAAGAATAAAATAAGGAATGATTTCTTTTTAAATATAAAAAACGAAGATATACACAAAAGAAGAGATCAACGCAGTGCTAAAACAGGTAACAGCACAATGAAAAAAAAGAGTTTGGAACAAAGAATACCCAAGGAATAGGAGAGGAGAAAAAATGAAATAAGAGGGGATAGGACTTGTACTGAAAACCAAAAGATAGAAAATAACTTAAAACTCAATTATGGGCTTTGAATATGTGTTTATCACTGACAGTTATGGGCCTAGGTTTTAGCAATTCTTTCAACTTAATTATGTACACAGATCTGATGAGCCATCAAAAAGGATTTGAATTTACAACAAAATTAATCAAATTCTAGCGCAACACTGCAAAAGTAGGAAAATCTACTAACAAGATAATGCAAACAAACACAATTCTGATGAACACACAATTCTAATGAAGTGATTTAAGTCGCGCCAACACCGGTCTTATATCAAGTCGCTGTGCCTTCCCAATCACATGAGATAAATAAACCTGTAAGCCCATAGGTTGGTCATTTAAAACTGTATAAAACGTCAAATTCTTATTGCGTTCAATTTTTACGACCGGGGAAATACTATGCACGAAGCCGATATCTGAGAACAAAGATGTGTCCTTGTATAGCTGTGACCTAGTCCTATGGAATCTGATTCGGTTCAGATAAACCATAGGTCCTATTTTCAGCATTTGATATATAAGGTACCCATAGTTCTGATTTTATCCTGAAAATCAAAACCTATTTATAGTACCCCAACTGTAAAGGCATGAATATTGAGAACATCAACATCCAATCAGTATTTTATTTGTGTGTGTATATGGGTGTGCGTGGACATGTTGTGTAGACCTTATCAGATTAATACCGTTATGTTGAAATTCATGAAAATGTAGGCCGTTGTTCAAAAGATGATTCAGAAACCAAATAATTAAAAAATCAAGGCAAACATTTTCGTGTTAATTGTCTCTTCATTATTTATAAATATAAAAGTGTATTCTTCTGTCATAACGCTCCATTACATAATGGCAATAGTCTGACCGAAAAAGGCGTGTTTTAAATCATTTGACTTTTAACAATGTAATGGATATAGAATTCACACAATCAAATACAGAATTATTTACATACAGTCATGTGCTCTAAACATGACTAAACAATTACTTTAATGTGTTCGCGATTGTCACAGTATTTGTCTGGTTAAACAGATATTGATCATTTATCATACACAAGTAAATTTTATATAGATGCACATGAACAACACAACTACAAGTTGTTACCACTTTTCTTCTAAAGTTTCGTTATCCACATTAAAAGAAGTAAATCAACATCATGATCGACAAATCTCTTTAAACACTCATATTCTAAGTTGGTATAATAAGTGAATGATATAAGAAGAAGAATGAGAGTGAATCTCTATGTACGTCAATTATGTGTTTTCGCAAACCATTACCATGATGGTTAATACATTCAAGAAAAACTTCGGCTCAAAGTCTATTGTTTCTCATAATATTTAAATCCCTCTTCTTCAACAAAGTCGTCTCTGTGGACACCAGTGCCGTCTACCACCTGGTTGTTGAGCTCACACACACCGTTGCTGATGTTAAATGACACGCAGTCATCTCGCTTGTTACACTCGGCACCGCATTTGACCAATGACAATCCATGTTTGGTTTTGATCACGTGATTTTGAAGGCGCCGTCCCTCGATCCGTTTGAAGAGGGAGGTCTTCTGGTGTACTATGTCTGCTTGTGATGGTATTGCGGGTATTGCCTGGTGGATTGTGGTAAAATCTGTGGAAAATAACCGAAATAAACATTTGATGTGACGTTTGACTATACCTATTAACGTAGGCCTATATCAAAGACGATCGCAAAGGCTTTCAGAAAGTGAACCTTGATCAAGTTCAATAGCCTTGGTCATCACCTTTTAAAATATGCGAGCATTGCAGCGACGTATTTCCTAATCCAAACATGATTTCTTTGGGATATATGCAATAGTGTATTTTAATTGCCTTTGAATTTATTTCTAGGAAGTCTTTGTGAACGTGTAATGAATTAATATCAAGTTTAAAGATAATAATAATAATAAAGTAATTTTTATATAGCGCATAATAAAGATGCAATGCTAGGCAAAGATTAACCCCTTTCCACCCACTTAAAGATTACGTAGGCATACACTTGACATAAAAAATACATGTAGCATAAGACTACACCTGACTGATTTTTTTAAAGGCTTAGTTGAAATTTCATCTAGCCTGTCGGATATACGAATTTCTCCTGAAAGATCGTTAAAACCACACATTGTCTAAAGCAACGGTTTGACTTTTTTCACCTTCTCTCTCTTTATGTTCATTGTATTATTTTGTTTTTGAAAGAATGTTTGACAAGTCCATTGGGCGTTGGATAAGAAGGCATATGACTATTTGGCCATCTATATTTGCTTACTTTCATAGAAGGCATAAGGAGAGATGAAATTACGTTAAAATGATGAAAAACCTATTGTCCATAATATAGACCTATAATACAATACCTATATCGAATGACATTATAAGGCAACGGATGCTTTTAATTTTTTCACACAATAGATTCATTTTTTTGTATATTTGTGTCGGGGGGGGGGGTGAGGGGCTGTGAATGCTGCAGGTGAAAAAATATTATTCAAGCCTCCCCCGCGATGCCCCCCCCCCCTTCCCACCGTCGTTTATATTAATAATTAGACAAATATTTATTTTTGAACAAAACTATACAAACTTCTAACTCAACATCTGTAAACGAGGATACACAACAAAATGGCGAAAATTTGCGAGGCAGAAACGCTCCCTCGGCTAACTTTCCCACTGTCCCAAATACATATATGTATGTATATTGTATATTTTTGCTCCGTTTTCTTGCAATAGATGCCCCTCTTCGCCCACCCCCCCCCCCCCCATTTAGAAATATAACGGCTCTCCCTGATATTGAACCATACTTTGCTGGTTGCTGTCTGTACAGGAACGCTACTTCTAGCGTTAGCTCAACCATGAAATATCAATGATATTAATAACAACGATGATAATGATAAATAACAGTGATGATGAAAGTAATACATGTAATACTAAAAGTACTACTACAACAACAACTACTACTACTACTACTACTACTACTAATACTATAATGATAATATTAGTAACAACTACGGTAATAATAATAATAATAATAATTCTACTAAAATTAATAATAATCGTAGTTAACAATAATAAAATGATAATAATAGTTACATACTAATGTTTCTAATAACTGTACTATCGCAACTTATAGTGTCTTATCTGGATTATTCTAATCTTTGATAATAATAACAATGATGATGATAATAATCATGATTTTGTTTACAGGAAAAGCCTCATCAGCTTCAGTGCTGTTCTGCCAAAGGGCCCTGCAATTATTATTACACTACGAATTACCAGGTACACATTTACAGCTGGGTTGGAAGTGGCGAATGTGGGCTTATGTCTTGCCAAAGGACATTGGTGCCGGTCTGGGATTCGAACCCTAAACATAAGGAGTGAGAGTCAAGTGAATGAACCACTTTACCATGACACCTCTACATAATTTTGTGAATATTTACCTGGCGTAGGAGTCCGATATTCTGTAGGCGTTTCAGGAGTGCCCTGTTATCAAAAAGAAATGTACCATTCTCTCCCGTCAATATAATCATAATATATTAATTCATGAAATAACTTTAATCATTTTATTGTGATACGTAGATTTTATGAAAACGGGAAAATATAGAATTACATTCGTAACTTAGTAGGAAAATATGAAACAAACCCAGTTACCATCTAAAGAAATGATCGATATTAAGTGTATCGTTTTAACATTCAACTTACTGTTATGAAACCTATTTCTGTTCTCAACCATAATCTATGTTTGATATTTTATATTTGTAAGTGAGAAAAAGAAAAATCTATGTCAAAAGTACATTGCACAAATGTATATAATGAAATAAATGAATGAATAAGTGATTAAGCGAATGAGTAAAATAGAATGAATGAATTGTAATCTGAACGTCAATTCAGTTCATTATGTTATGAAAACAATTATCTATAAAACAAATAAGTTAGTAAATTATTGAGATAACACCGAATCATATTCTTCCCAGCAATGTCCCATGACCCCGTTATGGATAACTCACACTTGTTGACCTTGTCGGCACGGTTGTTTCACCTCTGACACCTATGTTTGGAATAAGAATAGCAGTAAAAAAGACGAGCATTAAAAGATGCAATGCTAGGTAAAGACTAACCCCTTCCAACCCACTACAAGGTTACGTAGACCTACACTTGACATGGAAATACATATAGCATATCCCTATACCTGACTGATGGAGTGAGTGTTGAAGGCTAATTTGAAATTTCATGTAGCCTGTTGGATAGTTTCATATTTATTTTCTAATTACTTTACAAGGCAACGGATTCCTTCAATATTTACACAACGGCAGACTCGTGTATCTTTAGGGGGCAAGGAGGTTTGGATGATGCGCCCCAAAAGGTATCATTTACGGCCTCAATCCCGTCCTAGTGGTTCGCCCCATTTCGATAATGATAAAACATTCAATTATTACACAAAAATATACAAAATCTTAACTCGATATCTGTAAACGAGGATACAATACAAAATTAAGAAAATTTTCGAAGAAGAAACTCTACCTCGGCTTACTGGCCCACTGCCCCCAAATACTTGTATGTTGATTGTACATTTTCTACTCTAGATTGCCAGTGTCGTGAGCATGAGGCCAGGCAATCTTCACAAAATAACAACATCAACAACTACAACAATAATTATAATGATAATACTACTAATAAAATAATAATACATGTAGTTACATTTATTTAGCTCTTAATTATAATGTTTCTAATTGCTGTATACTTGCTATTATAACCAATAGTGTTTTATGTGGATTTGCATTATCTTGAATAATAAATGATAATAATGATAATAATCATGATTTTGTCTACCAAGAGAAGCCTCATCAGAGTCAGTGCTGTTCTGCCAAAGGGCCCTGCAATTATTATTACACTAAGAATTGCCAGGTACCCATTTACAGCTGGGTTGGAAGTGGCGAATGTGGATTTATGTCTTGCCAAAGGATATTGGTGCCGGGCTGAGATATGAACCCTAAATATTCGGATTGAGAGTCAAGTGAATGAACCACTTTATCATGTCACCTATAAATAAATTCGTGAATATTTACCTGGCGTTGGAGTTCGATCTTCTGTAGGCGTTTCATGGCTGGCCTGTTATCAAACAGAAATATTTGTTTTTATTTTCCGTCAGTATAATCGTAATAGATTATTTCATGAAATAAGTTAAATTAATTTAATGTGATACGTAGATTTCATGAAAACGGGGTAATTTAAAATTACATACATAAGTTAGTATCAGAATAAGAAACAACCTAGTAACCAAGCAAAGATCAATACTAAGTGTATCGTTTTATCATTCAACTTGATGTTATGAAACCTGTTTTAACTCATAAACGATATCTGATAATTTTATTTGTAAGATGTCAAAAATACGTTGAACAAATAAATAAAATGAAATTACATGAATGAAGGAAGGAATAGGTGATTAAGCGATTAAGTAAATTGAATGAATAAATCGCAAGATGAACGATAAGTTATTATACGATGTTAAACACAATTTATCAAGAATATACATTAGCCAATTCTTTAAATTACACCAAATTATATTCTTCCAAGCTTATATTTCTATGTCATACGACCCCGTTCTTGACAACTTACACTTGTTAAAATTGTCGGCACGGTTGTTCCATCTGGTACGCCTGTGTATGGAATAAGAATAGCTTTACAAATATGATCGATGATTTAAACAATTTGATTTATAGAGGAAAACAGATTCTCAGCGATCTTTATTCAACCATTCATCGACGAATCAGCTGGCGATGCAGCTTTTACCTTTCCTGCTCGCACACTCTGCTGGAACAAGCTACGCCCTTAAATTAAAATCATCACCAACATGCCAACAGTAGAACAATTTCAACAGAGTTTGAAGACCTTTCTGTTCTAAAACCTTACCCATTCGTTGAAAATTACACTATCACTGCTTGGTAACACTAACTCGTGAAAGGCATTTTAGTGGAAAAGGTGTTGTATGAATTGTAACTATATCATTATGAAACATGTAGAGCACTTGGAAAACAGTGCCAATACATAGTTATGAATACATAACATAAACATTCACTTCTCTACGCACCCCAAAATAAGAACATCTTGAATAATTTCGATTTGTGTGTCCTAGTCTTGGGTGATTATTACGCAATTGCTCTTGTAGTGGGAACAACGTTTACGATTTACTTCTCTTGAAAATAATTCCATTACTTGATTTATTGGATGCATTTACAAATCAAAGCTATTGATATAATTACATGTTCATCCTTTCCATATCATGCAATTACATGTAAACTATGTAAACTAAAACTTACATTCAGGCCCGGTTCTAGTAGAATATATTTTTTGAGGGGTGCCGGGGCTTGGGAATTCATGCATTTATTCTGCATTTGCCTCTTAGATTCATTTAATATTTTTCGAATTTTTAAGTGAGATGGAAGCTTTTTTTTTTGAGGGGGGAAGGGGTCGATTTCCCGCCATTTCTAGAACCACTACTGCTTACATTCATATTCAGCGTAGACGTAGGTGTACTCCCCTGGGCACGTTGAACCCGCCGAGCATGAGGCAGTGATGGTACATGGATTGACAGTCTCGCAATACGGAGCCCACTGTGCCGTCTTGTCAGTGTTATCACACTGACTCTCCAGGGAGGGGTCATAATCATCGCAAGAACGAACCCCCACACAAACTCCTTTGGTGATTATAATCGTTGTTCCTGGGTCACACTCGATCGTCATCGTTAGAGCTCCACGTGCTTGACATATTTTTTCTATGCACAATGTGATACAAAGTTGTAATTATGATGGTAAACACATTTTCATCTTCACTTTCAATACATGGAAATAAAATACATGTACATTTTCTTTCAGATTTTATTCATTTTCATTTATATTAATAACATTACATTATTATTAGAACCCACTATTATTATTATTATTATTATTGTGAAAAAAGAAGCAATTGATACAAATTAGTGACGATAAAAGATACAGACTATATTACATGAAATCATTTAGGATAAAGAAGAAAAACATGGTTATTTGAAGCTGTTTGGTGCCCACCCCGTAGAAAGAAATGAAGAAGTGTAAACTTTTCATAAATGTGGATTTTGTTAATTCCAATGTTTTCCCCGAAAATAGCTAACCGATGAAGCCAGCCTAAGTTTAACGGGGTGAAGTGATATATATATATATATATATATATATATATATATATATATATATATATATATATATATCACGTGTTGGCATAATGAGGCGAAATAAATTGAAACCGGAAATATATTTATTCCAACTGATGTATTTTAAATTTCAAGCGATTTTAAACTCCGTTGATGGAAGAAAAAATTAATCCGCACAAAAACGTTAATATAAGCCACCAGACTCGTAGTGCGATTGTCTACGGTTTGAAGCTGATTCGGCTATTATATTGAGTAGAAGGTTTAAATGGAACTAAAATTCCGGTTGTTAGTATTCTTATCATCATATAAGCACCTAAATCGGGAAGATGATGCTGGTTTAGGTTCCCTATTACAAGTACCATTTCTTCGGGAATCGGATCGCATTCGGGTCACATTGTGCGCTGCATGGCCTTGGGCAAAGTATAATTGATTCTTAGTTTCTCGTCCAGAAATCTCCAAATGACGAGGAAGGGTTCAAATTTAGATATTTAATTTTTAATATATTTCCTGCACACAAAATTGCTTCTATGCCTTTTTCTAAACATCATTTCTTGATCATATTTCATTTAGATTTGTACTTCAAAGGCTCAAAAAGATGTGAAATGTCATTATTTTAACGATTTTTGTTATCTACTTGTTCTCATTTTGTGTACGTATTTTCATTTCCAAACGAAATATAAAATAAAAAAACTAATTTAGGCGAGTCGTTAAAAGGAAGGAAAAGGGGACGAAAACCAAATTTGAATTATATTTGGCCTTAGGTTGTTTTTTTTAAGTACAGGCCTAAATCATGTGATTCCACTATTATAGTGGAATCATATTATAACTATAAAGTGCTTTAAAGCCAACCCGATTTCTTTGCATATTGGACAGCAAAGAAATCGAGTTGGCTTTAAAGCACTCTATAGTTATAACATGTTCAACCCCTATTTTACAGGATTTATAGAAATGTCTTAAATCGATATTTCGTTTAAGCCCCACTGTCCTATACTTGTAGCTACTTGCTCCCTCTATATGGAAAACTTCCCCAATCTGTGCCTGTTGGTTCCCCACGATCCTCTTTTTCTTATGTTAGTTGATAGCTGAGTTAATGAGATAGCCACCTGTCAGTGACCTCGCTGTGTGGTCTAATCCCTTCTGGCCCAAAGAAACAACCCTCGATCTTATATACTTACCTCGGAGTGGCGCACTTCGTTTCTACAAAAGAAATGAAGTAAAATCAGGTAAGAAGGCTATATCATTCTGAAAACCTTTTAGCTAAACATCAACATGTTATATGTTTGAGTCTTATTTGTGCACGAGAGAGATTTAAGAACGAACAGTTTTACTATGTTGGAGCCACTTTACTGTTGTTTATTGACCGATCAGAAAGTTACTATATCACTTTTTTTAAATATATAAAGAAAATTGAAAGAAAAAAAAAATGTTGTGCCTATTCCGCGTATTGCCACAGGGACGTGAAATATGACAAATTTCTGAAAAATAAAATGTTCATGTTTTATTGAACTGCCGTATAAGTGTTACATATAGGCCATTATTTAATGAGAGGCGTTGCTCATTTGACGTAAACCTTAAAACCCGTGAAAACAACCTAGGGGTTCCGGAGAATAAAAACCTCCACGCCCACGTTATATAAAAAAGTTTTCTGTACTTCTTTTATCATTATTAATCCCCGAAACTGGGGATCTTTTATTGACTTGTCAAGTAATTTTACAGTGAGAAGGTGTGAAAGTCGCTCCCAGGTTCCTGGTGGACACCGACCTCATGAAAAATGAAGGGAATGGCTAATAATAATATCATAAGACAACATGTTAAGTATACAATTGGTTATTAATTATCTTTTTTCCCCATTAAACATGAATGTGAAGTAGGGTTGTCACGTTCACCATTTTCACGTTTGGCAAATGCTTTCCAATGACATTTGTTATGGTTACGTATAGATGGATGGAGGATTCGTTATTTACCTGTCTATTCTGTCCTTTAAACATGGATGTTAAAGTGGGATTGTCACAATCACCAGAGGACGAAGATGAATCAGATTCTAAACGAATATAAGAGAGATTAAAAAAAATTAAGATATTGATTAAGATAACAGCTACTCTCGAAATATACAAGACTGGAAGTACATTTTTATGGGAGGAGGGGGAGTCATTTAACCCTAAAAAGGCCGGGCTATTTAAGGTCTTAGTACGGCCGGGGGGGGGGGCATTATGGTCCCCCTTAAGATCTCGGCCGTGAAATGGCCGAACTCCGCGAAAATGTACACGCATGTCAAGTGAAGTGTATAGAATAATATGATAATTTCAATTTTTTGAAAAATTCACTCATTTCGATATTTATGGTAATTTATGCAAATAAGGTCATAAAATCACATTTTTACCCATAAATCATATATTATTCATACTTAAGCATTCTTTTTCAGTAAACATATTCATTAGTCCATTTGGAATAATAATACGATAACAAAAATTGGGAGAGCCAGCTTATTCCTTATGTTATCTCTTGTTTTGATAATTTCTTATGTATTTCATTGTTTTTTAACTTATGTATTTTATTGTTTTTGTTGGTTTATTTCATTTCTTACTATAATTCGACTATTTTGACTCCCAAAACAACCACCTAAACTTTAAACAAGACCCATTAACCGATGTTTGATCTATTTTTAGTACACAAATACACAAATCACAAAAATGAGCGATTTTGGGGCTGACATGCAAAGACAAAAGGTCACGTGACCTTGTAACTGTATGTCCGATTTTCAAAAGAATTCTTCTTAAAGATGCGCAAGACTTGAAAGAAAAAAGTCAGCGAGCGGCGGGGCGCCATCCATACGCGTTCCCGAACAATCAGAAATTATTAGGGATAAGTTGTTGTTGTTGTTGTTGTTCGTTTGGTATTATAATGGCTATTAGTCAATCTTTCTTTTTCCAATTTCATTTTAATATAATATTATTCATAGTCTACAAAAAAAAAAAAAAAAAAAAAAAAAAAATTAAACCACGATCCGCACACAGTTCCAACTCACGCTGGCCCTGTCCTTTCTATGATTCCTTCTTACCAGCCCAGCGAGTTACGTTACGCCGTACGCTTCTCGGTTGATAAACTCAACCTAGGTCACCCATAGACAAGGGGGCGTCGTGTACCTGTATGTTTAGAGGGTTTATTTATTTATTAGGAGAAAAACAACTGCATAAGCAAAACACTTGTTGGCTTTATTAGTTTATATGAGTTAGTTCATGATATTATTTATATAGTGTATGACTTTAAACTAATCATTGGGGGGCTCGAGTAGAGTGGAATCAATCCTCAAAACAGAAAGAAAAAAAGTGGAAAGCACGTTTCAAAATTAAAGTTGGAGCGACTTGAACACTTTGTGTTGTATCCAATATTTATATCGTTATTATATTATCAATAATTTAAAGACTGGATGACACGATGACCGCTTTAATGGAAATGATGACTTTTTACCAAAATGGCAGATGAGATCTAGGGTAGTTGAGGGCATTATTCTTTAATGGCGCTCTAGCATTTCAAGGAATTTTTGTCCCAGTGTGCTAAATGTAGATTACTGTCTTGCCAAAGGATATTGGTGTTGTGACGGGACTCGAGCCCCAAACCATGTGATCCACAGCCCGGTGACGCATCCACTCGGCCACGACAACTCCATCTCCCCAAACAATGTCACTTACCTCCCATCTCAGTCGAGCTGGAAAGACCAATAAATAGAAAGATCAAGATAACCGATGCGAAGATGAAAACGACTCTGGAACAATTCATTGCTCTCCTGAGTTTATGATCTTGACTTTGAAGAAATTAAAGGATATTTGAAGTTTGACGTAGAAAATGAAGCAGCTTTTTATTTGTGGAAGTGATAGGAGATCCGAGATAAACCTGGAACATATGAAAACGTGACTGTCCTGTCAGATGAGTATGTTGGCTAGTGTCGAACGAAAAGAATGAAATTGTCATAAATGTGAAATCTGTTATGAACAACAAATTATATTTTACAATGAAGTTTAATTAATGTAATTTCCCAGCGTGACGCAATATTAGCCTTCGTTCCAGTCTCCCTTTTCAGCGTTTTAAGATCATATCACAAAATAAACGAATAAATGATCCTTCTTCCTGACTGTTTCAAAATGGTATGCCTCATGGTAACGTCATGAAGAATGTTATATAATTGCTTACCTCTATAAATAAGAAAATAAGTATAAAAATGCCGTTGAACATGTAAGTAGTACATGAATTCCTCTTCATACTACTTGATAGAAGGCAAATGTAGAGAGCAAGAGATTTACATCCTCATATTGAATAATGTATTACCCTAAATAACACAATAGCAGATTTATGTGTTTCGAATCAATTACTGATGAAGAGAGAAGTATAAAATTGGAGTGATTGATGATTCATATCGGGATTTCATTTTATTGGCATATATATTATTCTTCTTTTTTCATTTAAATGTCAAATTTCTTTTTTAAAAATATTAAGCGGAGTTTGCATTGTGAAAGATACTGTTTGGAAGCGATGGGGGGAAGGTTAATCACCAATATAAGTATTGGCATATATATTGAGGTTTTGGAAACATCAAAATGATGACAGACTGGCCCAGTTTTGTTCAAAGTCACATGCACTTTTCACATAAAATATATGGGACTACACAAGCATGTAGCAGGAATGAGGTTGGGGTCGACAACCTTCAGCTTTGGTTGGTCTGTTTGGTTGACCCGACTGCTAAGAAAGCATGTGTATGCTTGTAGGTAAGAAATCAGGGGACCGACGGTTTTAAGAGGAACTTGGTAATGGTGATTATTGCCTTACCAAAGGGCAGCAACGATTTGGTTTTGAGTCCCCGGGACGATATCTGTTTATAAATATAATAACAGTTCAACAAAAAATTGATTCAGTCGTGTTATTTTTTTAGAATTTGTTTTCCCGGTAAATGTTACAATGGATCAATAGTGGAAGTTAACTAGACGACATTCTATATCCTTTTTTTTTTTTTTTTTTTTACTGCACAAAGGATATGAAGAGCATTTTATTCACAATTTATCTTAATGTCTACCTTTCAACATTTTGACATGATTTTGAAACTTATATTTAAATTTGTTTAATTCCGTAATAAATGACCTTTTAAGATATTCATGAAAGTTACTGAATCTTTCTAAGTATGTTTAGCATTAATAATGTAATAGATCTGAGATTGGTCATCCTGTGGATTCTGATGTGAACAAGGAAAAGAGCCCTAACAACCCTCATCCAATGTACACAGGTATAATTATGCTCACGGTGAAAATAGATAATTTACTGCCCTCAACTGCTCTGATATCGCATATACAAAAATAAACAACTACATGTTTCCTTTTTCAGCACAATAGGGCAGCGTATACCCAACAAACAAAATTGGTAACCTCATGAATTAGCATTAAAATACAAATTGCCAATGCAAAATTTGATTTTTAACCTTAATTGGGTTTATGGTGTAACGAGTCGCCATATAAGGCGGGAGGGGGGTATTGTGTAGTGTGGGGAGGGGGGGGGGTTACGCAATGCAGTCAGTGTGTGGTTGCTCCTCTGGGTTGCCCATCTACTCTCGTGCGTAGCTACGAGACACCAGGCCCATCAAGCTCCGCCATGTTTGCTTTACTTATTCATGTATGTTATTGTATTCATCACTTGGCTAATGAATAAGTGTCCTCTAAATCTGTTATTATAATGAGGGCCCAATATGATTTTCACTGATTACCGAATACAGCTTCGTACTGTTGGAGAGAAAAATAATCAAGCCAAACTTGGTCAGGCTTATTAATTTTTATCAAAGGGGAACCCCCCTCCCTAGTCCCTACATATTGATAGTTATATCAAAATACTAGCTAGTTCCACTAACATGACATTACAATATGGCCTTTTCCAATTTTTTTTTTTTTTTACAATTGTCATGATTGCTGATTATTTGGAGAGTTAGAATGGTTGGTGTCATACGGATATTGTTGTCTTTTGTGTTTATACGAATTTGTATGATTCTTCCTAGCATTATAAGAATCACAAAGGGGAGTTGTTCATTTACAGTTAGTAATCTTTAAAAGGATTTAAAATTTAGTAGTTAGGGTGGTTGGTGAGGTAGAAGGTGTTTGTTTGTTTTCTTTTTTTAATCTTAAACCCTTACTTATCATTATTCGTTCATAATTATGTGATGTAAGTTGTTTGGTAAATGTAATTTCCTTTCTGTAATGGAACATCCATGTATATGATGCATAGTTATGTTCACGACATTGTTATTGATGTGTTTTTCTCCGTTTATTTGGAGAAATTAAACATGAAATAATTTAAGAAAAGTGTGTGTGTGTGTGTGTGTGTTTATGCGGGGATGTTCGCTTATTTTAGATTTAAAGTTTGATACCTCCCTTTTCTCTCTCTTTTGAGAACCCAAACAAGTGTAGTTTCATCAGCTCTTCCAAACCATGTCATTTGGAGGGAGCGGGGGGGGGGGGGGGGGGGGTGGGGGGGGGGGGTAATTCACATGAAACGGGACAGGGAATATTTTGATTGTGGTATCCCCCCACATGCTCCAACTGTTTATAAATCTACATTATTTGAACATGCTATTGGCAACTGTTTTAACTCTTTCTCCATATCTCAATCTCTCTCTCTTTCTCTTTCTCTCTCTCTCTCACACTCTCTATCACTATCTCACAGCATTATATATTTCTCATTTTCATGACATCAACATCTCTTACTATTAAATAGTGCTCTCTTATATCTTTCCCTTTCTCTTTTTCCTTCTGTTTCCAGACCTTTTCCACGTATGATTCAATTCATTCAACCGTAATGCAAATTAACGGTTACAAGATATGAAGAGTATATTGTACATAAGTTAATACAAATTGTGTTAAATTCATTTATTGTTCTTAAAACATAAAAATAGTGTTATTCACAATTTTTACAAATTATAACATTGTTGGTAAGATATTAAGCTCAAATAGCTTTGAAAAAAAAGAATAACGCAAGGAAAGATAGGATAAATATGCAATGACAGGGGAAAGAGTTGTACTGAAAACTATTATAGAAGATAGGAAAAGAATGAAAACTCAATTATGGGCTTTGTATGTGTTTCCATCACAGACAGTGATGGGTCTAGGTGTAAGCTAGTTATTTAACTAAATATTATCTGCACAGTAATGAAGGTCCAACAAATATATGGAACTGTACAAGTTAGAGTAAGAAAAATCCGCTTACAAGATATTTCGAGAAAAAAAAGATTAACACACAAGTCTGATATATTATATTGGGATTTAGTAGCGCCAAAACCAGTCCTATGTCAATTCACTGCGCCTTCCCGATTAAACAAAACATGTGAGCCAATGATTTAGTCAAATAAAACATTATAAAACATCAAATTATTATTGTGTCCTACTTTTACGACCAGGGAAATGCTAGGAAACCGATACATTAGAACAAAGATGTATCCTCGTATGGCTAAGACCAAGTTCTACGAAATCTGATTCGGTTCAGATAAACCATAGGCCCTATTTCCAACATTTATCATTGTTCCAATTTCATCTACAATATAAAAACCTATTTTTAGTGCCCCAACAGTAAAGGCTTGAAGATAGAGAACATAAACGTCCAACCGTTAGTATTTATTTGTGTTTGAGTGTGACGCGAGTGCGTGTGTGGGTGTGTGTTGACGTTTTTGTGTATTAAATAAGTAAAGTCTATCCTTTTCGCATTAATTATCTATTTATTGCTGCACTTATAAATGATGAAGTGTATTTCCTTTAAGACGAAATAATGGTCCATTTACTTCGTATTTTAGAACGTTCCATTACATAACGGCAGAAGCATAAAAATGCATGTTTTTAGTCATTTGACTTTAAACCTTGTTACGGATATATAACTCACACAATCAAATAAAGAATTATTTACATACAGTCTTGCACTCTTGATCTCAAAACAAATAATTGAATGTATTAGCGATCGTAACGTTATTTGTCTGGTTAAACTGATATTGATAATTTATCTTACACAGTAAACTTTGTATACACATGAACAATCAACTGCAAGTTGGTGCCACTTTTCTACTCCTAAAGCTTCGTTATACACATGAAAAGAAGTAAATCAACATCTTGATCGACAAATCTCTGTGATTACTCATTATCTTAATTGGTATAATAAGACAATGATATGAGTAAAAGTAGATACAATATGTATGATTGTATGTACATCCTTACTGTTAATCACCTTTTTTGCTAAACATTATCATGATGTATACTTATTTATTTTTGAGATTAGATATATCATGTTATGTTTTGTTATATATTACATTATGTGTTATTAATTTTGTTTGTAAAGTTGTGTAATTCGGTGAAAGTTTTATTTGAATTAAACTGAATTGAATTATTAATGCGTTCAAGACAAACTTCGAATCGAAGTCTATTGTTTCTCATAATATTTATATCCCTCTTCTCTAACAAAGTCGTTCATGCCGACATCGGTGCCGCCTACCACCTGGTTGTTGAGCTCACACACACCATTGCCGATGTTAAATGACACGCAGTCATCTCGCCTGTTACACTCGGCACCGCATTCGACCAATGACAATCCTTGTTTGGTTTTGATCACGTGATTTTGAAGGCGCCATCTTTGGTGGATCAGGTTGAAGAGGGAGGTCTTCTGGTGGACTATGTCTGCTTCTGATGGTATTGTAGGCAATGCCTGGTGAATTGTGGTAAAATCTGTGGAAAATAACCGAAATAAACATTTGATGTGATGTTTGACCATACCTATTAACGTAGGCCTATATCAAAGACGATCGCAAAGGCTTTCAAAGAACGAACCTTAATCAAGTTCAAAAGCCTTGGTCATCACCTTTTAAAATATGCGAGCATTGCAGCGACGTATTATATAATCCAAACATGATTTCTTTGGGATATATGCAAGAGTGTATTTTAATTGCCTTCGATTTTATTTCTAGGAAGTCTTTGTGAACGTGTTATGAATTATACCAAGTTTAAAGATGCGATGCTAGGTAAAAATTAAACCCTTTCAACCCACTTAAAGATTACGTAGGCATACACTTGACATAAAAAATACATTTAGCATGAGACTACACCTGACTGATTTTTTAAAGGCCAAGTTGAAATTTCATGCGGCCTGTCGAATATCTCGAATTTTTCCTGAAAGATCGTTAACATCACACACTGTCTAAAGCAACGGTTTGACTTTTTTCACTCTCTCTCTTTATGTTCATTGTATTATTTTGTTTTTGAAATAATGTTTACCCAAGTCCATTGGTCGTTGGAGAAGAAGGCAGAGGACTATCTGGCCATCTATATTAGCTCACTTTCATAGTAGGTATACAGAGAGATGAAATTACGTTAAAATGATGAAAAATCTTTTGTCCATAATATAGACCGAAAATACAATACCTATATCGAATTACATTATAAGGCAACGGATGCTTTTAATTTTTCCTCACAATAGATTAATTATTTGTTTATTTGTGTCGGGGGGGGGGGGGGGGTGAAGGGCTGTGGATGCTGCAGGCGAAAGAAATATTCCCCCTTCCCACCGTCGTTCATATTAATAATTAGAGAAATATTTATTTTTGAACAAAACTATACAAACTTCTAACTCGATATTTGTAAACGAGGATACAAAAAAAAAATGGCGAGAATTTGCGAAGCAAAAAACGCTCCGTCGGCTAACTTTCGCACTGCCCCCAAAACATATATGTATGTATATTGTATATTTTTGCTCCGTCTTCTTGCAATAGATGCCCCTCTTCACCCCCCCCCCCCCATTTAGTGTACAGAAATAAACATACTTTGCTGGTTGCTATCTGTATAGGGGAATGCTACTTCTAGCATTAGCTCAACCATGAAATATTAATGATATTAATAACAACGATGATGATGATAAATAACAATGATGATGAAAGTAATACATATAATACTACAACTAATACAACTACTACTAATACAGTCAAACCTGTCTATAACGACCACCCAAGAGAAACACAAAAAGTGGCCTTTGGAGACAGGTGGTCTTTGTAGACAGGTTCCTTTAGTACATGATTCAATGAAAACCATTTTCAAGGGAAACAACAAATGTGGCCTTTGTAGACAGGTGGTCTTTGTAGACAGGTGGTCACTAAAGCAGGTTTGACTGTATAATGATATTAATAGTAACAACTACGGTAATAATAATAATAATAATAATAATACTTCTACTCAAATTAATAATAATCGTAATTAACAATAATAAAATGATAATAATAGTTACATACTAATTTTTCTAATAACTGTACTATCGCAACATGAAGGGTGGTATTCTCGAAAGCGGCCTAAGTTAAACCTGGCCTAAGTTAAACCGTGGTTTAGTTAGGCCAGGCTTAACTTAGGCCGCTGACCTAAGTCATTTTCATTTCTCGAAAGGTGGCCTAACTGATCCATGGTTTAAACCTGGCCTAACTTAGTCCATGGATTATTCACCATGGTTACAGTTTCTGCACATGCTCAGTACCGAAGCTGCGACGTCACAATGCACTAAGACAATGGATGCGCGCAGTGTGGAGAGGATGCATCACCTCGACAACTTGAGCAATATGACGTCACAATGCACTAAGACAATGGGCTAAGACAATGGATGCGCGCTGAGTGTGGAGAGGATGCATCACCTCGACAACTTGAGCAATATGACGTCCAGGGACGGCGGAGCGACTTCCAAAGCGGGGGGCAGCACCAACAAAAAGGGCACTTGCTGGAATTGTATCATTGTTAAAAGGGAAATTATCAGAGATGAAAAGGGTCACATATCGCACTTGAAAAGGGGCATTGAACATATTTTAAAAGGGGCACTTATGAGAATGAAAAAGAGGCACTTATAATAAAGGAAATGTGCATTTGTTGAAATAAAAGGGGCACCGATAATTTTGTTAATAGGGGCACCTCTCAGATTTAAATAGGGCAATAATCAGAGGTGAAGGGGCACTTCTGAAAAGTGAAAAGGGGCACTTATTGCAAAGGAAAATGAAAAATTGTCAAATGAAAAGGGGCGCGTGTCAAAATTAAAGGGGCACTTATCAGAGGTGAAAAGGGGAAGGGGCACTTTTCCTATGGAAAAAGGGGCACTTCTTACAAAGTTAAAAGGGAACTTTCCTATATAAAAAGGGGCATTTGAAAAAAGGGGCACTGTCACCCCCCCCCCCCAACTCTTTCTCTCTATCTCCATCTCTCTCTCTCACACACACACTATCTCACATCATTGTTTATTTCTCTCACCATTAAATTGTTCTTTCTCATTTGGTTCCCTTTCTCTTTTACGCTATCTCTCTCTCTCTCTCTTGTTCGCTCTCTGTTCTCCCACTGTTCTATTTCAAGACTTTTTTCATGTATAATTCAATGAACCCAACGATATGCACACTTAAAATCAAAAGATATGAAAGAAATATTGTATATAACATATCAACAATTATGTTCAATTTATTTATTTTTCTTAAAACAGAAAAGATTGTAATTCATGATGAATACGATTATAAAATTGAAGGTCAAAATCAAATATTAAGCTCCAATAGCCTCATAATCTGCTACTTGAAACTATTAGAATTAAATGTTATGTATTTGTTACATTACCTTCTCCCATTTTTTTAAAACAAAGCATAGTCTACTTTTGAGCCGTGTTTCTTTTGCAGGGAATCTGTTATATCATGACTTGCACTATATTATAAAACACATTACAAAACATAATTTCTTAAATGACTTAAAATCACAATTTTCCAGTGAAACAGTAAACATCTGATGTACATAAAAACATCCTTATGAGTAATGGTTGCTTTGTGGTTCACACACACAACAAGGACATATCAGGCTTATTATCAATGGTTGCTTGTTTGTTACCATAGCTTCATGTTATGAGGATTATACTACAAAGGTTTTGATCCCCATGCAGTCACAGTTACAGCAGCTGGAGTTTGGTTCATTGAATAGGCTAAGTAGAACTTCATAGTCCCCGCAAGTATGTCTGTTGTATGAAAAGAGAAAAGAATAAAAGGAAGCACATTGAAACCTATTTCTATTAAACATTAAATTGGTCTTGCATGTACATTGTGACCAAAGTGGACTTACATGCACATTGTGGTAAAAGTGGAGTGCATAATCAGTTACATGAAAGTATTGATGGAAAAATGTGAATGAACAAATGTACCTGGGCATACAAACAACAACTTATTCCTACAGCCTACCTCTCAGAAATTCAGCAGCTAAGTAGTTCTCCTTCCTCTCTCTGAATTTGTCTTAATCATCAGGTTATTTGCCTTCATTTATTTTACTGAAGAAGAACATCATCCTGAAACAAAAATAAAAAGGTTTAGACCTCATTAAAATACCAAAGATCTACTCCATTGATAATTGGTCTTAGTTATAGTGTCAATCATATTCTAACTTAAAAAAAACAACTAACTTTCATGTAGGCAGTGACTAGGCACCCCCTCCCCACTCAGTTACTAGTAATCATTGATTTACAGAATGACTACCGGTATCTCTTTTAAAGTCAAGAACAAACATACACATTCTTGCAGTACTATCTCATGTGCTTGCACCAAGTTGTACTTGCCATGTCATGGCCTAAGAAAGCCAAGTTAGTCTCTTTCCTAAAATCAAGTCTAGAGGTCTACATCTTACTTAGATAACTAGCCGACAGTTGGCCTAACCTAGATGTAAACGCAGCCTGGAATGTAGATTTTACAAGGCCCTAATCGTTAGAGCCCAACTTTTCCATTTTAGTTCAATCTAACATTAGACCAAAGATTGTCTTTGTTTACGTTATCTCCCAAAATGAGCTTCGTGAAGGGGAAAAAAGTAAAATGAAAATTTACTGCACTGTACTGTACTGCAGTCTGTAGGTCTCTAAGTCTTATATGATCTAGAATTGATAGTGGTAGGTTTGAGTTTTCTTCTGACCCAAATTTGAAAGTAGGTAATCAACTGTTGATTATTTGTGTCTTATTTTCAGAGATAGTTCCGCCCAAAAGTCTAGGCCAAGCTGTCACTCTCAGGAGTGACTGGTAGCCATGGCAATCAAGCTGAAGATATTAGCTCGTGCCGACGTAAAATGATAAAAGTTTGAGCGTAGATTGCACCTACATTCATCAGACAAAACAATTTTAAATCACTACATAATGTACCTTTAGACACATCTGCAGATTCATAAAATCAGCAGATCTTTTAAATAAAAATTGTATAAACATTATTTAGTTTACAAAAGTAAGACGTTATTACAGCATTACTCACCAGCAGACTTTCCAAGAAAAATGGAGTATCTATTTTTCCTGTTCAGGAAATAACTGGTGTTGGGCCAACTGGCGTGGAGACGCCTATGTGGGTGCAATCAATAGCACCAACCATATTTACGCCAGGGAAATGGCAGTAATTATAAAATTCATGTTGGGTCTTCACTCTGCAGGACTGCCTCTCTTGTTCAAGAATTGAGATGTATTGCTCCGATCTCCTGGCAATGGCTATTGAGATGGACTTCACAAGGCGGGTCACAGTAGCTTGGGAGAGGCCTTCTTTTTTCATCCCCATGCATCAATTGAAAAGAACCTGAAATAGCAGAAAATCAAGATGAAAAATATGTTGATATTTGATAAGAAATTACAATTTCTCTTTCTCTGTAGTTTACTAATAGTAAGCAAGGTCTACTGTACCATTATCAGCAAATGTATATGTCAAAAAAGGAAGCTTCTGTCCATTTCCTTTCAATTCCTGTAAGACCTGTCAAGACTAGACTCTTATTGATGAAATTTAGATTTCTTGGGGAGGGGGGGGGGGGGGGGTGGGTGGTTATGAAAATCATCATCATCCTGTAGAAAATTATCCCAACAACAGCCACAACTAGCACTGCAGCTCAGGCAGAGGTGTTACCAGACCGAAATTTCCGTCTTTTTCGTTCATTAGCCTCTGATTTGGGTAGGGTCGGCTCCTGAAAAAGATCCTACCCAAATCAGAGGCTAACGAACGAAAGAGACAGCCAGATCTAGATTTAGGCCTAGGCCTAGTGCTAGTCCACTTTTAGGCAACAGCGTCTCGAAAATCCACTATAAAAGTAGTTTCTACGTCTAGCAATGATATTTTTAAGGTGGTGTTAAGGTGGTATATGCGTACGAAAGTACAATAGTGGCCAGAAAAAAATTACCCGGTAAGAAATTGCTCAATCTCAGGAAACGAAAATGTTAACCGACAATTATTTGCACGTATGGGACTGGTCTGCAATCACCATGAACATTAACCAAGTTTCTCCCAAATTTATTCAGTTAAAAGCATTTTAGATTATCACCAGTACAGCAAAATGAAAGTAACAAAAATATTTTATTAGCTGGTGTAACTTTCATGAGCGCTTATCCATGCAAAAGAGTGTAAATTGTTATCAAATATAGAAATTCAAATGCAAAACTTACCGTTCACTCTCCGCGGACACTCGATTTAACTAAAACGTGACGTCACGCGAAGTTAGGCCGAACTATGACGTATTTAAACCTGCCCTCTGAGCGGCCTAAAGTTAGGCCGAACTATGACGTATTTAAGCCTGGCTTATCTTTAGGCCACCTTCGAGAATAGCAAAAAAGATAGTCCATGGTTTAAACCAGGTTTAGGCCACTGATTTAACTTAGGCCGCTTTCGAGAATACCACCCTATAGTGTCTAATCTGAATTTTTACTAATCTTTGATAATAATAATAATGATGATGATAATAATCATAATTTGTTTACAGGAAAAACCTCATCAGCTTCAGTGCAATTCTGCCAAAGGGCCCTGCAATTATTATTACACTGCGAATTGCCAGGTACCCATTTACAGCTGGGTTGGAAGTGGCGAATGTGGGCTTGTGTCTTGCCAAAGGACATTGGTACCAGTCTGGGATTCGAACCCTAAACATAAGGAGTGAGAGTCAAGTGAATGAACCACTTTACCATGACACCTCTATAATTTTGTGAATATTTACCTGGCGTAGGAGTCCGATCTTCTGTAGGCGTTTCAGGAGTGCCCTGTTATCAAACAGAAATGTTCAATTCTCTCCGTTCAGTATAATCATAACAGATTATTTCACGAAATAACTTTAATTATTTTATTGTGAATACTTTATTTCATGAAAACGGGGTAATATATAATTACATACGTAACTTAGTAGGAAAATATGAAACGACCCGGTTACCTAGCAATGATCGATGTGTATCGTGTTATGAAACCTATTATAATTCTCACTCATAATCGATGTTTAATACTTTTATTTGTAAGTGAGAAAAAGAAAATCTATGTCCAAAATACGTTGCACAAATGTATAAAATGAAATAAATGAATGAATGAATGAATGAATGAATAAGTTTGTTTGTTTTATTTCCGAAAATCATCATAAAAAACAATAACACAATATAACAAAATCAAAGACTTATATAACAATGATAGAATGATAAAACGGTTGGATAGTCCATTTCAGAGCCATTAACCTAATGGCTCTGTTCTTCCATGGAGTCCAATATATATATAATGATACTATAATAAGCAATGAAATAACAAAATAGTAAGTCGTAATTAAAAATATTTTTAAAAAAAACAACAACATTGTACTTGTACTTAACTTAACTAAATCAAATTAAATTAAATTAAACAAAAAACACTAACAAAAAGCATTAAAATCTATTCAAATATCCCCTACCATCCCTAATTTAACAAAATACGACCCCACCCTTATCACCCACCCTGCTAACAATTAACTTGATTAGTTTTAAAATATTCTACACATTATCTAATTTAGTCTGTTATTAAATTGGTTATGTTTATGGCAAAAGCCAATGGGATTGCGAAATTTAAATATCAAAATAATTGAAGTATTTTTGAACATGTTTATTAAACAAATTTAGTGTGCCTAACTGACGGAGCTTAATAGGTAGTTCATTGTATAACACGGATCCCCGATATAAGAATGTACGTTTACACTGATTGGTTCTTGGTTTCGGAAGCATTAAATTGTCATTATATATTATAAGTGATCAAGCGAGTGAGTAAAAAAGAATGAATAAATTGTAATTTGAACGTTAAATCAGTTCATCATGTTATGAAAAAAATTATCTATAAAACAATTGAGTTAGTAAATTATTTAAATAACACGGAATTATATTCTTCCCAGCGAATGTGTGTACGTCCCATTACCCCGTTATGGATAACTCACACTTGTTGACCTTGTCGGCACGGTTGTTGCACCTCTGACACCTATGTTTGGAATAAGAATAGCATTAAAAAGACGAGCATTAAAAGATGCAATGCTAGGTAAAGACTAACCCCTTCAAACCCACTACAAGGTTACGTAGACCTACACTTGACATTGAAATACATATAGCATATTCCCCTATACCTGACAGATTTATTAAAGGCTACGTTGATATTTCATGTAGCCTGTTGGATATTTTCATATTTATTTCTAATTACATTACAAGGTAACGGATACCTTCAATATCTACACAACGGCAGACTCTTTTTTTTTAGGTGGCGGGGAGCTTTGGATGCTTCGCCCCCCAACGGTATCATTTACGGCCCAAACCCCGCCCACGTATTTGCCCCATTTTGATAATGAGAAAACATTCAATTATTACACAAAATTATATCAAAATCTTAACTCAATATCTAGCGATGATACAATACAAAATGAAGTAGAAATGCTACCTCGGCTTACTGGCCCACTGCATCAAATGCTTGTATGTTTATTTTACATTTTCTACTCTGGATTGGCAGTGTCGTGGGCATGAGGCCAGACAATCCACACAACATAACAACATCAACAACAACAATGATGATAATAATAATAATAATAATAATAATAATAATAATAATAATAATAATAATAATAATAATAATAATAAAAAATGATAATAGTTACATGCATTTAGCGCTTAATTCTAATGTTTCTAATTGATGTATACCTGCTATTACAACCAATAGTGCTTCATCTAGATTTGCTTTATCTTGAATATTAAATGATAATAATCATGATTTTGTCTACCAAGAGAAGCCTCGTCAGATTCAGTGCTATTTTGCCAGAGGGTCCTGCAATTAGTATTACTTTAGCGATTGCCAGGTACCCAATTAAACTGGGTAGGAAGTTGCGGATGCTGATTAATGTCTTGCCAAAGGAAATTGGTGCCGGACTCGGATTCGAACCCTAAACATTCGGATTTCGGATTGAGAGTCCAGTGAATGATCCACTTTACCATGACACCTCCACAAAATTGTAAAAATACTTACCTGGCGTAGGATTTCGATATTCTGTAGGCGTTTCAGGAGTGCCCTGTTATCAAACAAAAACGTACCATTCTTTCCCGTCAGTATAATCATAATAAATTAATTCATGAAATAACAAAAATTCTTAGTAGATTTCACGAAAACAGGGCAATTCAGAATTACATGCATAACTAAGTAGAAGAATAATAATCCAGTAACCAAGCAATCAATATTAAGTGAATCGTGTTATCATTCAACTTAGTGTTATGAAACTGATTACTGTTCTAACTATTACAAATTAAATGAAATTAAATGAATGCATGAATCAATATGGGAGATAAAGCGAGTGAGTAAAAATAGAAGAAAAACAATTGTAAGATGATCGTTAATTCAATATATGATGTTGTACAAAATTTCATCTGAAAAAACAATAGTTAGCGAATTCTTTAAATTACACCAAATTACAGTCTTCCTAGTGAATGTTTGTATGTCAGATAACCCTTATGGAGGATAACTCACACTTGTTAACGTTGTCGGCACAGTTGTTTCATCTGTAACACCTGCGGATGGAATAAGAATAGCTGTTAAAAGACCATCGATGATTTAAACAATCAGATATATGTGGGGAAATATCGCCAGTGATCTTCATTCAACCACTCATCGACAAATCAGCTGGTGATGCAGCTTTTACCTCTCCTGCTCGCACACTCTGGAACAAGCTACGCCCTCAAATCAAAATCATCACCAACATGCCAACAGTAGAACAATTCCAACAGAGTTTGGAGACCTTTCTGTTCTAAAACCTTACCCATTCGTTGAAAATTACACTATCACTGCTTGGTAACACTAACTCGTGAAAGGCATTTTAGTGGAAAAGGTGTTGTATGAATTGTAACTATATCAATATGAAACATGTAGAGCACTTGGAAAACAGTGCCAATACATATTTATGAATACATAACAAAAACATTCACTTCTCTACGCATTCCAAAATAAGAACATCTTGAATAATTTCGATTTGTGTGTCCTAGTCTTGGGTGATTATTACGCAATTTCTCTTGCAGTGGGAACAACGTTTACGATTTACTTCTCTTGAAAATAATTACATTACTTGATTTATTGGATGCATTTTTAAATCAAAGCTATTGATATAATTACATGTTTTTCCTTTCCATATCATGCAATCACATGTAAACTATGTAAACTAAAACTTACATTCAAGCCCGGTTCTAGGAGAATATATTTTTTGAGGGGTGCCGGGGCTTGGGAATTCATGCATTTATTCTGCATTTGCCTCTTAGATTCATTTAATATTTTTTCGAATTTTTAAATGAGGTGAAAGTTTTTTTGAGGGGGGAAGGAGTCGATTTCCCGCCATTTCTACCACTACTGCTTACATTCATAATCAGCGTAGCCGTAGGTGTACCCCCCTTGGCACATTGAACCCGCCGAGCATGAGGCAGTGAAGGAACATGGATTGACCGTCTCGCAGTATGGAGCCCACTGTGCCGTCTTGTCACTGTTACCACACTGGCTCTCCAGGGAGGGGTCATAATCATTGCAAGAAAGAACCATCACACAAACTCCTTTGCTGATCTTGATAGTTGATCCTGGGTCGCACTCCAGCGTGATCGTTGGAGATCCACCTGTTCGACATCCTGTAACTATGCACAGTGTGATACAAAGTTGTTATTATGACAGTAAACACATTTCCATCTCCACTTACAATACAAAGGATATAACATACATTTATATTCTTTCAGATTATTTTTTAAAATTTCAGATCCATACATTAAATTATTATAAAATTTGTTGTGAGAGAAATTAAACATAATTTGAGAAAATTTGTGACAACAAAAGACTATATTACATTAATTCAATTATGTTATAGAATATAATTATTATTTATAACTGTTTTGGTGTTCACCCCTTTGAAAGAAGAGTAAACTGTTCATAAATATGGATTTATATAAATCGAATGTTTTTCACGGAAAATTCCAACCGAGCCTAAAATTATCGAGATGGAGTTTTATTTATTTATCGGCCTATATCGGATATTAGGTCCACGTGTTGGCATAAGGTTAGGAAGTAAATTTAAACTGGAAATATATTTATTCCAACTTTTTTACTTAACATTTCAAGTGATTTCAAGTTTCGTTGAAGGAGGAAAAGCTAATTCGGCACAGAAGCGTAGTGTCATCAGACGCGTAGTGCGATTGTCTACGATTGAAGCCGATTCGGCTATTAGTCTGACTAGAAGTCTTTAACGAACTAAAATTACGATTTAGTATTCTTATCATAAGTTTAGAACCTAAATCGGGATGATGATGCATGTTCAGATTTCCTAATCTATTACAAATGCTATTAATTCGGAAATCGGAGCGCATTCGGACCGTGTAGTGTGCGCTGCATGGTCTTGGGCAAAGTGTACTTATTGATTCTGAATTTCTCCTCAAGAAATCACGAAACAAGGAGGAGGGGTTTTAATTTTGATATTTAACATTTGATATATTTCCTGCACACGAAAATGCTATTGAAACCTTTTCTACATACCTTTTTTGCCTTATTAATGTTAAATTTAGGTTTGCATTATATATTAACGATATATGTTATTTAACTGTTTATAAGTTCCAAATTTTGGGGTGTATTTTCATTTCAGAACAAAAAGTATCAAATAACAAAATTTAGGCAGGTCGTTAAACGGAAAGAGAATGGAACGAAAACCAGGTATTAATTTATTTGGCCTTAGGTATACTTAACTATAATCATAACTCATGGGATTGTGAACAGCAAAGGATTCGAGGTGTCTTTGAAGCACTCTAGCAGTTTTCTTTTCGACCCCTATTTTTCAGGGTTCATAAAATGTATTGAATAGAGCTTACTTACCTCGGGGTTGCGCAGCTCGCTTCTACAAAAGAAATGAAATAAAATCATGTAAGAAGGCTATCATTTGAATATTAGGTAATGTATAAATTAGAAGTCTAAAAGTACCCAAATGTTATAGTTTTGCATCTTAGCTGTGCACGAATGAGTTATAGGAACGAACAACGTTACTATTTATGGACCACTTTATTGTTGTTCATTGACAACCGATCAGAAAGATACCTTATCACTTTTAATAATAGTATATAAAAAAAATTGAACAAAAAGTAAATTATCAATACTGATTTGTACTTTGTGTATTACCATAGGGACGTAAAATATGACAAATCCCTGTAAAAAAAAGAAAATAATCGTGTTTTTCTTGGACTGCCGTGTCCGTGTTCCACAGGTTATTATGCTGTGAGAGAAGTTGCCCAAGTAATGCGAAACTTAACACCCGTGAAACAAACCCTGGGATTTTTTTAGTTCGAGGAAACCCACACCACCGCTTAGGAAAGCGATTGTTTTTATATATTTCTTTGATTTGTACTAAACCCCAAAATATGAGGACCTTTAATCGACAATTTTGCCGTGAATATGTGTGAAAGTAGCTTCTAGGCTCCCAGCGGATCCCCTCCTTAAAAAAATGAAGGGGATGGCTAAAATTTTAAGAATACCATTAATAATATTAAAGTGGGATTGTCACGATCACCATTTTTTGATATTTGACAAACGCTTGTCTTCGATATGTTCTATGGTTACGTGTAGATGAATGAAGGATCCATATGGATATGTATGCATGAATAACTTCGTCATTTACCTGTCTATTTTGTCCTTTAAACAGGGAAGTTAAAGTGGGATTATCACAATCTCTAGAGGACGAAGATGAATCAGATTCTAAACGAAAAAGAGAGATAGAACAGTTTTTAGATATTGATCGATAAAGCAGCTACTCTCGAAAGGTACGGTAAAATACATGTGTTTCTTTGAGATCAATACATGAAATTATTATTCAATGTATTCTGAAAGAAAATGAATGTAATTTGAGAAAATTAGTGACAGAATAAAGATTCAGTCTACAATGTCTTTTCTTTAGAATAAAAGCATCTTTCTATTTTGTGTCCAACTTAACCTACGTTAGGAGATCACATATCTTCTGTGCATTAAAAAAAAACTTCATTTCTACCTGTATAAACTTTATAACACGATCACAAAGACTTTCAAAAGGCAACCTCAGGCAATTTCAATAGCCTTGTCCATCATATCTTTTTTGCCAATAAATACAATTTACAAAAAAGTATTATGTTTAATATCAGAACATTTTAATAATGATATGAAATTGGCTGTGGAAATCGGTCTTGAGTTGAGTTTTAGACATTCATTTTGATCGTGCTCCATATCTTTTCTTTTTCACAGCAAAAAAAAAGAAGGAGGCGAGTTGGCTCAGTCGGTAAAGCGTCTGCCTGTTGAAAGGAAGATAGTTGGTTTGAATCCAACCCAGGCGGATGACAGAATACTGCGTTGTGTGTTAACGCGTCTCTCCTCTGTATTCTAGATGCATGCTGTGTTTACAGTGCAAACATTGCGTCAATCGGATAGGACGTTAAATGGATGCCCAAGAAGAGGAGACTCACCACCTTTACACGTTTATAATTCAATGAACTATTCGTATAAGAGTAGGGCGGGGACTCCGGAGAAGTGGGCCACTTGTACACCCCTATTATTTATACCAAGCCCGCCCCCCCCCCACTCAGTGTTATTTAGGGTACGCGTATGATCGTTCCCTCTTTGTGAAAGCACCCCCTATCTGAGGACTGCCAACTTTTCCGAACCCCCCTTTCGCGGGCTTTTTCTGCCTTGGAGACCCCCCTAAATTCGGAAAAATGCTCAATGTACCCCCCTTAATTCAGAATAATTTCTCAGGAGTCCAAAGAGATGAGAGAAAAAAACGAAAAAACACCCCTTTTTAAATAAATCTCCGGGTGAAAAGTCAAATACACCCCCCCCCTTTTTTTTTTACAATTCTCGGGCCGGACTTTGTCGAACGAAAAGTACCCCTTTACCGGACATTTTGGTAACACGCATGCGGTCATTCCGACCCCGGAGTGGGGGGGGGGGGGGGCGGGATACCAAGAGGAGAGGCCGAATGGTTACAGTGATTTGGTTCGCCTTTCCCCTTCCAGGTACAGGTGACTTAGAATACTTAATAAAGAAAAATACATTATGCGCTGATAGCACTTCAGGTATCCAATGTGGGAAGTTGCTTTTTAAAGGATAAGAATAAATCTCACAACATTTGAGTATCATTCACCAAATCTCTTTGGTAATTTATCAATAATAAAAACTGAAATACTGAAAAACAAGAATTTTGTTCACCAGTGATTGTCAGTATATGAGAGAACTCGCTCGCCTGAACGTTGACGAAAATGAGGCAAGACACAACTGCACGACCAGCCTCCTTCCCCGCATACGATTTAGAGATACTTAATTCAGAGCTCCGATATTTGCTCTCGCGACAATTGCTCCAGTCTTCATTTGTCAAATATATAGGTTTTGTGTTGTCATCTTCGATTTTAGGCTAGGTTTACGGTAAGAGTTAGGATGAGGATGGGTTGGATTGGATTTTATGGTCAGGGTTAAAATTAAAAATGAGAATAGTTATGTGATTAGTCAACTGTTGAAGTTCCGAATATTAGAATATTGGCTGTTGAGCAATATAGCCAGGTCGCGGTTACCCGACATTTCCTCCTACGACAAATAACCTACCCGGGCTTTATTTTGTTTACAAAATATAGGCTTAATCTTGTCATCTAAGATTTTAGGTTCGGTTTAGGGTAAGGGTTAGGATTACGATGAGGCTAATAAGTGCTTGGTCAACTGTTGAAGATAGGCATTAAGCGAGTGTAGAATATTCACCATGGAGCAATATATTGTCGCCAGATCGATAACCCACAATTTTGCTCCTGTGACAATTTCCCTCGGCTTTATTCAACAAAGGTATTGGGTTAGGCTTAGGGTTATTATCCGGTTTGAGGTTAGGTTCATGGTTATGATTAGTATTAGGATGAGGTTAGGTGTGACGGCGGAGCAATGGTCATCAGATCTTCATACCACCTATAAATTCAATATTTCTTACCTCTTGGAGGAGCAGATCCAGCTTGGGCTTCTAAGAAGCCGTGAATGATAAAGATGGTCATGATTGTCTTCCACTTTGAATCCATTGCAATCCTCTTTCTTGTGAATGTAACAACAGTTTAAAAACCAATCCTGTGATGCAGTAGTTTTCTCTATTTACTATCCGTAAACTACTACTTCAGTTAAACCGTAGGCCTACTCTGGGTCTAAAATCATGTTTAACAGAAAGGAAAAATTAATAGACCTCAGACTAATTTTATTTGTGAAACCAGATTTTGAAGCAAAGCATAAACGTAACATCGGGTTTAAGTTTCAGTAGAAGGCAGTCCTATGTCTCTACCAAACGAAATATATTCTACGATATGATAAACATCCAAATTTTAACGCGGCTATATGCAATCTTCTGCTGTTTCCATTGGCCGAACTAAAGTCATTCTCTATCATTATCATTCATAATCGATGTTTCATAATATGCTCTTTTTCTCAGCTCCTCTCTCTCTCTCTCTCTCTCTCTCTCTCTTTTTCTCTCTCAATCTCTCTTTCTATCCATTTTGGTCTTATTCTCTTTAACATATCTCTTTGCTAGTTTGATCTCTTCCCTCCTCTCTCTTTTTTTCCTCTCTCTCTCTTTCTCTCTCCCCTTCCCCCTCCCCCTCTCTCTCCGTCCTTTTTTTTAATTTCTGCACTCTATACCAATTCATGTCAAGGTCTAAAAACTTATATTGACTTTCACTTTCAATACACTTGTTCAAAAAATGAGAACACCGCACTCCGACTAGATTAATTTCTCTCTAGTTGTGACAAATGCATATTTGTGAAAAATGATATCCAAATAATTGAACGCACATAATTATGTTATAGTAATTTTCTGATGTCTCAACCCCAAAACCCAAATAAATATTTATAAAATTAAGTTACAGGCGAACCATGTTTATCAGACCATCACCTTTTGGTAACAATGTGCTTCTAGGAGCATGCAATTAGGAGCGAAATATCGAATGACAGTGAGGAGTCAGTACATGAACGTTGTTGCCCATAAAGTTGCTTTCATGTGTTTTGATAAGAGAATGCGTTCTGGTGAAGGTGAACAATACTTTGTGGTCATTGTCATTCTCATGTCATAGTAGAAAGTCTCCTATCGATGGGATTGTCCTTTAATGCCCTAAAATTCGAATTAGGACGAGAAAGAGCTGAAGAGTTTTAATCAAGTTTTCATGTCTTGACACATGTATGTATAGTTCCTTTTACCGTTGGTGGAGTACATGTGATTTGCAGAAGGGCTAAGTAAATTTATTAACATTTTTATCAACCCAAACTTCAAAATATTGTATACTTTTGTTCTCATTCAATTCATTAGGAACCTTTTCCAAATTGCCTCTAGACAATTTCTGTCACAAAGTAATCACCTGACCAGAACTTAATTTTATCTTGAACTTTAAATTTGAAGTATGAATTAAGATTTTGTCCACGTTTCGTTGTGTGAAAGGACTTATCAATATGGATATCAATGGCAACTTTGTACATAAGACTTGCGATTGATTAGAAGACCAGCGATTAATTTGGATCAATCGCAACTCTTTAAAAGATTGAAAAAGTATCATATTTCAGTTTCCGTAACATCTTTCTCTATTTCTAGGCTATTGACCGGGTCTATTACTTTACTTGCCTGTCTTCCCAGATTCATTCAGAGAGGGTGGGGTGAACTGTTTTCCTTTGGGGAACTTTCTGGGTATATGGCGGACGTGTCCAGGCACCCACATTCCCCTATGCATCGACGCCCATACTCCCTGATATCTTCGCTGTACTTTCTATCATGTTGACAAAAGGTACCTTTTATTCTCTAGTTGTTTCCATCTTTCTTCCCCCCTCTCTCTCTCTCTATCTCTCTCTCTATATATAATTTCAATATATTATTCATCTCTCCGCCACTTTGGTGGCTAATATAAATGGAGCAAGGTTTATGAATATTTAGTCCATTTAGTTCGATTCGACTTTCACAAAAATGAGAATGGGTTATCATTTGGTAAGCTTTTTAATAATCTTGTCAACAGGGGGATAAACACATATCAATAGTTTTATAAATATACAAGCTGAGTCCACAAAAGTGTCATGGCAATATTGCCTTCTCGAATAAAAAAAAATATTGCAATTGTCATGACTGCTGATTATTTAGATAGTTGAAATGGTATTCATACGGATATCGGTGTCTTTCATGTTTAATACATTTTTATTAATGTTATAATATATATCACAAAGGGGACTTTTCATTTACAGTAAGTAATCGTTAAAATGATTGATATAATATAATTTTATCTGAAGGATGGCCATAAGCTTAAAAGTAAAACTTTAAAGAAAAGGAAAAAATAGAAAAGGGTTGGGGATTTTAGGGGCAGAATCGTAAATAATGGGGGACACAGTTATACTATCTGTTGTCAAATTGGAACGCTTTTTGTCTTCTTGTTGAAAACAAATGGAAAAATTTGACGTTTGAAATGTGAAATTTATCATTCTCACATTTTTTTTTTTGGAGGGGGAGAGTGTGTTCAGTTTTAGATTTTAAGTTTGACACCCTCCCCCCTCTCTCTTTTGAGAAACCAAACAAGTGTAGTTTTATCAGCTCTTCCAACCTGTGTCGGGATTGAGCGAGGGCAATTCACATGAATCGAAATAAAGCAGTATGGTTGTGGTATTTCCTTCTCCCCCCTCTCCCCACATGCTCAAACTGTTTATAATACTACATATTTGAGCATGATATTGGCATCTGTTTTCACCCTTTTTTCCTAACTCCATCTCTCTCTTTCATCTCACAGCATTATATCAACATTTTTCACTATCAAATAGTTCTCCCTTAGTTCTTTCACTTTATCTTTTGCTCTCTCTCTCTCTCTCTCTCTCTCTATCTCTCTCTTTCTCTATCTATCTCTGTTACTGTTCTCGCACGTTCTGTTTCCAGACTTGTTGCTGTAATATCTCATATAAAAACAAAATACCGACATGTTTCCTTTACAGCACAAAAGGGCACAACATACTAACAAACAAACGGTAACCTTAATTGCCAGTGAAAATTTGATCCATTAAATACGTTTCTGGTTAAGCGAGACGCCAAATATTAAAATAGGGGGGGGGGGGAGGGAGGGGTTAATGGGTGGTTAGGGGAGGTTACCAATTGCAGTCAGTGTGTGGTTGCCCCTGTTTGTGCCAGTCTAGTCGCGCGCGTAGCTTCACGAAACCAGTCTCCCAAGCTCCGCCATGTTTGAAGTTTGAACAACTGAACTCTTACCGGGACTCTTACACTAGGTAGTGTTAGATTTCAGTGATTACGGACTTTTAGATTTGCACAACGACAACGTGGATTGCTATGATCGACGTCCTTTTAATACACTGCCCTGAATGGACGTTACACGTATCAGTCCACGCAAATCGAAAAGTCCCTATTATAACACGATCTCTCTCTCTATCTCTCTCTCTCTCTCTCTTTCTCTCTCTCTACATATAATTTCAATATATTATTCATCTCTCCGCCACATTGGTGGCTATTATAAATGGAGCAAGGTTTATGAATATTTAGTCCATTTAGTTCGATTCGACTTTCACAAAAATGAAAATGGGTTATCATTTGGTAAGCTTTTTAATAATCTTGTCAACTAGCTGAGTCCACAAAAGTGTCATGGCAATATTGCCTTCTCCAATAAAAAAAAATATTGCAATTGTCATGACTGCTGATTATTTAGATAGTTGGAATGGTTGGTGTCATACGGATATCGGTGTCTGTCATGTTTAATACATTTTTATTAATGTTATAATAAATATCACAAAGGGGACTTTTCATTTACAGTAAGTAATTGTTAAAATGATTGATATAATATAATTTTATCTGTATGATGGCCATAAGCTTAACAGTAAAACTTTAAAGAAAAGGAAAAAAAAGAAAGGGGTTGGGGATTTTAGGGGCAGAATCGTAAATAAGGGGGACATACAGGGCGCGACAAACCCGCTTGCCCGACGTCCCGGGGCAACCAAATTGAGCCGTCGGGCAAGTAAATCAAATTATCACTTGCCCGATTCGGGCAAGTGATACTTTTACAGTAATTTCCTAGTGTCCAAGAACTCTACCATTCACCCGTCAACTTCTTACCCGTCGTCAAAATCCAGAAGCAAAAAAGCGATCGTTCCGATTTCGAAAAAACTTCACAGACAGCTAGCCAGCTCAGCTAGCTCAGCGCGCATGCAACAGTGACACTTCAAGCCATGAATGCCGCTCCGCCTCCACGCACGGCCGGCCGTGAGCTAGCTAGAGACAGCTAGCGCGATCGTACCAGCTGCGAGCTTATTCGCGCTCTCTCTCTCTAGCTCTGCAGGCCGCACCGACAGGCCTTTGCTATTCTCTGGATTGCCGATTGGTTGAATCACGCCAAATATGACGTCATTATTCTAGGGAAATGAACACGTGCGAATCGGAATGGAATAAACAACAGGGATTTTCTAGTAAGTACAAAAAGTCAAATGTTTGATATTTATTCATAATGACTGTTAATGATTGTGAACATATTATTTAAAACTCGCTGCTCATATAAATCAGATGAATGTTTCTGTCTCGTTTTCAATTTACTGCGGTCTCAAGATCCGACCGAGCGAGTCATTTTGATAATAGTATCGAGACCCCCAGAATATAAGCCGTTGTTGTTTTGTTTTCATGGTTTTAGCGACGTTGTTTAGTCTAGTTTTCGCATACTTATCCGAGATTTATCGTAAAATATCTTCAATATTATTATTTAGTAAGAATTTACAAATTTTGGCATGATATTTATAGCAGTGAATGATGAAATAAAAATGTCCGTACTTTATTTAAAATAGTTGATTACCCATTATTTACATGACGTTTCTTGATGGAAGAGTTGACCCAAATTATTAACAGCTGAAAATTAGCCTACGTTTCCAAATGACAGCGGCTTGCACAGACACACATGTGATGTTGCACCATGGTACATGTGGCTACCATTAATGACATGTTTGTATCATATTTTTTACAACAGGGTCATTATGCTTTTTTACATGACTGAATATTAAAAACTTAAACCTGCTTGAACCATTCTACCTTGCCGAGATTCATGTGAATCTGATTATTTATGGAGAATCAATAAAATGCGTTTTTTAAACCTTCAACCATCCTTTGTTGACCATTTTCTTTGACATATTAGGTTATTATTCAGTACAGTTACACTGTACATGTATGTGCATTAATTTGCTATCTAAAACACTAACTTATCATTACGAGATAATAAATGCTTTAACCTCGAGTCCTTTTTCGCTTTAAAGTTTTGGGCAAGTGGAAATATTGTTTGGGCAAGTAAATTGAAAACCCACTTGCCCGACAGGGCAAGTGGTGAAAAAAATTCTTGTAGCACCCTGACATAGTTATACTATCTGTTGTCAATTTGGAACGCTTTTTGTCTTCTTGTTGAAAACAAATGGAAACATTTGACGTTTGAAATGTGAAATTTATCATTCTCACATTTCTTTTTGGTGGGGGAGGGGGTGTTCAGTTTTAGATTTAAAGTTGGACAAACTCTCCCCTCTCTCTTTTGAGAAACCAAACAAGTGTAGTTTGATCAGCTCTTCCAAACTCTGTCGGGATTGAGCGGGGGCAATTCACATTAATTGGTGACAAGCAGTATGGTTGTGGTATTTCCTCCCCCCCCCCTCCCCACATGCTCAAACTGTTTATAATACTACATATTTGAGCATGATATTGGCAACTGTTTTCACCCTTTCTTCCTAACTCCATCTCTCTCTCTCTCTCTCTCTCTCTCTCTCTCTCTATCTCTCTGTTACTGTTCTCGCACGTTTTGTTTCCAGACTCGTTGCACTATACTGCTCTAATATCTCATATAAAAACAAAATACCGACATGTTTCCTTTTCAGCACAAGAGGGCAACACACACCAACAAACAAACGGTAACCTTAATTGCCAATGCAAAATTTGATCCATTAAATACGTTTATGGTTAAGCGAGACGCCAAATATTAAAATATGGGGGGGGGGGGGGGGGGTTAATGGGTAGAGTAGGGGAGGTTAATACCAAATGCAGTCAGTGTGTGGTTGCCCTTGTGGGTTGCCCATCTTGTCGCGTGCGTAGCTTCGCGAAACCAGTCTCCCAAGCTCCGCCATGTTTGAAGTTTGAACAACTGAACTCTTACACTAGGTAGTGTTAGATTTCAGTGATTAGGAACTTTTAGATTTGCACAACGACAACGTGGATTGCTACGGTCGACGTCCTTTTAATGCACTGCCTTGAATGGACGTCACACGTATCAGTCCACGCAAATCTAAAAGCCCTTATTATAACACGATTTGAAAGCGCCCGAAGCCTCATGAATTATTCATTTTATGTTCGATGCTTCCTACATTCGTATATGCTCTTCATGCAACAGTAACCAACAAAATACAACGCGGATCAGCATCGAACATGCACATTGGGAAAGGCCATCTCCGCTTAATTTATTCATGAGTGTTAATGTACTCATCTCTTGGCCAATGACGACGCACCAGTATTGGTGAATCAGTGTCTTCTAAGTATTTTATTATAATGAGGACCCGATATGATTTTCACTGATTATTGAATACAGCTTCGTACTGCTGGAGAGAAGAAAAAAACCGAGTCAAACATAATTATTCAAGCTTTTAAATTGCATGAATAGGTCCACGAAAGTGACCAGGCGTTATTGCCTTCTCAAATAAAACATGATTACAGTTGTCACGATTGCTGCTTATTTAGAGAGTTGGAATGGTCGGTGTCATATGAGTATTGGCGTCTTTTGTGTTTAATGTATTTTTAATTATCTTTCCTACCATAATAATCGCAAATGGATCTTGTTCATTGGCAATAAGTAATCTTTAAAAAGATTGATGTAATTAAATTATATGTGTATAATCAGTCCATGATGGCCCAAGCTTAAAAGGAAAAAAAAAGTAAAAGTAAAAGGAAAATGTAGAAAGGGGATGGGGGATATAAGGGGTGGAATTGTTAAGATGGGGGGGGGGGAGAGAGAAATGACATTACATTTTCTGGCTAATTAGAACGCTTTTTTTAATTGCTGAAAACAAATGAGAACATTTAACATTGAATTCTTTTTTTTCTTCCTCACATTTTTTGTGTGTGGGGGAGGAGGGTGCTCAGCTAATTTTAGATGTAACTTGACACCCCCATCCCCTTTCTCTTTTGAGAACCCAATCATGTGTATATTTATCAGCTGGTTCAAACCCTGTCAGTTGGAGAGAGCAGGGGTGGGACAGGGAATATGATGGTGGTATCACCCCACTCCCACATGCTTCAACTGTTTTAAATACATATTTGAACATGATATTGGCAACTGCTTTCTCTCTTTCACCCTCTCTCTCACTATATTACATCATTACATATTTCTCATTTCTCACCATCAAATAATTCTCTGTTATTATCTTTCCTTTTCTCATTTGCTTTTTCTCTTTCTCTCTCTCTCTCTCTCTCTCACTATATCACAGCATTACATATTTCTCATTTCTCACCATCAAATAATTCTCTGTTATTATCTTTCCTTTTCTCATTTGCTTTTTCTCTTTCTCTCTCTCTCTCTCACACACTTAGTCACAGCATTATGTATGTCTCATTTTCATAACATCAACATCTCTTATCATTAAAATCTTCTCTCTCCTCTTATCCTTTTTTTTCCTCTCTCTCTCTCTCTCTCTTTCTTTCTCTTTCTCTCTTTTCTCTCACGTTCTGTTTTCAGACTTCTTCCACGTATGATTTACTTAACCCAACCGTATGCACATTACAATTCAATATGTTAAAAGATATGAAGAGAATGTTGATATAAGATAATACAAATTAGGTTCATTTTATTTATTTTCCTTAAAACATCAAAATATTGATTTCACCAAGTTTACAGATTATACAATTTAAAGTCGGATATTAGGCTCAAATAATTTCATTTGCTCCTTGAAATTATTACAACTTCAATCTTATGCATTTTGCCACATACATTTTTTCCCAATATTTTAAAGCAAAGCATAGGCTTCTGAGCCCTGTTTCTTTCTTTCCAGGGAATGTATTATATCATGATTGGCACCGTATTACAAAACAAATTATAGAAATAAGATACTTTTTGTGTTTTTAATTTACCCATGACTCACAATCATTTTTTTATCTCCAGTCAAACAATGCACATCTGATGTACAAATAATCTGTAAGAATGATGGTTGCTTTTTGGTCCATACTAACACGAAGGACATATTGGTGCCTTTTATTTTGTAGTAATGCCTATATGCAGCTTATATGGAATTAATACTTTAGTTGTCTATGGGACGGAAATTCAAAGGGAAGGAAAGGAGGAAAGATTGGGTTTAAAGGATAAAGGGGATCAAATAAGGGGCAAAGGGGTGAATGGTAGAATGATAGAATGAAGAATAAAATAAGGAATGATTTCTTTTTAGATATTAAAAAAAACGAAGATATACACAAAAGAAGAGATTAACGCAGTATTAAAAAATGGAACAGCATAATGAAAGAAAAATAAAAGTTTGGAACAAAGAATAACACAAGGAAAGATAGGAGAAAAAATGAAATAAGAGGGGATAGTATTGAAAACCGTTATAAAAGATAGAAAATAACTTAAAAATCAATTATGGGCTTTGAATATGTGTTCATCACTGACAGTTATGGGCCTAGGTTTAAGCAATTCTTTCAATTGAATTATGCACACAGATCTGATGAACCAACAAAAAGGATTTGAATTTACAACAAAATAATGCTATTGTAGCACAACACTGCAAACGTAGGAAAATCTACTTACAAGATATTGTACACACAAATAATTCTGGTGAACACACAAATCTTATGAAGTGATTTAAGTCGCGCCAACACCGGTCCTATATCAAGTCGCTGTGCCTTCCCGATCACATGTGATAAATAAGCCTGTTGGCCAATAGATTAGTAATTTAAAACATTATCAAACGTACAATTCTTATTGCGTCCAAGTTTTACGACCGGGGAAATATTATGTACGAAGCCGATATCTTAGAACAACGATGTATCCTTGTATAGCAAAGACCAAGTCCTACGGAATCTGAATCGGGTCAGAAAAGACATACGCCCTATTTTCAGCATTTATTATTTAGGTTTACCCATAGTTCAGATTTTATCATGAAAATCAAAACCTATTTATTGTGCCCCAACAGTAAAGGCGTGAAGATTGAGAACACCAACATCCAACCTTCAGTATTTTCTTTGTGTTTGTATGTGGGATGAGTGGTTGTGTGGGTGTGGGTGTACGTGAACGTGTTTGTTTAAACCTTATCAGATTAATACCGCTATGGTGAAATTCATGAAAATGTAGGCCTAATTTGTTCAAAAGATGATTCAGAAACCAAATAATTAATAAGTCAAGGCAAACATTTTCGTGTTAATTGTCTCTTAATTACTTATAAATATTGAAGTGTATTTTTTCTTAATAACGTTCCATTACATAATGACAGTAGACAGATATAAAAAGGCGCGTTTTAAATAATTTAATGTTAACGATGTAATGGATATAGAATTCACACAATCAAATAAAATATTATTTACATGCAGTCATGTACTCTAAATCATGACAAAACAATTTTTTCATGTGTTAGCGATTGTAACAAACAATTCTGGTTAAACAGATATTTATCATTTGCAAAAGTAAATCTTATAATCGCTACGATACAACTTTAAGTTGGTGTCATTTTCTACCTCTAATCGTTACACACATTAAACGAAGTAAATCAACATATTGATCGACAAATCTCTGTGATTACTCAGGATCTCAATTGGTATAATAAGACAACGATAATTATACGAAGAAGAAGAATCAATATATATGACATCCTAAACGCCAATCACCTGTTTCGCAAACCATTGTCATGACGATTAATACGTTCAAGAAATCCTTCAACTCAAAGTTTATTGTTTCTCATAATATTTAAATCCGACTTCTTCAACAAAGTCGTCTCTGCGGACCCCTGTGCCGCCTACCACCTGGTTGTTGAGCTCACACATACCGTTCCCGATGTTAAATGACACACAGTCATCTCGCTTGTTACACTCGGCACCGCATTTGACCAATGACAAGCCATGTTTGGCTTTGATCACGTGATTTTGAAGGCGCCGTCCCTCGATCCGTTTGAAGAGGGAGGTCTTCTGGTGGACTATGTCTGCTTGTGATGGTATTGTGGGCAATGCCTGGTAAATTGTAGTAAAATCTGTGGAAAATAACCGAAATAAACTTTTGATGTGATGTTTGACATTACCTATTAAAATGTAGGCCTAAATTAAAATACGATCGCAAAGGCTTTCAAAGAACGAACCTTCATCAAGTTCAATAGCCTTGGCCATCACCTTTTAAAATATGGCGAGCATTACAGCGACGTATTTACTAATCCAAACATGATTTCTTTGGGATATATACAATAGTGTATTTGAATTGCCTTTGATTTTATTTTTAGGAAGTCTTTGTGAACGTGTTATGAATTAATATACAGTTTAAAGATGCGATGCTAGGCAAAGATTGTACCCTTCCAACCCACTTAAAGATCATGTAGGCATACACCTGACATAAAAAAATACATAAAAAAGACTACACCTGACTGATTTTTTAAAGGCCAAGTTGAAATTTCATGTAGCCTGTCGAATATCTCGAATTTTTCCTGAAAGATCGTTAACACCACACATTTTCTAAAGCAACGGTATGACTTTTTTTCCCCCTCTCTCTCTTTATGTTCATTGTATTATTTTGTTTTTGAAAGAATGTTTACCCAAGTCCATTGGCCGTTGGAGAAGAAGGCATATGACTATCTGGCCATCTAGATTAGCTTACTTTTATAGTAGGTATACGGAGAGATGAAATTACGTTAAAATGATGAAAAACCTCTTGTCCATGATATAGACCTATAATACAATACCTATATCGGATTACATTATAAGGCAACGGATGCCTTTAATTTTTTCACACAATAGATTCATTTTTTGTTTATTTGTGTCGGGGGGGGGGGGGGGGTGAGGGGCTGTGGATGCTGAAGGCGAAACAAATATTATTCAAGCCTCCCCCGCGACGCCCCCCTTCCCACCGTCGTCCATATTAATAATTAGACAAATATTTATTTTTGAACAAAACTATACAAACTTCTAACTCAACATCTGTAAACGAGGATACAAAACAAAATGGCAAAATTTGCGCTAACTTTCCCACTGCCCCAAATACATATGTGTATGTACATTGTATATTTTTGCTCCGTTTTCTTGCAATACATGCCCCTCTTCACCCCCCCCCCCCCCCCACCCCCACCCCATTTAGTGTACAGAAATAAAACGGCTCTCCCTGATATTAAACCATACTTTGCTGGTTGCTATCTGTATAGGAATGCTACTTCTAGCATTAGCTCAACCATGAAATATTAATGATATTAATAACAACGATGATGATGATAAATAACAATGATGTTGAAAGGAATACATGTAATACTACAACTACTACTACTATTACTACCAATTCTACTGTTAATACTACTACTAATATAATGATAATAATAGTAACAATTACGGTAATAATAATGAGAAGAATAATACTTCTACTAAAATTAATAATAATCGTAATTAACAATAATAAAATGATAATAATAATTACATACTCATGTTACTAATAATTGTACTTTCGCAGCTTATAGTGTCTTATCTGGATTTTTCTTATCTTTGATAATAAAGTAATGATGATGATAATAATTTTGTTTACAGGAAAAGCCTCATCAGCTTCAGTGCTGTTCTGCCAAAGGGTCCTGCAATTATTATTACACTACGAATTGTCAGGTACACATGTTGGAAAAACAGAAAGTATTTTATTTTGTTCGAAGGGAAAGTTTAAATATACACGTGACTTCAAGGTTACCTATAATAATCAAGTGATTGAGAGTAAAGATTCAGTAAAATATTTAGGAATAAATTTAACTAGTGATCTGTCATGGACAGGTTTGGTAGATTCAATTGCCAAAAAGGCTAATTCTCGCTTAAAATTTTTGTATAGATACCAAACTTGTATGAACATGAAGTCGAGACGTATTTTGTGTTTTGCTTTGATACAATGTTTATTTGATTATGCTAATGCTGCTTGGTACAGTAGTCTGGGCAAGATGGATAAGAAAAAGTTAAGAATAATTCAGAATAAGATGGTAAGATTTATTAATTGCTTAGGCCCAAGAACACACGTCGGGAAAAATGAACTTGAAGAAGCAGGTATACTCTATGTAGGTCAAAGGTCTAAACAACTCGTGTTACACCATGTCCATAAAATATACTACTCAGATGGAGATCATTATATTACTAATAATTTTACTCGTGTCTCAAATATCCATGGATACGATACAAGAAATAGTCATTTTAATTTTGTTTTACCCAAGCGAAAAGGACAAATTGGAAACTCTTTTTATTTTAATGGTATCCAATTTTGGAATTCTCTCCCAAAACATGTCAAAATAGTTAAGAATTTTTCACACTTTAAAAGTGTATTAAAACAATACCTAAAGCATGAATCCCTTCAAGAACAGTAATATCAGTTATCTTAAATCACAGTTCATTATGTGTGGCGCATGTTTTTAAGTTTAATCTTGCATAATATATCGTAGATCATTGTTTGCTATAAGTTCTAGAAATTTTTGTTGTTGTTTATGTTATATCATTTATTCGTAATATTCGTAGTAGTTATTAGTTGTGATATTTTATTCTCATGCCGTATTGTACACGTACTTTATAGGACCCCGTTGGAAATAAGCCTTTTCCGGCTTTCATGGGTTATCCTGTCAATGTATCTTCTCGTTTCATTTTGCTTTATGTATGCATTCATTGTACTATACTTGACGAATAAAATCAATCAATCAATCAATCAATTCACAGCTGGGTTGGAAGTGGCAAATTCGGGTTCATGTCTTGCCAAAGAACATTGGTCCCGGTCTGGAATTCGAACCCTAAACATAAGGAGTGAGAGTCAAGTGAATGAACCACTTTACCATGACACCTCTACATAATTTTGTGAATATTTACCTGGCGTAGAAGTCCGATATTCTGTAGGCGTTTCAGGAGTGCCCTGTTATCAAACAGAAATGTACCATTCTTTTCCGTCAGTATAATCATAACATATTATTTCATGAAATAACGTTTATTATTTTGTTGTGATTACTTTATTTCATAAAAAACGGGGTTATATAGAATTACATACGTAACTTAGTAGGAAAATATGAAACAACCCAGTTACCATTTAAAGTCATGATCGATTTTAAGCGTATCGTTTTAACATTCAACTTGCTGTTATGAAACCTATTTCTGTTCTCACCTTTAATCGATGTTTGATACTTTTATTTGTAAGTGATAAAAAGAAAATCTATGTCAAAAGTAGCCTACATTGCACAAATATATAAAATGGAATAAATGAATGCATGAATGAATAAGTGATTAAGCGAATGACTAAAATAAAATGAATGAATTGTTATTTGAACGTTAAATCAGTTCAACTTGTCATGAAAACAATTATCTATAAAACAAATAAGTTAGTAAATTATTTAAATAACACCGAATTATATTCTTCCCAGCAAATGTGTGTATCAAGTATGTCATATGACCCCGTTATGGACAACTCACACTTGTTGACCTTGTCGGCACGGTTGTTTCACCTCTGACACCTATGTTTGGAATAAGAATAGCAGTAAAAAGACGAGCATTAAAAGATGCGATGCTAGGTAAAGGATAACCCCTTCCAACCCACTACAAGGTTACGTAGACCTACACTTGACATGGAAATACATATAGCATATCCCTATACCTGACCGATTTATTAAAGGCTAAGTTGAAATTTCATGTAGCCTGTTGGATAGTTTCATATTTATTTCTAATTACATTATGACTTACGAGGCAACGGATACCGTCAATATCTACACAACGACAGGCTCTTTTTTAGGGGGATGCGGGGAGGTTTGGATGCTGCGCCCCTAAAGGTATAATTTACGGCCCCAACCCCGCCCACGTATTTGCCCCATTTCGATAATGAGAAAACATTCAATTATTACAAAAAAATTATATCAAAATCTTAACTCAATATTTAGCGAGGATACAATACAAAATGACGAAAATTTTTGAAGTAGAAACGCTACCCCGGCTTACTGGCCCACTGCCACAAATACTTGTATGGTTATTGTATATTTCCTACTCTGGATTGCCAGTGCCGCGAGCGTGAGGCCTGGCAATCCCCACAAAATAACAATAACAACAACAACAACAATGATAATAATAATAATAATACTACTACTAATAAAATGATAATAGTTACATTTATTTAGCTTTTAATGTTTCTAATTGATAACTTATTACTATCAAAGCCAATGGTGTTTTATCCGGATTAGTCTTATTTTAAGTAATAAATGCTAATGAATGATAATGATAATAATCATGATTTGGTTTACCAACAGAAGCCTCATCAGATTCAGTGCTATTTTGCCAGATGGTCCTGCAGTTATTATTACCCTACCAATTGCTTGGTACCCATTTACAACTGGGTTGGAAATGGCGAATGTGGATTTATGTCTTGCCAAAGGACATTGGAGCCGGACTGAGATATGAACCCTAAACATTCGGATTGAGAGTCCAGTGAATGAACCGCTATACAATGATACATCCGCATAATTTTGTGTATACATACCGGGTGTTGGAGTCCGCTCTTCGTTTGGCGTTTCAGAAGTGCCCTGTTATCAAACAGAAATATATTATTTTCCCCGTCAGTATAATCATAATAGTGATAATTATATAATATTGACTGGCCTTGAGGGGTATATCAGAAATATTGACCAAGCTCAGATCATATTGCCCCGAGTCGAAAGACGAGGGCAATATGGTCTTAGCGCGGTCAATATTTCTGATATCCCCCGAAAGTAAAGCCAGTCAATATTTGTATTGTTATCCAAATCAGACATCTAGAGCAAATACAGAAATCCACCATGACAATCTCAAGAACTGAACAAACTTTGTCAAACCAGCACTGTGCATCCCGCGGCTTGACACAATTTTCGTTACACTGCAAACAGTGAGCATTTGGTGTGATTATTACGTCACAATAGAGTGCGCGCAAAGTGCACAGGTTCTCGTACGCATAATATTAATAGATGCGCAATGAAAATGCGAGACCGTGGAAAATACCAAGGTATATTTTCACTCTTCTCTACACGCAAAGTCGATACGCGCAGGGAGACCAAGGAAAATACAAAGAATATACCCCTTCGTTCCCACTGCTAGTGAAAACTAGGGCAATATGGTTTTGTAAATGACCAGCTCAGATGTCTGATACGGGTAATAATTATATAATATTGACTGGCCTTGAGGGGTATATCAGAAATATTGACCAAGCTCAGATCATATTGCCCCGAGTCGAAAGACGAGGGCAATATGGTCTTAGCGCGGTCAATATTTCTGATATCCCCCGAAAGTAAAGCCAGTCAATATTTTTATTGTTATCCAAATCAGACATCTAGAGCAAATACAGACATCCACCATGACAATCTCAAGAACTGAACAAACTTTGTCAAACCAACACTGTGCATCCAGTGCTTGACAAAATTTTCGATACACTACAAACAGTGTGTATTTGGTGTGATTATTACGTCACAATAGAGTGTGCGCAAAGTGCGCAGGTTCTCGTACGCATAATATTAATAAATGCGCAATGAAAATGCGAGACCGTGGAAAATACCAAGGTATATTTTCACTCGTCTCTACACGCAAAGTCAATACGCGCAGGGAGACCAAGGAAAATAAAAAGAATATACCCCTCCGTTCCCACTGCTAGTGAAAACTAGGGCAATACGGTTTTGTAAATGACCAGCTCAGATGTCTGATACGGGTAATAATATATAATATTAATAATAATATATATATATATATATTTAAAATTAATAATAATACAATATTTCATGAAATAATTTTAATTATTTCATTGTGATACGTCAATTTCATTAAAAAGGGGTAATTTAGAATTACATACATAACTTAATAGCAGAATAAGAAACAACCCAGTAATCAAGCAAAGATCAATATTAAGTGTATCGTTTAATCATTCAACTAAATGTTATGAAACCTACTATGTCTGTTCTAACTCATAAACCATGTCTGACACTTGTATTTGCAAGCGGGTAAAAGAAACGCCAATGTCAAAAGTACGTTGACTAAATAAATAAAATGAAATTAGACGAATGAATGAATGAATGAATAAGTGTTTAAGAGGGTGAGTAAATTGAATGAATAAATCGCAGGATGAACGATAAGTTAATTTATAATGTCATGCAAAAATTATCAAGAAAAAACAATAGCCAATTCTTTAAATTACACCATATTATATTCTTCCAAGCTAATATTTGTATCATTGTATGTCTGACCCCGTTACTGACAACTTACACTTGTTGACCTTGTCGGCACGGTTGTTTCATCTGTAACACCTGTGTATGGAATAAGAATAGCTTGAAAAATATGATCGATGATTTTAACAATTTGATTTATAGAGGAAAAAAGATCGTCAGTGATCTTTTTTGAACCCCTCATCGACAGATAAGCTGGCGATTCAGCTTTTTCCTCTCCTGGGGCGGTATTCTGAACCCTGTGTTATCTCTAATATTGTTGTATCTTTGAAGATAAGATAAAGTTGGTATTCGGAACATTGTTGTAACTTTTGTGTTATCTTTTGTTGTATCTTTTCTCTCATCTTATTGGCCGCGCCTGCGCTCATACTTTGGTGCGCTTGTAATTGTGCGTATTATTAATAAAGTGGCATTTAATTCTCATTTGCATATGCGCACGGGAGATAATATGTCGAGATAATTGGTATTCTGAAAGTTGTTGTATCTTTTATCTTATCTTATCTTGCATGGTATTTACAACAATATTTACAACAGGTAGGGGGTTGTTGTATCTTTCGTGGTGATATAATGGCGGCAATATTTTTTGCCCAGAACCAACTTCGTGCCAATAGACGAGTTAGAAGAAGATTGTGTGTTGACCGGAAACATCACAGATGAGAACTTTCTAAGATATTACATGCTAGGATAGGACTATTTTAATGCTCTCATCTTAACCATTATAGTGAAAGCGTGATTTGTCTTCATGATCCACATTCAACAGCGCATAATGATGACGCGCGTAATAAGTGCTCAAATAACTAATTACGCCCAAGATTAGTATGCGCTAGGCGCATCTTCAGATATGGCATAAAGTATTCCTATTGGTTGATCTACTTATCATGCTTATATAAAATAGATTTTGATTGGTAGGGTCCATACAAATGGGCGTGTCATCAATGGTCAAAGATAAGATAGAGGCGGTCCTTCAAGAGATAACACAGGGATAAAACAATGTTCAGAATACCAACTTACAACAATATTAGCGCTGTGTTATCTCTGGAAGATACAACAAAAGATAACACAAAACTTACAACAATGTTCAGAATACCACCCCTGGTCGCACACTCAGGAACAGCTCCCTCCTCAAATAAAAATCATCACCAACCTGCTAAAAGAGTAGACAAATTTAAACAGAGTTTGAAGACCTATCTGTTTTAAAACCTTATGAATTCATTGAACTCACACTGTCACTGCTTCGGAACACTGACTCTTGGATAGCATCTTAAAGCGCTTTGTATGAAGTGGAAAAGATGCCGTATTAATTGCAACTCTTCTCACGATTGAACATGTATAGAAGTTAGAGAATAGTGCCAATACACAACTATGAATATATAACATAAACCCTCACTTCTCTGCCACTCCCCCAATAAGAACAACGTGAATATATTTTGATTTTTGTTTCCCAGTTTCAGGTGATTGTTATGCAATTACTTTTTGCAGTGGGAATAACGTTTATGATTTTTTTCCCTTGAAAACGATGTCATTACTTGATTTATTCGATGTATTTTATATACAAGCTCCTCGAGACATATAATGTTCATCCTTTCGCTTTCATGCAATTACCTATAAACTACAACTTTTGTTTTGGGAGGGGCGCTGGGGCTTGGGGATTTGTGCATTTATACTGCAATTGCCTCTCTTAGATTAATATTTTTTTAAATTTTAAATTGAGGTGGAGTATTTTTTTTTCGAGGGGGAGGGGGGTTATAAAGATGGGGGCTGAATTCTGGCATTTCTAGAACTACTACTGCTTACATTCATAATCAGCGTAGATGTAGTTGTACTCCCCCGGGCACGTTGATCCCGACTGGCATGAGCTAATGATTTTACATGGATCGACCGTCGCGCAATACGGAGCCCACTTTGCTGTCCTGTCACTGTTATCACACTGGCTCTCCAGGGAGGGGTCATAATCATCGCAAGAAGGAACCAACACACAAATTCCTTTGGTGATTCTGATCGTTGAACCTGGGTCACACTCGATCGTGATCGATGGAGATCCACCTCCTTGACAATTTGTAACTGTATGCACAATGTGATACAAAGCGTAATTATGAATACATTTCCATCTTCAATTGTATATAATGTATATAATTGTACATTGTATATTAAACATACATATATTTTCTTTCAGATTAATTCGTTTTCATTAAGATTAATACAAAACATTATTATTGATTTTTTTTTCTGTAAGAAAAGAAGTGAAATTTAAGAAAATGAGTGACAATAAAAGATTACGATTATATTACATTGTTTAAATCATTTAGGTTAATATAGAAAAAGACAAGCTTATTTGAAACTGTTTGTTGGTCACCCCATCCCGTAGAAAAAAATGAAGAAGTGTAAACTTTTCACAAATGTTGAGTTTCAAATTCTGATGTTTCCCCCCAAAATAGCCAACTGATGGAGTGAGCCTAAGTTTTACGCGGTAAAGTAATATATATATATATATATATATATATATATATATATATATATATATATATCACGTGTTGGCATAATGTGGCGAATAAATCGGAAACCGGAAATATATTTATTACAAAAACTGAAGTATTTTAAATTTCGAGGGATTTCAATCTCCGTTGAAGGAAGAAAAAGTTAATCCGCACAGAAACGTAATGCCATCAGACTCGTAGTGCGATTATCAACGATTTGAAGCTGATTCGGCTATTATATTGAAGAAGGTTTAAATGAACTAAAATTCAGGTTGTTAGTATTCTTATCATCATATAAGTACATAAATCAGGAAGATGATGCTGGTTTAGATTCCCATATCTATTACAAGTACCATTTCTTCGGGAATCGGATCGCAGTCGGATCGTGTTATGCGCTGCATGGCCTTAGGCAAAGTATAATTGATTCTTAGTTTCTCGTCCAGAAGTCTTGAATTGACGAGGAAGGTTTAAATTTAGATATTTAAATTTTTGATATTTTTCCTGCACACAAATTGCTTCTATGACTTTTTCTAAAAATTATTTCTCGGTCATATGTCATTAAGATTTGCACTTTTCAACCATAGCAATTCCTTCGCGCTCCTTTTGGGAGATCAACCGACCCGCGCGCATTTTATATTACAAGACATATTGTAAAATTCTCGACATCTTTTTACACTTTTCTTTACCATTAAAAATCGAAATTGAGTATAATATCCTCAATCGAGATATGAGAAGAAGGAAAAATTTCCTTTACATTCCATGTAAAACCATGCCCTTACTTGAATTTTTTTTGGACCTATCATTTGTTTTGCCTGAAAGTATTGGAAAATAAGATAAATGGAGTAGTACTAACTTCTTAAAAAGTTCAGACTAATCCCGACCAGCGCAGCAACACAACGTAGTATGTATATCTAATCTACTGTAGATGTGGACGGAGAAAGAGCGAATTGGTGTTCTTGACTTTGTCTTTGTTTTTAGATCTTTTCTTCGAAGAGTTTGATTCTAGCAATGAAATTAAGCTAATTTTAGTAAAGTATGTAAATATGTGATGCTCTTCATGACATTATCACTTCATATACCATTGAGATTTGGGATCATTTACTGTACAAAAAAAAATGTATAGACTATATCTGAGATTGAGAAATCTAAAAAATTAAATATGAAGCAGCATCGGCCATTTCATTGGGTCAGTACCATTATGAAAATAGGGGAACAATGAGTGGGAAGGGTTTAGTGCCGTCACAATAAACTTGCGCATTACACGCGTACGTATAATTAGAGCAATTTATGCACCCCCAATAAATAATGAATACGACCCAACCTCTCTACACACAGAACTGCACAGATACCGCACAGTCCGGTCAAGGCGGTACGCGTAGTGTTAAACTGCCAAATTTACAGAAATTGTGAGGAGCGCTTTTGCTATGAAAGAAATTGATATGGGCTCAAGACCATGTAAAAACGTCGTTATTTTAACGATTTTTGTTATGTAATTGTTCCCATTTTGTGTACATATTTTCATTTCAAAACGAAAATATAAAATAACAAACTGACTGAGGCGAGTTTTGTAAAAAGGAAGGAAAAGGGGACGAAAATCCGGTTTGAATTATATTTGGCCTTAGCTTTTTTTAATTTATATTACAGGCCTAAATCGTGTGATTCCACTATTATATTGGACAGCAAAGAAATCGAGGTGGCTTTAAAGCACTTTAGTAGTTATAATATGTTCAACCCCTATTTCACAGGATTTTAGAAATGTCTTATATCGATATTTTGTTTAAAAAAACAACCCTAGATCTTACTTACCTCGGAGTGGCGCACTTCTTTTCTACAAAAGAAATGAAATAAAATCACGTATATCATTCTGAAAACCTTTTAGCTAAAAAGATACAGGAACAGTAGTCTAAAAGCATCAACATATTTGTGCATGAGAGAGATTTAGGAACGAACAGTGTTACTATGTTGGAGCCACTTTACTGTTGTTTATTGACCGACCAGAAAGTTACTGTATCACTTTTTTTTTTAATATATAAAGAAAATTGAGGAAAAAAAAATTATAGTTACTAATTTTTTGCCTACTCTGTGTATTGCCATGGGGACGTGAAATATGACAAATTTATAAAAAAAATAAAATAGTCATGTCTTCTTGGTCTGCATACATATAGGTCATTATTACCCGTACCAGACATCTGAGCAGTGGTTTTGCAAAACCACACTACACTTGTTGTAATCCTAAAAGAGCTAATCAGTATAACACCATATTATCCTACATTTGGTGTAAATCTTAAAACCCGTGAAAACAACCTATGGGGTTCTGGAGATTAAACACTCCCACACCACCGCAATTAAAGAAAAAGAAGTTTTCTGGAGTTCTTTAAGCTTTATTAATCCCCAAAACATAGGTTTTTTTTTATTGACTTGTCAGGTAATTTTACAGTGAGAAGGTGTAAAAGCCGCTCCCATGTTCCAGGCGGACCCCCGACCTCTTAAAAAATGGAGGGAATGGCTAATATCATAAGAAAACATGTTAAGTATACAATTGGTAATTAATTATCTTTTTCCCACTAAACATGAATGTGAAGTAGGGTTGTCACGTTCACCATTTTTCACGTTTGGCAAATGCTTTCCATTGATATGTTTTATGGTTACGTATAGATGGATGGAGGATTCGTTATTTACCTGTCTATTGTGTCCTTTAAACATGGATGTTAAAGTGGGATTGTCACAATCACCAGAAGACGAAGATGAATCAGATTCTAAACGAATATAAGAGAGATAGAACAATTTTAAGATATTGATTAAGATAGCAGCTACTCTCGAAATATACAAGAGTGGAAGTCCATTTTTATGGGGGGGGGGGGGAATCATATAAGGCTCACTTCGCTTCGAGTAGAGTGGAATCAATCCTCAAAACAGAAAGAAAATAGTGGAAAGCACGTTTCAAAAATAATGTTGGAGCGACTTGAGCGCCTTGCGTTGTATTCAATATTTATATCGTTATTATATTATCATTAATTCAAAGACTAGAGTACCTCTCACGGTATTTTGACATGGATCCAGCCACTAAGGAAGTGATCCGGCCTAACTTTCAAGTTACATATTGCTCCGTTTAGTCTCATTTCACAACGCCCCCTATCGTCAGAGCATGGTCAGAGGCAGCAGCCTAACATGTTAGCCTATGGACTTTTTTTTTAAAAATCGTTAAAAATTCATTTTTTGTTTAAACGAAAAGCACATCCACCCCGACGTACGTTATCACTAGCTCTTTCATTGGAGCCCTCATGTCTCGTTGACTTTTGAAAGTTCACCCACCGTAATTTTTCAAAATAGGTTGCAAGCTCGTCATTGCCTATAATACACATGTGAAACAAGTCTAGCTTTGGACTCAATTTGCCAAGCGATTTGAAGATTATAGGTCGAGCACACGAAACATAAAAAGCATGAATTATCATAGATCACTTCTGCCTATTTCATTATGTCCATTTCATCCACCCCCCCTACCGTAATTTTTCAATTTAGTAAAAGCAAACATTTAGCCGAGGTAAGCAAAAACATGAATATTCATGACACACCATGGACTATTCGGTTATTAACAGAGGGGTGCAATCGGTCATCACGTCAAACTCCCCTAATTGCTACCAAGTATTTCATATAATTATATAGTTTGGTATGTTTCTTTTACTCATGAATTATTAAATATCAATGATGGTTTAAAGAAATGTAAAAGAAATTTTAGTTGATATTTATTAACAAAGTAATTTATATTTAGCAAAGCAATCTCACATACAAAATTACTATCAAGTGTCGTTTGCTACGCCGATTGTCGCCTGCTTCGTTAAAGGCACATATGTATCGTTTGGACTGTGAGGTATACCAGGGAGATTCAGTGTATTTTCCTGCAGTACAACGTATAGCAGGAAAATGTTGTATATGCGGATCCTTTTAATGATTACGTAATGGAAGTGGCGAGGCGGTATGGTTTGAATAACTTAGGCAGGTGAAAGTTATTGTATTGAGAAGGAAAGGAATGTTCAGAAAGGCATAGAGAGGGAAGTGGGCGTGGTAGCCATTCTAGCTTTGCACCTACATAAGTACGAGAATACACCCGACGGGGCGGTGGCATGTACTTATAGCGCGCGAACACATCACACCCAATGGCATACACCCAGTACCCTGCAACACAGTGGAACATTCTAAGAAATTAAAAAATTATCTACAAAATGGACCTCTTGAATCATCTGAGAAGTAACTTACCCTATTCTGATTAATTCAATGAATGTCAAGATAACAATGGCTGCTTTTCCATCCAAAAATAAAACTAGTTTGCAATTAGAAATAGCCAATATCTCGATAATTTCACAAAATATATTTGCCGCCGCATTCAATATGACGTCATTGACAGCTGATTGGCTAGTTTGGTAGTAACGTCGAACGAGCTATGTTTGTGCTGCAGTGATCGAGCGAGCGAAAATGAGACAATCGGAGCAATATGATTTAAATGTCAAAGAGGCTGTTCATACTGCAATGAGATAGCGCGGTCTATCGTAGCACCCCCTAGCGCGCTAGACCGCGCTATCTCTCGTGGACCACCCCCAAGAGGTGCTCCAGTGGCACGCCGTTTTGGCTCGCCGTGGCTCGCTGTTGGGCGGACCGAAACGACGTTGTACCTTCCAAACCACAGAGATAGCGCGGTCTAGCGTGCGCTATCTCTGCCGGTGTGAACAGCCTCAAAGACATTTCACGATGACCGCTTTAATGAAAATGATGACTTTTTACCAAAGGTCAAAGGAGATTTAGGGTAGTTTAGGGCATAATTCTTTAATATTGATAGTAATAATAATTATTATAATAATACTAATCAAAATAATGACAATTAATGACAATTCTAGGCTCTTTGGTAGCTCCAATGTCTCTCGAACTTGACATTCCTGGCATTCCGCAGTAATGTTATAATCCTGGCTTTATTTAGCATGGCTACATTTCAAGAAATTCATTCCTGCCAGGCACCCATTTACCTCACCTGGGCCTAGTGTGCTAAATGTAGATTACTGTCTTGCCAAATGATATTGGTGTCGTGACGGGACTCGAGCCCCGAACCATGTGATCCACAGCCCGGTGACGTATCCACTCGGCCACGACATCTTCATCTTTTAATACAATGTCACTTACCTTCCATCTCAGTCGAGCTCGAAACACCAATAAAAAGAAAGATCAAGATAACCGACGCGAAGATGAAAACAACTCTGGAACAATTCATTGCTCTTCCTGAGTTTATAATCTTGACTGTGACGAAAAGTTAAAGATTATTCGAAGTTTGACGTCAAAAATGAAGGAGCTGTTAGTCTGTGTAAGTGATGGGAGACCCGACTTACACCTAGAACAGATAAAAACGTGATTGTCCTGTCAGAGGAGTATGTTGTTTCGTGTCGAACGCGAATAATGAACATTTTCATGAACGTGAAACCTTTTTATTAACAAAAAATATTTGTCACAATGAAATTCAATTAAAGCAATAGGATTAAAATTATTTTCTGCGTGACGTAATATTAGCCTTTGTTCCAGTCTTCTTTTTTCTGCGTTTTCAAAGCATATTTATTTTTTCTTTTGTTCATTTAAATGTCAAATTGTCTTTTTTTCTTCAAAAGATCAAGTCATGTAATTGCATTGTGAAAGAAACCATTTGGACATGATGGGAAAACCTCAAAAGGCCGATCATTAATATAAGTATTGGTATAATTATTATGCTAAGCTGTGAGGTTTTGGAATCGTCAAAATGATATGAACTTGGCCCAGTTTTATTCAAAGTCACATGCACTTTTTACATAAATGTCTATATGGGACAGCACAAGCATGAGGCAGGCATGTGGTCGTGGTACACAACCTTTAGCTTTAGTTGGTTTGTTTGTTTTACCTGACTGCTGAGAAAGCATGTGTATGCTTGTAGGTAAGACAACTAGGGGACTGACGGTTTTAAGTCCTCTCCGAAGAACTTGGTAATGAGGATTAATGCCTTACCAAAGGGCACTAGCGCATCGATTTGGTTTCGAACCCGGGACCTCCCGGTTACGAGGTCACTGTTCTACCACTGAGCCCATCACGTCTCCTGCTAATTGTCATACATGTATTTCGAATTTTGAAGGCATTTTAAGTGCCATACTTTTCAGGGGATAATCTTTCTATTATACTCTTCCACACTAAATTAAAAAGAATGAAAAGCTCAAAGATTGTTATTCAACTTCTCTTTAAAAAGACTACGAGACTACATGACATTGACCGGTTTGGATTACCAGTAAGAAAGATAAATGCTTAATAAAAAAGAGCGTCTGCGATCTATTTGCTAAATGACAGCAAATCCAACGTGCCTTTTAGAATATTACTGAACAATGAAGCTTTTACCGCATAAAGATGTAATGCAGTACCTTTGATTTAGAGTCTGTAAGATTAAATTTATTTGTATCGTCTATACAATGTGTCACATTGACCTAGAGGGAGAGAGAGAGAGAGAGAGGCGTGCTTGGGATTTCCCAATATTCTATCACTTTTGAAAATGTTTGTTGTATTTCACATGATTCTTTAATAAATCCGTTTGTAATTAAATATCCATTTAACGAACGTGTGATAATGCGTAGTTTCAACCTCGGTCTAATCCTACATTCGAAAGCGGCAATCGGCGATCATTCTACATAATACTAATAGGAAAAAAAATGACCTTTGATAAGAACAACATGCACTTTTTATGAGCGGTAACTGTAAAATGGCTTTCACATTAAAGTGCTAATTGTATTAATTTTATCCCGTGTCTATTTAAAACATTTGTTAACTAAAAGCTTTTCGCGGGGTTTGAAAATTACGTTATTTGTATCAAATGCTGTGAATTTGGATTTAACTCAATATTGAGATCGATTTTTTTTTTTGTTACAGAAAAAGAGCATATTATTATGTCATTGTAAGCTTACTGGAACACAATTGGAAGAATATTAATTTGACCTAGAACGCTGTTCAATGTTGGTATGAGAAGGGGTCAGGGTATAGTGGTTCATTCACTTGACTCTTAATTCAAGGTTTGAGGGTTCGAATCCCAGCCCGGCACTAACGTCGTTTGGCAAGACTTTCATCCATATTTGCCACTCTCCACCAAGGTGTAAATTGGTACTTGACCATTTCTCCGGTAATAATAAGCGCAGGGTCCTCGGGAGGAAGAGGAATGATACCGTCGAGGCTTCCCTAGTAAACAAATTATTATTAACATTATGATTTTTTACTAGGCCTATGTATAAAGCGTGTGAGGGTGAGGCGAGTGTGTGCTTTTATGGGAGTATATAGTCCAATGTTGGGTATTTTGAGGACATTGTGTGGTATGTGTGCGGAAGTGTGGAGGGTGGTTGGTATGTGTGTGTTTGTGCGTGTGCGCGCGCGTGTGTTAGAGTTTGTGTGTGTGTGTGTGTGTCGGGGGGGGGGGGGGTGTTCAGCTAATTTTAGATTGAAGGTAGACACCCTCTCCCCTCTCTCTTTTGAGAACCACAACAAGTGCAGTTTTATCAGCTCTTTCAAACCCTGTCATTTGGAAATAGCTAGGGGGCAATTCACATGAAACGGGACAGGGAATATGATGGTGGTAATTCCTTCCTCCCCACCCCACTCCCCACATGCCCCAACTGTTTTTAATACTACATATTTGAACATGCTATTGGCATCTGTTTTCACTCTTTCTCCCTATCTCCATCTTACTTTCTCTCTATTTCTCTTACTATCTCACATCGTTATTAATTTCTCATTTTCATGATATCAAATTGTCTCAACATCAAATAGTTCTTTCTTATATCTTTCCTTTTCTCTTTTGCTTTCTCTCTCTCTCTCTCTCTGTTCTCTCACGTTCAGTTTCCAGAGTTTTCCCCATGTATGATTAAGTTCATCCAACCGTAGGCATATAAAAAAAATATAAAGATATGAATAAAATATTGTATATATGATAATAGAAATTATGTTCAATTTATTTGTTTTCTGAAAACAACAAAACATGTAATTCACCATGTTCACAGATTATAAAATTAAAGGTCAGGTATTCAGCTTAAAGAACCTCATCTGCTACTTGAAATTATTACAATTTCAATCTTATGCATTTGCAACATTACTTTTTTCCTAATTTTTTGTTAAAAGCATAGACTATTTGTAAGCCCTGTTTCTTTCCTTTCAGGGAATGTATTGTATCATGATTTTAACCGTATTACATAACAAATTATAAAAACATGATGATTAAAAAAAATTAATTTTTTTTTTTACCCACATATGGCTCCGTTTAGTCTCATTTCACGACGCCCCCTGTTGTCAGAGCATGGTCAGCGTCAGCAGCCTAACATGTTAGCCTATGGACGTTTTTTAAAAAAATCAGACAAATGAAGTATTATAGATGACTAGGTAGCATGCACGGATTGCATCATTTGCATATAAGCTGCAGCGTCACCATTAAGTCTAAACGTATTTAAATTGCTCCGCCCCTTTTGGGGATATTTTATCACTCCTGTAGCCCCTGATTACAAAAGTATCGAAAAATGCCAATTTCAATCTCACGCATTATTTATAATTAAAAAAGCAGGATATATCTAGAATGAAAAAAACTCAATTATGGGCTTTGATTGTGTGTTCATCCCTGACAGTGATGGGCCTTTCAACTGAATTATGTGCACAGATCTGATGAGCCATCAAAACGGAATTGAATTTACAACAAAATATATCATATTGTAGCACAACACTGCAAAAGTACGAAAATCTACTACAAGATATTGAACACAAAATTAATTCTGGTGAACACACAAATCTTATGAAGTGATTGAAGTCGCGCCAATACCGGTCTTATATCAAGTCGCTGTGCCTTCCCGATCACATGAGATAAATAAGCCTGTTAGCCAAAAGATTAGTCATTTAAAACATTATCAAACGTACAATTCTTATTGCGTCTAAGTTTTACGACCGGGGAAATACTAAGTACGAAGCCGATATCTTAGAACAACGATGTATCCTTGTATAGCAAAGACCAGGTCCTACGGAATCTGATTCAGTTCAGATAAAACATAGGCCCTATTTTCAGCATTTATTATTTAGGTTTACCCATAGTTCAGATTTTATCTTGAAAATTAAAACCTATTTATTGTGCCCCAACAGTAAAGGCGTGAAGATTTATAATAATGAAAAATAATAAAAATAATAATAGCCTAATAGTCCACTCCAAATTTTATTAAACCGAAACGGAAATTCTTTTTGCCAAATTGATATGCTTAGGCTGTCACTATCGTACTCACTCTGCCCCATTAATTATGAAATTGAAGAAAAAAAAAACTGAATATATTTGACTTATATTTTTTACTCAATTGCCCTGTTTGGATTCTTTTATTTTCAAAATATGTCTAAAATGTTCACTTTAAATAATGATGTTCATAATTATAATACTCGTGGGCGAGACTCTTTTAATTTTTGGCCAGTTAAGACAAATATATATTTGAAATCTGTAAGAAACAATTTTCCTGTTATTTAGAACTCTATTCCTCCCGAAATACCCTCCTGCAAGTCTTTAACATTATTTAAAAGAAAATTAAAGCAACATCTTATATCGAAATATCTTTAATTCTAGTACCCATATATTCATATTATACATCATTACATAATTATAACTGTTTTCGAACCTATGATTTTTTTCCATTTGTATTACCTGCCATGAACGATGTCCCTGTCATGTTTGGTCATGTATGTTTCTTTTTTTAGGTTTTTTTGTATATGTAATCCTCTTAACTATTGTTCGGGGAATGATGCCTCCACAAGGCCATTTGGCCTAATTTTTTAGTTCCCTATTTTCATTTTCTTATATATTGCAAATGCTTATAATTGTATATACCTTTGTATTGATTTTTTTGAAAATGGAAATGAATAAAATGAATTGAATTAAATTAAATTGAGAACATCAACATTCAACCTTCAGTATTTTCTTCTTTTTTTTTGTATATGGGATGAGTGGTTGTGTGGGTGTGCGTGACGTGTTTGTTTAAACCTCATCAGATTAATACCGTTATGTTGAAATTGATGAAAAGTAGGCCTTTGCTCAAAAGATGATTCAGAAACCAAATAATTAATAAGTCGAGTCAAACCTTTTTGGCGTTAATTTCCCTTCATTGCTACACTTATAAATGTTGAAGTGCATTTTTCTTTTAAAACGTTCCATTAAATAATGGCAATAGTTTGACCCCCAAAAGGCGTGTTTTAAATCATTTGACTTCTAACAATGTAATGGATATAGAATTCACACAATCAAATACAGATTATTTACATACAGTCCTCTAAACATGACTAAACAACTATTTTAATGTGTTAGCGATTGTGAAAGTATTTGTCTGGTTAAACAGATATTGATCATTAATCATACGAAAGTAAATTTTATATATGCACATGAACAACACAACCACAAGTTCGTGCCACTTTTTTTTTCTAAAGTTTCGTTATACACATGAAAAGAAGTAAATCAACATCTTGATCGACAAATCTCTGTGAATACTCATATTCTCAGTTGGTATAATAAGTGAATGGTATATGAAGAAGAGTGAATCTCTATGTACGTCATTCACGTGTTTTCGCAAACCATTATCATGTTGGTTAATACCTTCAAGACAAACTTCGACTCAAAGCCTACTGTTTCTCATAATATTTAAATCCCTCGTATTCAACAAAGTCGTCTCTGCTGACACCGGTGCCGCCTAACACCTGTTTGTTGAGCTCACACACACCGTTGCCGATGTTAAATGACACGCAGTCATCTCGCTTGTTACACTCGGCACCGCATTTGACCAATGACAATCCATGTTTGGTTTTGATCACGTGATTTTGAAGACGCCGTCCCTCGATCCGTTTGAAGAGGGAGGTCTTCTGGTGGACTATGTCTGCTTGTGATGGTATTGTGGGCAATGCTTGGTGAATCGTGGTAAAATCTGTGGAAAATAACCGAAATAAACACTCGATGTTGTGATTGACATTACCTATCGAAATATAGGCCTATATCACGGACGATCGCCAAGGCTCTATAAGAATGAACATTAATCAATTTCAATAGCGTGGCCATCACCTTTTGATATATGGCAAGCATTACAGCGACGTATTTCCTAATCAAAACATGATTTCTTTGGGATATATGCAATAGTGTATTTTAATTGCCTTTGAATTTATTTCTAGGAAGTCTTTGTGAACGTGTTATGAATTAATATAAAGTTTAAAGATGCGATGCTAGGCAAAGATTGTACCCTTCCAACCCACTTAAAGATTACGTAGGCATGCACTTGACATAAAAATACATGTAGCATAAGACTACACCTGAATGATTTTTTTAAAGGCCAAGTTGAAATTTCATGTGGCCTGTCGAATAATATTTCTCCCGAAAGATCGTTGACACCACACACTGTCTAAAGCAATAGTTTGAGTTTTTTGTTCACCTCTCTCTCTCTCTCTCTCTTTATGTTCATTGTTTTATTGTTTTCTTCATTTCTAATGATTTTAAAAGAATGTTTACGCAAGTCCATTGGTACAATAACTAAAGTACAATACCTATATCGAATTACATTATAAGGCAACGGATGCCTTTAATTTTTCATACGATAGAATCGTTTTTTGTTTATTTGTGTCGGGGGGGGGGGGGGTGAGGGGCTTTGGATGCCGCAGACGCAAACAAATATTAGTCAAGCATCCCCCGTGCTGTCTCCCTCCCCCCGCCATCGTTCATATCAATAATGAGACAAGTATTTATTATTGAACAAAACTAACTCAACATTTGTAAACGAGGATACAAAACAAATGGCGAAAATTTGCGAAGCAGAAACGCTCCCTCGGCTAACTTTCCCACTGCCCCCAAATACATATGTATGCTGTATATTTTTGCTCCGTTTTCTTGCAATAGATGCCCCTCTTCACCCTACCCTCCCCCGCCCCCCCCCCATTTAGTGTACACAAATAGAACGGCTCTCCCTGATATTAAACCATACTTTGCTGGTTGCTATCCGTACAGGAATGCTACTTCTAGCATTAGCTCAACCATGAAATATTAATGATATTAATAACAACGATGATGATGATAAATAACAATGATGATGAAAGTAATACATGTAATACTACTTCTACTACTACTACTACTACGAATAATAATAATATAATAATAATAATATGAATAATAACAATTATTATAATAATAAATGATAATAGTAACGACAACAGTAATAATAAGAATAATAACACTTAAATAATGATAATGTAACTTATATCGCGCCAAATCCACTCTGTGGAGTGCTCAAGGCACGTGTAAACAGGAAAAACGATAAAGACTTGAAAAGGAATGTTTTGAGATGAGTTTTGAAAGAATCAGAAGATAAACATTTTTTGATGTCTTCAGGAAGGCCATTCCATAAGTTAGGACTAGAGTATGCAAATGATCTTTTCCCCCACGTTTTGGTAATTTTGGGGGTCACAAGAAAATTGGAAGTGGATGAGCGTAGAGGTCTTGCAGGAGTGTAGTTTTGGATTAGAGAGATAAGGTATTGAGGAGCAGAGCCGTGAACGCAATGAAAGGTAAGCAACACAATTTTGAAAACAATGCGATCTTTTACTGGGAGCCAGTGTAGCGACTGCAAAACTGGGGAAATGTGGGTACGCTTGGTGGTCAGAGAAACAATACGAGCTGCAGCGTTTTGAAGCTTCTGGAGTTTGGACAGTAGATTCTGGGGTAGATTGATTAGGAGGGCATTGCCAAAATCAAGACGGGAGGAAATCAGGAAATCATGTACTAATTTTTCGGTGGCAGACTTGGACAAATATTTACGAATAAAACCGATATTACGCAATTGGTACCTTACTGATCTGCAAATATTAGAAACTTGGTCAGACATTGTCATATGTGAGTCAAACATAACACCGAGATTGCGACACGTTTGCGACAAGTGAATTATGTGGCCAGAAAATGAAATGCAATTGATATTAACTTTACTAAGCTGTACTTTGGAACCAAATATAAGGAATTTGCATTTGTCTGAATTTAATTTCAAGGAACGTGCGAGCATCCAATCATGAGCATCAGCCATGCAAGATTCAAGGCGATGAACGGCTCGTTCTGCAGCGGCTTGATCTGAATTGAAGGAAATCATAAGTTGAATATCGTCTGCATAAATATGATAATCTATGCCATGTTGTAACAAAACTTGTCGCAATCCAATTAAATAAATTGAGAAAAGAGTAGGCCCGCCCACAGAACCCTGTGGTACTCCACAAGAGAGAGGCAAAGCAACTGATTTGCAACCATTAATACAAACGATCTGAGAGTGGTATGACAGATAAGACTCGAACCATTTGTATGCCTCACCCTTGACACCAAGTGAACTAAGTGTGTTCAAAAGGATAGTGTGATTAACGGTGTCGAAGGCGGAGGACAAGTCTAGCAGCAGGAGAGCAGTTGAGTTACCCCTATCCATCCCTTGCAGGATATAGTTGGACACATTCACAAGCAGTGTTTCCACACTATGATGGGTTCTGTAACCTGACTGGAAAGGGTCTAACAAATCATTGTCCAGAAAATAATCCGAAAGACGAGAAAACACAACCCTTTCAAGAATTTTGAACAAAAAAGGTAGGTTTGAAACTGGTCGATAATTTTGGAGGGAATTTCGGTCCAGAGAAGGTTTCTTCAACAACGGAGTAACATGAGTAGAGGCCATTTGTTGGCTGTCCATGTGGGCTGGAAGTGGTGATGACGGTCGACGATTCAGAAGTCGGTTTGCTACTGAGAAGAGTTTTCTGGAATCATTCCGACAGTCTTCAATAAGATCTACAAAATATGAGCGCTTCGCCCTTTTCACAAGTAAATACGAGGTCACGCTGGGCACAGTACAGATCTTTGTCAGTCTGAAGTCGGCCATTGGCCCTCCATTTCCTCTCCAGTTGTCTACGTATCCTCTTCTGAGTACGAATGTCATTGGTATACCACGGACAGTCTGCATGATTCCTCACTTTTCGTGATATCTGAGGAGCATGAGCATCTAGAACCCTCCCGAGTTCTAACTTGTAGTGATGAACAGCTTCTTCGACAGAATATGTAGCAGGAGCAGTGATGTTGCAGTCAGCAATGCTATTCGCGAAGGTCTCTCTGTCAATATCTCTGATGTTACGACTGACATATGTAGAGTGGGTCCGACTAGGCTTAGCGAAGTTTAGCTTCCATAAGATAGCAGAATGGTCGGAGATGCCAGGTATGACCTGAGGTTTCGAACACAGGATTTGATCATCAGCGTTCCGCACCATAACAACGTCCAGGATGTGACCCTTGTCATGGGTAGGAGATTTGACTAGCTGGGAGATGCCGTGACTAGTGAGAAGATCATTAAACTTTTGTGTGTTCGGTGCAGAGTTATTGTCCAAGTGAATGTTCAAGTCGCCGGTGATGACAAAAGGTGGAGTTCTGTACATTCTACCATCAAGAAAGTCAGAGAATTCTTCCAGAAATTTGGAGAAGCTATGTCCACCAGGCGGCCTGTAGATTACCGAGATGTCCATACAGCTTGAGTCACTGGAGATAGTTGCAGACATACATTCAAAACTGTCGTAGTTTTCTGATGACATAATAACCTGGAGGCTGTCTTTATAAAGAAAAGCAACCCTACCACCCCGCCCAGAGACTCGTGGACAGTGTTTGAAAATGTAAGAGCCTGGGCAAAGGTCAGCCACGACTGCATCATCATCGGATGATAGCCATGTTTCACAAATACAGACAAAATCTAATTTGTGATCAACGACAAAGTCTTGAAATATGGTTGATTTATTGCGCAGAGAGCGGGAGTTGAGAGTACCAAATTTAAGATGGTCCTTAAAGCGATCACGCCCACCCCTCTTACCCCGATGTGTCCTCCGCCTTCGACACGATCTACTGATCCCGAGAGACACCAGCCGATCCCAAACAAAGTGATTCTCCTCTCGCCATTTTCCAGAGGAACGGCCATCCCAAATATTAAGGGCATGAAGAGTCTGACTATCATAGGTATAATCTATAGTCAAGGAATCATCAGAACAGTTAGGTCCTTGAGAGGAAGGCCCAGGGTTAGGGCTGATGTCTCCCGAGATCAGTAGTAAAATGCGGAATCTTGAAACAGAATTAGCATACCGCTGAATGGGAGTAACAATGTACTTGTACTTTCCCTTATGTTGTACAGCTACATTACATGAATCAGTGGTGTAATGCACAAGTACAGTACAAGAATCAGTGGTGTAACATACAATGCATACAATAGATACAAAGGCTATTAGGATAGCCACCTTCATTATGTAAACTCGCACAACCGTGCAGACTGTGCACTAACATGTGGAGTAAAGGTATGACAGGCAAGTGAATATGGCTACTTACAACACAAGTAAGGCAGTGGTGAATGCAAAACCAGTAGATGTAAAATGTATGACAAATATCACATGAAATATGGCCGAAATAGTCTAGTAGCCTCCAGAAGACATACAGAATCAGATGATATAGATAAAGTAACTGAATAACAGATTAAACAAGAAAAATATACAGTAAAGTGCAGAGCTCTGTGGGCGGGCATCCACACAGGCGCGCACAACCCTAAAAAAAAAAAAATTGTAATTAACAATAATGAAAATGATATTAATAGTTACATACTAATTTTTCTAAATATCTGTCCTATCACAACTTATAGTGTCTTATCTGGATTTGTCTTATCTTTGATAATAATGATAATGATAATCAGATTTTTTTTTTACCAAGAGGAGCCTCATCAGCTTCAGTGCTGTTCTGCCAGAGGGCCCTGCAATTATTATTACACTACGAATTGCCAGGTACCCATTTACAGCTGGGTTGGAAGTGGCGAATGTGGATTTATGTCTTGCCAAAGGACATTGGTGCCGGGCTGAGATATGAACCCTAAACATTCGGATTGAGAGTCAAGTGAATGAACCACTTTACCATGACACCTCTACATAATTTTGTGAATACTTACCTGGCGTAGGAGTCCGATCTTCTGTAGGCGGTTCAGGAGTGGCCTGATATCAAACAGAAATGTACCATTCTTTCCCGTCAGTATAATCATGATAGATTATTTCATGACATAACTTTAATCATTTTATTGTGAAACGTATATTTCATGAAAACGGGATAATATAGAATTACATTCTTAACTTAATAGAAAAATATAAAACAACCCGGTTACCGAGCAATGATCGAATTAAGTTTATCGTTTTAACATTCAACTAAGTGTTATGAAACCTATTTCTCTTCTCACTCGTAATCGATGGTTGATACTTTTATTTGTAAGTGAGAAAAAGAAAAATCTATGTCAAAAGTACATTGCACAAATATATAAATTGAAATAAATGAATGAATGAATGAATAAGTGATTAAGCGAGTGAGTAAAATAGAATGAATAAATTGAAATTTGAAAGTTGAATCAGTTCATCATGTTATGAAAAAAGATTATCTATAAAACAAATGAATTAGTTATTTAAATTACATCGAATTATGTTCTTCCCAGTAAATGTGTGTACGTCCCATGACCCCGTTAAGGATAACTCACACTTGTTGACCTTGTCGGAACGGTTGTTTCACCTCTGACACCTATGTTTGGAATAAGAATAGCATTAAAAAGACGAGCATTAAAAGATGCAATGCTAGGTAAAGACTAACCCCTTCCGACCCACTACAAGGTTACGTAGACCTACACTTGATATGGAAATACATATAGCACATCTCTATACCTGACCGATTTATTAAAGGGTAAGTTGAAATTTCATGTAGCCTTTTGGATAACGGCAACGGATTCCTTCAATATTAACACAACGGCAGACTCGTGTATCTTCAGGGGGCAAGGAGGTTTGGATGCTGCGCCCCTAAAGGTATTATTTATGGCCTCAATCCCGCCTTAGCGTTTGCCCCATTTTGATAATGATAAAACATTCAATTATTACACAAAAATATACAAAATCTTAACTTAATACCTGTAAACGAGGATACGATACAAAATGACGAAAATGTCCTAAGTAGAAAAGCTACCTCGGCTTACTAGCCCACTGCATCAAATACTTGTATGTTTATTGTACATTTCCTTCTCTGGGTTGCCAGTGTCGTGAGCATGAGGCCAGGCAATCCACACAAAATCACAATAATAACAACAACAACAACAATGATAATAATACTACTACTACTAATAAAATGATAATAGTTACATTTATTTAGCTTTTAATCATAATGTTTCTAATTTCTGTATGCCTACTCTAATAATCAATATTGTTTTTCTGGTTTGCCTGATCTTAAATAATACATGATAATAATCATAATTTTGTTTACAGGAAAAGCCTCATCAGCTTCAGTGCTGTTCTGCCAAAGGGCCCTGCAATTATTATTACACTACGAATTGCCAGGTACCCATTTACAGCTGGGTTGGAAGTGGCGAATGTGCGTTTATGTCTTGCCAAAGGACATTGGTGCCGGTCTGGGATTCGAACCCTAAACATAAGGAGTGAGAGTCCAGTGAATGAACCACTTTACCATGACACCTCCACATAATTTTGTGAATATTACCTGGCGTAGGAGTCCGTTTTTCTGTAGGTGTTTCAGGAGTGCCCTGTTATCAAACAGAAATGTACCACTCTCTCCCGTCAGTATAATAATAACAGGTTATTTCATGAAATAACTTTCATTATTTTATCGTGAATACTTTATTTCATGAAAACGGGGTAATATAGAATTACATACGTCTATGAAAATATGAAACGACCCGGTTACCTAGCAATAATCGATGTTTAATACTTTTATTTGTAAGTGAGAAAAAGAAAAATCTATGTCAAAATTACATTGCACAAATATATAAAAAGGAAATAAATGAATGCTTGAATGAATAAGTGATTAAGCGAGTGACTAAAATAGAATGAATGAATCTTAATTTGAACGTTAAATCGATTCATCATATTATGACAAAAAATTATCTATAAAACGAATGAGTTAGTAAATTATTTGAATAACACATAATCATATTCTTCCCAGTAAATGTGTGTATGTCCTATGACCCCGTTATGGATAACTCACACTTGTTGACCTTGTCGGAACGGTTGTTTCACCTCTGACACCTATGTTTGGAATAAGAATAGCATTAAAAAGACGAGCATTAAAAGATGCAATGCTAGGTAAAGACTAACCCCTTCCAACCCACTACAAGGTTACGTAGACCTACACTTGGCATGGAAATACATATAGCATATCCCTAAACCTTAACGATTTATTAAAGGCTAAGTTGAAATTTCATGTAGCCTGTTGGATAATTCCATATTTATTTCTAATTAAATTACAATGCAACGGATTCCTTCAATATTTACAAAACGGCAGACTCGTGGTTTTTTTTAGGGGGCGAGGAGGTTTGGATGCTGCGCCCCAAAGGTATCATTTATGGCCCCAATCCCGCCCTAGTGTTTGCCCCATTTTGATAATGAGAACAAATTATATTATTGCACAAAATTATACAAATCTTAACTCAATATCTGTAAATGAGGATACAATACAAAATGACGAAAATGACGAAGTAGAAACGCTACCTCGGCTTACTGGCCCACTGCCCCCAAATGCTTGCATGTGTATTGTACATTTCCTACTCTGAATTGCCTGTGTCGTGAGCATGAGGCCAGGCTATCCTCACAAAATAACAACAGCAACAACTACAACAACAATGATGATAATAATACTACTAATAAAATGATAATAGTTACATTTATTAGCTCTTAATTATAATGCTTCTAATTTCTGTATGCCTACTATCATAACCAATAGTGTTTCATCTGGATTTGCTCTATCTTGAATAATAAAGGATAATAATGATAATAATCATGATTTTGTCTACCAAGAGAAGCCTCGTCAGATCCAGTGCTATTTTGCCAGAGAGCCTTGCAATTAGTATTTCTTTAGCGATCGCCAGGTACCCAATTAAACGGGGTAGGAAGTTGCAAATGCTGATCTTGCCAAAGAAAATTGGTGCCAGACTGGGATTCAAACCATGAACATTAGGATTGAGAGTCAAATGACTGAACCACTTTACCATGACACCTTCACATCAGTTTGTGAATACATGTACTTACTTGGCGTTGGAGTCCGTTCTTCTGTAGGCGTTTCACGGCTGGCCTGTTATCAAACAGAAATATACAATTCTTTTCATTCAGTATAATCATAATACATTAATTTATGAAATAACTAAAATTCTATATATGATATGTAGATTTCACGAAAAAGAGGATAATTCAGAATTACATGCATAACTAAGTAGAAGAATAAGAAACGATCCAGTAACCAAGCAATCAGTATCAAGTGTATCGTTTTATCATTCAACTTGGTTTATGAAACTTATTACTGTTCTAACTATCAACAACTAAATGAAATTAAATAAATGCATGAATGAATAGGTAATGAAGCGAGTGAGTAAAATAAAATAAATAAATTGTAAGACGAATTCAATTGTGATGTTATACAAAATTTCATCTGAAAAAAAATAGTTAGATATTTCTTCATATTACACTAAATTACAGTCTTTTGGGGAATGTTTGTATGTCACATGACCCCCTTATGGAGGATAACTCACACTTGTTAACGTTGTCGGCGCGGTTGTTTCATCTGTAACACCTGTGTATGGAATAAGAATAGCATTAAAAAGATGATCGAGGATTTAAACAATTTATTTTATAGGAGGGGAGGACAGGGGGCACGTGCCCCACCCCCCCCGCCAAAAAAAAGATGTTATAATCAGCCCTAAATTCGCCCAAAATATACCGAAAAACAGGGGCGTGCCCCCCCCCCCAGCCCAAAAATAATATAACATAACATAACATAATATAATATGACGGTGCAAAATGTCAAATAAATTTTTTTTTTTACCCCCCCCCCCAAAAAAAAAAAGTGTCCTCTCATCCCCCCCCCCTCCCCGGCAAGAAATTCCTGGATTCGCGCCTGAACCAATAATCGACAAATCAGCTGGAAATGCAGCTTTTACCTCTCCTGCTGGCACACTCCGGAACAAGCTACGCCCTCAAATTAAAATCATCACCAACATGCCAACAGTAGAAACATTCAAACAGAGTTTGGAAACCTTCCTGTTCTAAAACCTTACGCATTCTTTTAACTTAAACTTTCACTGCTTGGTAACACTAACTCGTGGATGCCATCTTAGTGGAAAAGGTGCTGTATGAATTACAACTATATCATTATGAAACATGTAGAACACTTAGAAAACAGTGCCAATACATAGTTATGAATACATAACATGAACATTCACTTCTCTACGCATCCCCAAATAATAACAACTTGAATATATTTCGATTTTTGTTTCGCAGTTTCAGGTGATTGTTATGCAATTAATTTTGCAGTGGGATCAACGTTCATGATTTATTTCTCTTGAAAATTATGTAATTACTTGATTTATTGGATGCATTTTATATTAAAGCTCCTTGAAACGTTAAATGTTCATCCTTTTTTACTTTCATGCAATTACATATAAATAACAACATTTGTTTTAGGAGGAGCGCCGGGGCTTGGGGATTTGTGCATTTATTCTGCATTTGCCTCTCATAGATTAATATTTTTTTCTAATGTTATGTTCAGGTGCAAGATTTTTTTTTGGTTCGAGGGGGTTGGGGGGGGGGGGCTGATTTCCTGCCATTTCTAGAACCGCTACTGCTTACATTCATAATCAGCGTAGCCGTAGGTGTAATCCCCCTGGCACGTTGAACCCGCCGAGCATGAGACAGTGATGCTACATGGATTGACAGTCTGGCAATACGGAGCCCACAGTGCCGTCTTGTTACTGTTATCACACTGGCTCTCCAGAGAGGGGTCATAAGCATCGCAAGAAGGGACCATCACACAAACTCCTTTGGTGATCCTGATAGTTGATCCTGGGTCACACTCCATCGTGATCTTTGGGGATCCACCTTCTTGACACTCTGTAACTGTATGCACAATGTAATACAAAGCGTAATTATGATGGTAAACAGATTTCCATCTTCACTTACAATACATATAGGATATAACTTACATTTATTTCGTTAATATTAATTTATTTTTATTTACATAAAAATAAATTACATTATTAGAAAAGAAAAGTAATTCGAGAAAATTAGCGACAATATAAGATGGAATCATTTACGTTCTAGAAAAAAGATACGATTATTTGGAACTGTTTGGTGTTCACCCCGACGTAGAAAGAAATCGAGAAGTGCAATCTATTCACAAAATAATTCCAATGTTTACACCAAAAATAGACAACCGGTGAAGTGAGCCTAAGTTTATCGAGGTAAAGTAACGTGTATAGGACTATATCGGGTATTTAGTACACGTTTTGGCATAATGTGACGATAAAAATTGAAACAGGCAATATATCTATTCCAACTGATTTATTTAAATTTCAAGGGATTTCAAACTTCGTTGAAGGAAGAATTGGTAAATCGACATAAAAGCGTAGTGCCATCAGACGAGTAATGGAAATGTCTATACGATTTAAAGCTGATTCGGCTATTATTCTGACTAGAAGGTTTAAATTCACTAACATTCCGATTGTTAGTATTCTTATCATCAGTTTAGAAATCGGAAAGATGATGCTTGTTTAGATTACCATATCTATTACAATTGCCATTTCTTCGAAAATCGAATCGCAGTCTGTTTTGTGCAGTGTGCAAAGTAAAATGGAATCTTAGTTTTAATTTAATTTTAATCTTAATTTTGAAATGATGAGGAGGGGTTTCAGTTTTGATGTTTATTATTTGATTTTTTTTCTGCACACAATAATGCTACTGAGACTTTTTTTTACATGTTTCATTTACATGTGCACTTCAGAGGCTCAAAACAATGCGAAATTGCATTAAAATGAACGATTATGTTTAAAAAAACTATTTATAGGTTCCCAGTTTTTGTGAGTATTTTCATGTCAGAACAAAAATATGGCAAATTGAGGGAGATCGTTATAAAAAAAAAAGAAGGGGAAGAAAAAGTAGATATACATTTTATTAGGGCTAATGTACTTTACTACAAGGCCTAACTCATATGTTTGTATACTCTATTGAACAGCAAAGGGTTCGAGGTGTCTTTCAAGCACGCTTGCAGTTATCGTTTCTACCCCTATTTTTTCAGGATTTATAAAATGTATTAAATCGCTATTTCGTTTAAAAAAAACTTGGTTTTACTTACCTCGGAGTTGCGCTGCTCTCTTCTACAAAAGAAATGAAATAAAATCACGTAAGAAGGCTATCATTTTGAAAACCTGCTGGGAAATAAAATAGGTAGTCTAAAAGTACCCAATTGTTATAGTTTGCGTCATAGTTTTGAATGAAAGGGTTATATGAATAAAAAACTTTACTACACGGTGGCTACTTTATTGACAACCGATCAGAAAGTTACCGCAGAACTATTGAAAAAATATATTAACACATCAAAAAATTGATAACGTAATCAATACTGATTTGTAGACTACTCCGTATATTGCCACAGGGACATGAAATATGAGAAATTCCTGGAAAGAAGAAAAAGATAAACGTGTTTTTCTTGGACTGTCGTGTAACTGTCCCACATGTTATTATTTTATGAGAGACGTACGTTGCATCAGTTAATTCCAAATTTAAAACCCGTGAAACCAACCCAGGGTTTTTTCAGTTCGAGCACACCCACACCACCGCAAAAAAAGATTTGTTCTTCTTCTTCGATTTGTACTAATCCCCAAAACGTGAGGACCTTTTATCGACTTGTTAGACAACTTTGCAGTGAGAACTAGTGTGAAGAGTTGCTTCCAATTAAAGGGGTGGCTATATTATGTAATTCCTTATAGCATGTATTTCCCCTTTAAACATGCAAAGTAAGAATGTCACGATCACAATTTTGCACATTTAGAAAATGCATTTCATTGATATGTTCTATGGCTACATATAGATGGATGCAGGATTCATAAAGATATGGATGCACGAATAAGTTCATTATTTACCTGTCTATTCTGTCCTTTAAACATGGATGTTAAAGTGGGATTGTCACAATCACCAGAGGACGAAGATGAATCAGACTCTAAACGAATAAGATATATAGAACAATAATAAGGTTTTGATTGAGATAGCAGCTACTCTCGAAATGTACAGGAGTGGACGTCCTTCCTTTTGTTGTGTGTGTGTGTGTGTGTGGGGGGTCATATCAGGGATCACTTCGCCATGAGTAGAGTGGAATCAATCCTCAAAACTGAAAGTAAAATAGTGGAAAGCACGTTTCAAACATAAAGTTGGAGCGACTTGAACACCTTGCATGTTACTATCCTTATCATATGATCATTAATTCAAAGACTACTTTCGAGTATATTTGACGATAAGTTGGTCTGGATCGAGCCCCAAATGAAGTGATCCCTAAATATCGAGATATCTTTTATCAACTCGGTGGTTGATTGCAACTTTTAAGTTCTCTGCCATTATAGTACACTCTTGCACTGTCATTCCACGCCATGTCTTAACCCTAAAAAGGCCGGGCTATTTGAGGTCTTAGTACGGCCGGGGGGGGGGGGCATTATGGCCGCCCTCTTTAAGATCTCGGCCGCGAAGCGGCCGATCGCCGCAAAAATTTGCAAACATGTCATGTGAAATGTATAGAATAATATGATAATTTCAATTTTTTGAAAAATCCACTCATTTGCATATTTATGGTAATTTATGCAAATAAAGTCATAAAAATCACATTTTTACCCATAAATCATATATTATTCATATTTTCGCATTCTTTTTCACTACATATATTCATTAGACTATTCTGAATAATAATAAGACAAAAAATGGGAAGAGCCAGTTTATTCCTTATGTTATCCCTTGTTTAGATAATTTCTTATGTATTTCGTTGTTTTTTTAACTTTTTCATTTCTTACTACAATTCAACTATTTTGACTCCCCCAAAAACCACCTAATCTTTAAACAAGACCCAATAACCCATGTTTGATCTGTTTTTTTAGGAAAAATGACTTTTCCATATATTTTGTACACAAATCACGAAAATTAGCGATTTTCGGGCTGACATGCAAAGACAAAAGGTCACGTGACCTTGTAACCGTAGGTCCGATTTTCAAAAAAAATTCTTTTAAAAGTTGCGCAAGACTCAAAAGAAAAAAGTCAGCGAGCGGCAGGGTGCCATCCATATGCGTTCTTGAGCAATCGTAAAAATCGTGGAGGGGGAGGCATAATGCCCCCCCGGCTTTATTAGGGTTAATGCTCACCTCCCAGTTGGTTCTTGGTTTCCCTCTTGTTCTGGTACTTTCTATTTTTCCTTCCAATGAATCTTTGAAAAGACGCCAATGTCTTTTAATTTGACGAAAGTATTTCGCCTTTCTTTCTTTTACCATTCCTTTCAGGATATTTTGTTTTCCATTATATCCTCATAATATCTATGTACAGTATGTAAAGTATAATTGATTCTTAGTTTCCATTATATCCTCATCATTCCTATGTACATCTAATTTTAAAAAGATGTGATTTTCCTTTCCGTAGTTTTTGTTAATGTCCATGTTTCTGCTCCATACAATAGAAAAGACCAGACATAGCAATGTATAAGTCTCATTTCTAATTCTTTTATTTAAAAAAAAAAATCCGTTCTGGATAACCGAAAGTTTCAAAAGTGACCAAACAGATTAGAATAAAGTTCGTGCCAAACAGATTTGTTTTGTACAAGTCTATAAAATACAGTACCCATTCCTCTATTCCAAAAAATATTTAAAATCTTTTTGATAAAAAAATGTTTAAAAAATCAGGATTGTTGTCAATACATTCTAGCACTGGCGTAATGAGCCGAACACTGAAGGAGCTGAACTAGGAAAAAATGAAATATTTCTTAAGCGCTAGGAACGCAATGGAGATGACTCGGGAATTAATCCGTTAAATCTGGGGGAGGAGTGGGGAGGGGAGTAGGTAGGGAGGTGAGTCGCATTTATAGCAACACCCTTTTATGAATTACTTGTCTTTTTTTAACCAAAACATTTCTTTATTTGGAAAATTGGAATTAGGAGCAATTTTGATCACTGAGGTGAATGAAAGTCTTGAGTTTTATATTCATATATATTTTTCTTTATAATGGGGATAAGCAGCGTTAAAATGATTCTTTAGATTGTTTATTTGTTATAGCTTTGATTTGTCATGTTTTAGAAGAACAAAAAATAAAAATTAACACATTACATTTAGCGACATATCTGAACCTATCTTGAGAAAACATTTCTAAACGTCGCAAAAATCCTAGGAACATTCTAAATCCAATATCACAAATATCACATAAGTTGTTGTTGAATAAGAGAGTGTGCGTGGTTACATTTCTATTCATACACGTCATAAAACTGAATAGCACCAAGGTAAAAACATTTCACGATGACCACTTTGATGGAAATTATGACTGGAAATGATGACTTTTTACCAAATTAGCAAAAGACAAATAGGGTAGGTGAGGGCACAATATTGATATTAATAGTTAATGATAATTATAATAGTAAAAATTATAATAAAGATGATTATAATAATGATAATAATAAGCTCTCATGTCTGTCAATCTTGACACTCCTGGCACTCCACAATTATTATCACCCCGGCTTTAGGCCCGCCTTAGGATGGCTCCCTTTATGGCGCTCCAGCATTTCAAGGAACTAATTCCTGACAGGAAGCCATGTACCTCACCCGGGTCGAGTGTGGCAAATGTAGATTAATGTCTTGCCAAAGAACATTGGTGTTGTGGCGGGACTCGAACCCCGAACCATGTGATCCACAGTCCGGTGACTTATCCACTCGACACGACACCTCAATCTTCCTATGAATGTCACTTACCTTCCATCTTAGTTGAGCTGGAAAGGCCAATGAAAAAAAAGAACAAGATAACTGACGCGAAGATGAAAACAACTCTGGAACAATTCATTGCTCTTTCTGAGTTTATAATCTTGACTGCGACGAAAAGTTAAAGATTAAACGAAGTTTAAATGAAGCAGCTTTTTATCTGTGGAAGTGATAGCAGATCCGAAATACATCTGGAACAGATGAAAACGTGAATGTGGTGTCAGAGGAGTATGTTGTCTCGTGTCGAACGCGAAGAATAAAAATGTTCATGAACGTGAAACCTTTTTATTAACAAAAAATGTTTGTCACTATGAAATTCAATTAAAGCAATAGGATTACAATTATTTTCTGCGTGACGCAATATTAGCCTTTGTTCCAGGCTTCTTTTTTCTGCGTTTTCAAATCGTATAACAAAATAAACGGATGAATGATACTTCTTTGCGACTGTTCCTAAATGTTATGCGTCATTGTAACGTCATGCCATGAGAAAGGTTGTGTAATGGGACACCTTAAAGTTGTATCTCGAAAATAAGAATTAAAATACGGTTAAACATTTATATAGTATATGAATTACTCTATAAAACTTGATATAAGGCAAATATAGAGAGCTAGATACTCACACCCACATTTTGAATAATATATTACTCTAAAAAGTACAATAGCAGATTTATGTGTCTCGAACCAATTACTGATAAAGAGAGTCATACTATTGGAGTTGTTGGTGATTCGTATCGGGATCTAGTGATATTGGCATAAATATGTTTTTCTTTTGTTCGTTTAAATGTCAAATTTGCTTTTTTTTTCTTCAAAAGATCAAGTCATGTAATTGCATTGTGAAAGAAACTATTTGGACATGATGGGAGAACCTCAAAAGGCCGATCACCAATCTAAGTATTGGTATAATTATTATGCTAAGCTGTGAGGTTTTGGAATCGTCAAAATGATGTGAATTTGGCCCAGTTTTGTTCAAAGTCACATGCACTTTTTATATAAATGTGTATATAGGACAGCACAAGCATGTGGCAGTCATGTTGTCGTGGTACACAACCTTTATCTTTAGTTGGTTTGTTTGTTTTACCTGCTGCTAAGAAAGCATGTGTATGCTTGTAGGTAAGCAACAAGGGGACTGACGGTTTTAAATCCTCTCCGAATGACTTGGTAATGAGGATTAATGCCTTACCAAAGGGCACTAGCGCATCGATTTAGTTTCGAACCCGGGACCTCACGGTTACCAGGCCACTGCTCTACCAATAAGCCATCGCGTCTCCTGCTAATTGTCATTCGTGTATTTCAAATATGAGGGCATTTTCAGTGCCATCCTTTTCATAGGATAACTTTTATATTATACTATTCAACACTAAAATAAAAAGAATGAAAAAGCTCACAAATTATTTGTTAACCTTTTCTTTAAAAAGACTGCAAGGTTACATGACGTTGACCGGTTTGGATTACCAATATGAAAGCTAAATGCTTTTTGAATATGAGCGACAGCGATCTATTTACTCAATAACAGCAAATCCAACGTACCTTTTAGAATATTACTTAACAATGAAGCTTTTACCGCATTAAGATGTAATGCAGCACCTGCGAATTAGATTCGGTAAGATTAATTTTATTTGTATTATCTATTCGATGTGTTTGTGCATATGAATTAACTATATTGTCACATGGAACTAGAGAGAGAGAGAGAGAGAGAGAGAGAGAGACGTGCTTCGGATTTTCCAATATTCTATCACTTTTTAGAATGTTGGTTTTTATGTCACATCATTCTTTAATAAATACGTTTGTAATTAAATATCCATTTAACGAACGTGTGATAATGCGAAGTTTCAATCTCGGTCTAATCTCCCAATAAATGGACGCACTTGATCATTCTATAATAATGTGAAAAAAATGTTCTCGAAAACTGTAAAATAGCTTTTCATATTAAAATGCTAGTTAACCATTTGTATTAATTATAGCGCGCGTCTGTATGAAACATATTTTAATTAAACTTTTTTGGGGGGTTTGAGAATAATAGCTACAGATAATACAAAATTACGTAATTACGTCGAAAATGGAGCAACCTTTTATCTGTGGAAGTGATAGGAGATCCGAAATACACCTGGAACAGAATGAAAACGTGACTGTCCTGTCAGAGGGGTATGTTGTTTTGTGTCAAACGTGGAGAATGCAAATTTTCATGAACTTGCAGCCTTTTATTAAAAAAATATTTTCTGCGTTTTAAAATCGTATAACAAAATAAACGAATGAATGATCCTTCTTTGTGTCTGTTCCAAAATTACCAACCAAATACTAATAAAAAGAGGGTCATACAATTGGAGTTGTTTGTAATTCGTTTTGGGATTTAGTTTTATTGGCATATATATTTTTTTCTTTTGTTCATTTAAAAGTCAAATTGTCTTTTTGGGGGGTAAAGATCAAGTCATGTAAATGCATTGTGAAAGAAAACGTTCGGAAGTGATGGGAAAAGGCTGATCACCAATATAAGTATTGGTATAATTATGCTAAGCTGTGAAGTTTAGGAATCATGAAAATGATGTGAGCGTGGCCCAGTTTTGTTCAGTCACATGCACTTTTCATATAAATATGTATATGGGACTACACAAACATGTTGCAGGCATGTTGCCGTGGTCCACAGTCTTTCGATTTTTAGTTGGTTTGTTTTACCTGACTGCTAAGAAAGCATGTGTATGCTTATAGGTAATCAACCAGGGGACTGACTGTTTTAATTCCTCTCTGAAAGACTTGGTAATGCCTTACCAAAGGGCACTAGCGCATCGATTTGGTTCCTAACCCGGGACCTCACGGTTACGAGGCCACTGCTCTACCAATAAGCCATCGCGTCTCCTACTAATTGTCATTCGTGTATTTCAAATATGAGGGCATTTTCAGTGCCATCCTTTTCATAGGATAACTTTTATATTATACTATTCAACACTAAAATAAAAAGAATGAAAAAGCTCAAAAATCATTTGTTAACCTTTTCTTTAAAAAGACTGCAAGGTTACATGACGTTGACCTATTCGAATTTCCAATATGAAAGATAAATCCTTTTTGGATATGAGCGTCTGCGATCTATTTGCTCAATAACGGCAAATCCGACTTGCATTTTAGAATATTACTGAACAATGAAGCTTTTAGCGCATTAAGATGTAATGCAGCACCTGCGAATTAGAGTCGGTAAGATTATTTTTATTTGTATTATCTGTTCAATGTGTTTGTGCATATGAATTAAATATATTGTCACATGGAACTAGAGAGAGAGAGAGAGACGTGCTTCGGATTTTCCAATATTCTATTACTTTTTAGAATATAGGTTTTTATATCACATCATTCTTTAATAAATACGTTTGTAATTAAATATCCATTTAACGAAGGTGTGATAATGCGTAACTTCAACCTCGGTCTAATCTTCCAATCAATGGGCGCACTCGACCATTCTATATAATGTGAAGAAAAAAAAATATCTCGAAATTGATAATAACAACATGCACTTTTTATAAGAGTGAACTGTAAAATGTCTTTTCATATTACGTCGAAAATGAAAAAGCTTTTTATCTGTGGAAGTGAAAGGAGATCCGAAATACACCTGGAACAGATGAAAACGTGACTGTCCTGTCAGAGGGGTATATTGTTTTGTGTCGAACGAGAAGAATACAAACATTCATGAACTTGCAGCCTTTTATTAACAAACTATTTGTCATAATGAAATTCAATTAGAGCAAAAGTATTTTTCTGCGTGACGCAATATTAGCCTTTGTCTTCTTTTTTCTGCGTTTTAAAATCATATAACAAAATAAACGAATGAATGATCCTTCGCGACTGTTCCAAAAATACCAACCAAATACTAATAAAAAGAGAGTCATACAATTGGAGTTGTTTGTAATTCGTATCGGGATTTAGTCTTATTTGCACACATATTTTTTTCTTTTGTTCATTTAAATGTCAAATTGTCTTCTTTTTGTAAAGATCAAGTCATGTAATTGCATTTTGAAAGAAACCGTTCGGAAGTGATGGGAAAAGGCTGAACACCAATATAAGTATTGGAATTATGCTAAGCTGTGAGGTTTAGGAATCATGAAAATGATGTGAACGTGGTCCAGTTTTGTTTAGAGTCACATGCACTTTTCATATGAATGTGTATATGGGACAACCCAAACATGTTGCAGGCATGTTGCCGTGGTCCACAACCTTCCGATTTAGTTGGTATGTTTGTTTTATCTGACTGCTGAGAAAGCATGTGTATGCTTGTAGGTAAGCAACTAGGGGACTGACGGTTTTAAGTCCTTTCCGAAGGACTTGGTAATGAGGATTAATGCCTTACCAAAGGGCACTAGCGCATCGATTTGGTTTCGAACCCGGGACCTCCCGGTTACGAGGCCACTTCTCTACCACTGAGCCCATCACGTCTCCTGCTAATTGTCATACATGTATTTCGAATTTTGAAGGCATTTTAAGTGCCATACTTTTCAGGGGATAATTTTTCTGTTATACTCTTCCACACTAAATTTAAAAGAATGAAAAAGCTCAGAGATTGTTATTCACCTTCTCTTTAAAAAGACTACGAGACTATATGACGTTGACCGGTTTGGATTACCAGTAAGAAAGATAAATGCTTAATAAAAAAGAGCGTCTGCGATCTATTTGCTAAATAACAGCAAATCCAACGTGCCTTTTAGAATATTACTGAACAATGAAGCTTTTACCGCATAAAGATGTAATGCAGTACCTTTGATTTAGAGTCTGTATATTTATTTGTATCGTCTATATAATGTGTCCCATTGACCTAGAGAGAGAGAGAGAGAGAGAGAGAGAGAGAGAGGGGCGTGCTAGGGATTTCCCAATATTCTATCACTTTTGAAAATGTTTGTTGTATGTCACATCATTTTTTAATAAATCCGTTTGTAATTAAATATCCATTAAACGAAAGTGTGATAATGCGTAATTTCAACCTTGGTCTAATCCTACATTCAATAGCCGCAATCGATCATTCTACATAATACTAATAGGAAAAAAAAATGACTCGACATTGATAAGAACAACATGCACTTTTTATGAGCGGGAACTGTAAAATGGCTTTCACATTAAAGTGCTAGTTGTATTAATTTTATCCCGTGTCTATTTAAAACATTTGTTAACTAAAAGCTTTTCGCGGGGTTTGAACATTACGTTATTTGTATCAAATGCTGTGAATTTGGATTTAACTCAATATTGAGATCGATTTTTATTTTGTTACAGAAAAAGAGCATATTATGTCATTGAAAGCTTACTGGAAACACAATTAGAAGAATATTAATTTGATCTAGAACGCTGTTCAATGTTGGTATGAGGAGGGGTCAGGGTAAAGTGGTTCATTCACTTGACTTTCAATTCAAGGATTGAGGGTTCGAATCCCAGCCCGGCACTAACGTTGTTTGGAGAGACGTTCATCCATATTTGCCACTCTCCACCGAGGTGTAGATGGATACTTGACCATTTCTCCGGTAATAATAAGCGCAGGGTCCTCGGGAGGAAGAGGAATGATACCGTCGAGGCTTCCCTAGTAAACAACTTATTATTAACATTATGATTTTTTACTAGGCCTATGTATAAAGCGTGTGAGGGTGAGGCGAGTGTGTGCATTTATGGGAGTATATGGTCCAATGTTGGGTATTTTGAGGCCATTGTGTGGTATGTGTGCGGAAGTGTGGTCGGGTGGTTGGTATGTGTGTGTTTGTGCGTGTGCGCGCGCTTGTGGTAGAGTTGGTGTGTGTGTGTGTCGGGGGGGGGGGGGTGTTCAGCTAATTTCAGATTAAAGGTAGACACCCCCTCCCCTCTCTCTTTTGAGATTCACAACAAGTGCAGTTTTATCAGCTCTTCCAAGCCTTGTCATCTGGAGAGAGCGCGGGCAATTCACATGAAACGGGACAGGGAATATGATGGTGGTAATTCCTTCCTCTCCCCACCCCACTCCCCACATGCCCCAACTGTTAATATACATAGTTGAACATGCTATTGGCATCTGTTTTCACTCTTTCTCTCTATCTCCACCTTTCTTTCTCTCTATCTCTCTTACTATATCACAACATTATTTATTTTTCATTTTCATGACATCAACTTTTCTCACCATCAAAGAGTTCTCTCTTATATCTTTACTTTTCCCTTTTGCTCTCTTTCTTTCTTTCTTTCTCTCTCTCTCTCTTTGTTCTCTCACGGTCTGTTTCCAGACTTTTCCACGTATGATAAAATTCATCCAACCGTTTGCACATTAAAAATAAAATGATATGAAGAGAATATTGTATATAAGATCTTTCTTAAAACAAAAAAATATTGTAATTCACCATGTTTACAGATTATAACATTGAAGGTCAGATATTCAGCTCAAATAGCCTCATCTGCTACTTAAAATTATTACAATTTCAATCTTATGCATTTGCAACAATACTTTTCCATATTTTTTTTGTTAAAAGCATAGACTATTTGTAAGCCCTGTTTTTTCCTTTCATGAAATGTATTGTATCATGATTTACACCGTATTACAAACTTAATTATAAAAACATGATTTCTTTAAAAAAAAAAATTTACCCATAACTCAGTTTTTTCTCCACTGAAACAATGACCATCCGATGTACAAAAGAACATCATTTAGATTGTTGGTTGCTTTGTGGTACACATTCACACCAAGGACATGTCCGGCTCTTTTAATTATGAATAATGCGTGAGATTGAAATCGAAATTTCTCGATACTTTTGTGATCAGAGGCTACAGGAGTGATGAAATATCCCAAAAGGGGCGGGGCTTTGAACGTGGTTTTGAACGTGTGTTCATCACATGGGCAAAAGTAGGAAAATCGACTAACAAGATATTGTAAACAAACATCAGGTCTTTCGTCTTCTTTGCGCATGGCTGATCGTCAACGAAACGGAGTTAAGTCTTTTGTCAACTCTGTTCCTTGCAACGGCAGGCAGCCAGTAAGAAACGAACCCATTATTTTGATCAAATTATGGAAATGCAAGCATTACTTTAAACAAACATAAACTTTGTTATTCCTTGCTCATTTTTCCTGATTGAGGTGTCATATAAAAGGGGAGAAATTGAACTTTCTAGAAATGTGATTTTCCCTTTAAAATCCAGATACCGCCCGCCAAATGACTTTTTGGTTTCCTCTCTACAAATTGCTTTTAATCACTCATGCGTGACATATGCATTATATGACGTGCATCAAATGAAAGAAGAGGATCTAAGCTTTCCAGATATGTGTCATTTATTAATTATTATTGTGATTAAGTTATAATAAAACATCGACAGTTTTCGGTTTCGTTTTTTTCTGGGATGCACTGTATATATGTATATCGGGTATTAATTCCATGTTGACATAAGGTGACAATAAATATTGAAACCGGGAATATATAGATTGTCTACGATTTGAAGTCGATTAGGCAATTATTCTAACTAGAAGGTTTAAATGCACTAAAATTCCTATTGTTAATATACTTATCATAAGTTTAGAACCCAAATCGGGGAGATGATGCTTGTTTTAATAGATTTCCAAATCTATTACAATTGTTATTTATTTGGAAATCGGATGGCAGTCGGATCGCGACATTTACTCATGCGACAATTAGCCCCCGGGCTTTATTTCGTCAAATAAAATATAGGATTCGTTTTGTGATCTTGGATTTTATGTTAGGTTTATGGTAAGGGTTATACTTACGATGAGGCTATACTAAGTGCTTGGTCAACTGTTGAAGTTAAGTATTCACCTCGACACTGTGGAATAAAGGCCATTAATTTTAGCCAGATCGGTGACCCGACGTTTGCTCCTGCAGCATTATTAGGCCTACTCCAGGCTTAATTTCGTGAAAAATATATGGTTCACGTTGTTATCGACTCACCTTTTATTAAGGTTAGGTTTATGTAAAGTATTACGATTACAATGAGGCTAAAAACTACTAGGTCAACTGTTGAAGATAGGCATTAAGCGAGTGTAGAATATTCACCATGGAGCAATATATTGTCGCCAGATCGGTTACCCACAATTTTGTTCCAGCGACAATTTCCCTGGGCTTTATGCATCAAAGGTATCGGGTTAGGCTAAAGGTTATTGTCAGGTTTTAGGTTATGTTCATGGTACTGGTTATGACTAGGCCGCAACATTCCCACGGTCACATACGGTATCGGTCACATGTGTTAGGGTAGCCGCATGGCGTATTTCGAATTTGTGGAGATATAAAATCTGCGGCTGCCGTACAGTCTTTAAAGTGATGACGCACGGTCGTCTTAGGGCGTCCCTGCGGCGGCAGTAGATTTTTGACTATTACTAAGGCAGACGCACGGTAGCCGCAAGGTGCCCGCAAGACGGCAAAAGGGGGACCACACGGCGATCGTGCGGCCAGATTGCTGCTACAGCTTCACCCCTGGAGTATATAAAACGCAAGGCCACCGTACGCCCGACGAACTGTCGCCGTGGAACCGCTTCACGGCATGGCTACGGCGTGTCTAATCACTACGGCGAACCTAGAAATGACATCAGTTATAACTCCGCGTTATAATCCCACGGCTACCCGTACGGCCTGTAAAGATAGGGATTCGCCCTATAGGATGACCTTGAGGCCACCGCAGATTCTCTCGATTTCCGTGGCATACAGCCGCCGTATCCTAGCCGTAGAGCAAATTTTACCAAGGCATTAGTATTAGGATGAAATTATGTTTGACTGCGGAGCAATTGTCGTCAGATCGTCGTTTACCACCGATCAAATCAATATTTCTTACCTCTTGGAGGAGCAGATCCAGCTGGGGTTTCAAAGAAGCCGTGAATAATGAAGATGGTCATGATTGTCTTCCACTTTGAATCCATCGTAATGCTTTTTCTTGTGAATGGAACAATAGTTTTGAAACCAATCTTGTGATGCAGTAGTTTTCTCTACTTATGATCCGTATACTACTACTACTTCAGTTAAACCGAAGGCCTACTCAGGGTCTAAAATCGTGTTTAACAAAAAGGAAATTTGATAAACTTCAGACTAATTTTCTTTGTTGAACCAGATTTTGATGAAAAGCGTAAACCTAACGTCGGGTTTAAATTTCAGTAGAATGCAGGCCTACGCGTCTACCAAACGAAATAAATGCTACGATATGATAAACATGCACATTTAAACGGGGCTATATGAAATATTCTGCTGTTCCCATTGGCCGAACTAAAGTCATTCATAATCGATGTTTCATAATATGCTCTTTTTCTCAGTTTCTCTCTCTCTCTCTCTCTATTTCTCTCTCAATCTCTATTTCTATCCATTTTGGTCTTATTCTCTTTAACATGTCTCTTTGCTAGTTTGATCTCTTCCCCTCTCTCTCTCTCTATTTCTGTCTCCCCCTCTCCCTCCCCTTTCTCTCTCTCTCTCCATTTCTTTCATTCTGTACTCTCTATACCAATTTACTTCAAGGTGTAACAAATTTCTATTCCTTTTTTTTTTTTTTTTAATACACTTGTTCAACAAATGAGAAAACCGCACTTCGACTAGATTAATTCTTTCTAGTTATGACAAATGCTTATTTGTGAAAAATGATATCCAATTAATTGAACGCACTTGATTATGTTATAGTAATTTTCTGATGGCTCAACCCCAATACCCAAATAAATATTTATGAAATGAAATGAGAGGCGAATCGTTTTTATCAGACCATCACCTTTTGGTAACAATGTACTTTTAGGAGCATATAATTAGGATCGAAATTTCGATGAAAGTGAGGAGTCAGTACATGAACGTTGTTGCCGATAAAGTTGGAATATTTTTAAACCTCTTTTATTGAAATGAATTTGACAATGTGATTTATTCTTGATTGATAAGGTTTACATCTTAGAACTTTATTGACCAATATTGGTGACCCGTACGAGTATGAGTTTCCAATGATACTGGTCGGTCAGGTCAAAGACCAGGGTTCCCTGCATGGAGCTGGGATCTGAACCAGTATGAAATGCCTATCAATTCATATGACGGTATTTACCAGAACAGTAGCGTCAACACACTTTAACAATTTCTAGAAACATCCAAATCAAAACGGTTTGGATAGATTTGATTTCATTCGTCAAGAATAAATAAATCGACAACATGAAATATATAATGAAGGAGTTAAACATTTTGACAGGATAGCAGGTAAAAGCTTATAATAAACTTGGTTGCTTTCATGTGTTATCGTGTAAAAGAGAATAACTTCTGGTGAAGGTGAAAAATAATTTGTGGTCGTTGTCATTTTGTTATCATAGTAGAAAATCTCTTATAAAGGGATTGTCCTTCAATGCACTAATAATATTTTTTTTTACGAGAAAGAGCTCAAGGGTTCAAACCAAGCTTTCATGACACATTATGTATGGTTCCTTTTACCGTTTGTGCAGTACATATGATTTACAGAACGGCTAAGTCAATTTATTACCATTTATTACCATTTCATCATTCCAAAATGTTGTTTACTTTTTTTTCTCATTTACTTCATTAGGAACCTTTTCCAAATTACCTCTAAGCAATTTCTTCCACAAAGTAATCACATGACCAGAACCTAATTTTATCTTTAAAGAGAAGGTTGAGTTCTGGGAAGAGGTAAAAAATAATTTGTGAGCGTTATCATTGTTTTTTCGCCATGTGCTCGTGTAGTCCCATATACATCATTCTGTGTACAGTGCTTGTAACTTTGCCAAGATTTGGCCAAATTTCTTATCATTTTGATGATTCCAGAACCTTGCAATACACACGAATAGTTATATACTAGATGATCAACCTTTTCTGATAGATTCCACACAGTTTCTTTCACAATGCAATCACATGACCAGAACTCAACTTTATCTTTAACTATAAACTTGAAGTACTAATATGCTTTTCACACTGGCAATATTTTCCTTAACCCCGTACTATAGGTGGGGTTAAGGGGTCTTAACCCCACCTATAGTACGGGGTTAAGCCTATTCCACTTTCTGTTCAGACTGGTTTTTACCAAAGTGGGCTAAAGTTGGCTAACCCCACCTATAGTACGGGGTTAACTAACCCTGCAAAATAGCAGGGCTAACTCCGCAATTGTGGTGCTAACTCCTGCTAACCCCGCAATTGCGGTGCTAAGCAAATGAATGAGAACAGAAACGAAAAATAGTCCGGTACTACGCAATGGAGCGTATCGCAGCTGGCCAGATGCGAGGTATGTCCAATCATAACATACACGATATCCGGGGTTAACGAAATGCAGTGAGAACAGCGGGAATTTTCTTATTCCGGAATAGGCGCTAGTACGGGACTAAAAACAGCGAGTGTGAAAAGCCAAAAAAAATAGTCCGGGGTTAAGGATAGTACGGGGCTAAGCAAAGTACGGGGTTAAGCAAAACCAGTGTGAAAAGAGTATAATTAAGGTTTCTTCACGTTGCGTTGTACATAAGACTTGCGATTAATTAGAAGACCAGCGATTAGCTTGGATCAATCGCAACTCTTTAAAAGATGGAAAAAGTATCTTATTTCAGTTTCTGTAACATCTTTCTCTATTTCGAGGCTATTGACCATTCAGAGGCGGTTGGGGGTGAACTATTTTCCTTTGGGGGAATCTTCCGGGTATATGGCAGACGTGTCCAGGCACACACATTATATGCATTGACGCCCATGCTCCCTGATTTCTTCGCTGTACATTCTATCATGTTGACAACAAATACATATTATTCCCCTTCTAATCCATCCCTTTTCACCCACTCTCTCTCTCTCTCTCTCTCTCTCTTTCTCTCTCTCTAATTTCAATGTATTATTTATCTCTCCACCACTTCGACGATTAAAATAAATGGAGCAAGGTCTATGAATATTTAGTCCTTTTATTTCAAATCGACTTTCACAAAAATGAGAACGATTATTATTTGTTAATCGGATTACAGCTTGCCTAAATGTAGTATAGATGACTAAGTAGCAAATAAATAATTAATTTGCTAATAACGGGGCACGAGTATTGGCGATCCAGTGTAATGAGGACCCAATATCATTTAAACTGATTATTGAATACAGCTTCGAACTGTTGGAAAAAAAATCGAGTCAAATGAGTTCAAGTTTTTAAATTTTATTAACGGAGAACCCCCCCCCACACACACACACATATCAGTAGTTTCATCAAGATACTAACTGGGTCCACAAAAGTGTCATGGCAATATGTCCTTCTCCAATAAAAAAAATAATTGCAATTGTCATGATTGCTGATTATTTGGAGACTTGAAATGTTTAATGTCATACGGATATTGGTGTCTTTCGTGATTAAAAGATTTGTACTATTGTTATAATATTTATTACCAAGGGGACTTTCTCATTTACAGTAAGCAATCTTTAAAAGGATTGATATAATAAAATGTTATCTGTATTTCATTTCAAAGACTTTATTTTCTGCAATCAAACAAATCAGTTATACAACAAATATGGATAATTATATAAAACATAAGGTATGCAAACAATATACAAAATATAGAAACAAATGCAAAATACATGAGTAAGAGTAAACTTATACGTTGGGCCATTGCGTGTATAAAGAAAGAAAGCAGAAGGTCGCCGTTATAAGCAAAAGCTTGAGTAGACGGTCAACCGAGCGAAAATAAAAATGAGATGTGAAATATTGGCAAATTAACAAGAAGAGGGGGCCATGATACTCAAATGATACATATTACAATTAAATGTGAATATAGACAGATGTATTCAATATAAATAATTATAGAATTAGCATATGAATCTCATATTTATATGGCTACTAATTATACGTTAATGACAGAGATAAGAGAGAAACTAAACAAAAACAAAGGAGGGAAGGCTCCCCGCAAGCAGCTGGCAACCAAAGCTGCCAGAAAGTTTGTATGATCAGTTAAAGGTGGTCTAAGCTTAAAAATAAAACAAAAAGAAAAGGAAAAATAGAAAGGGGTTGGGGATATTAGGGGCGAAATCGAAGAGAAGGAGGGGACACAGTTATACTATCTGTGGTCAAATTGGAACACTTTTTGTCTTCTTGTTGAAAACAAATGGAAAAATTTGACGTTTGAAATGTGAAATTTATCATTCTCACATTTCTTTTTGGTGGGGGAGGGGGTGTTCAGTTTTAGATTTAAAGTTTGACACTCTCTACCCTCTCTCTTTTGAGAAACCAAACAAGTGTAGTTTTATCAGCTCTTCCAAACTGTGTCGGGATTGAGCGGGGGCAGTTCACATGAATCGGAACAAGCAGTATGGTTGTGGTATTTCCTTCCCCCCCCCCCCACATGCTCAAACTGTTTATAATACTACATTTTTTAGCATGATATTGGCATCTGTTTTCACCCTTTCTTCCTATCTCCATCTCTCTCTCTCTTTCATCTCACAGAATTATATCAACATTTTTCACTATCAAATAGTTCTCCCTTAGTTCTTTCCCTTTATCTTTTACTCTCTCTCTCTCTCTATATATCTGTCACTGTTCTCGCACGTTCTGTTTCCAGACTTGTTGCTGTAATATCTCATATAAAAACAAAATACCAACATGTTTCCTTTCAAGCACAAGAGGGCACAACATACTAACAAACGAACGGTAACCTTAATTGCCAGTGAAAATTTGATCCATTAAATACGTTTCTGGTTAAGCGAGACGCCAAATATTAAAATGGGGGGGGGGGGGGGGGGGGGGGAGGGGGTTAATGGGTAGAGTAGGGGAGGTTACCAAATGCAGTCAGTGTGTGGTTGCCCTTGTTTGTGCCAGTCTAGTCGCGTGCGTAGCTTCACGAAACCGGTCTCCCAAGCTCCGCCATGATTGAAGTTTGAACAACTGAACTCTTACCGGGACTCTTACACTAGGTAGTGTTAGATTTCAGTGATTAGGGACTCTTAGATTTGCACAACGACAACGTGGATTGCTACGATCGACGTCATTTTAATGTACTGCCTTAAATGGACGTTACACGTATCTGAAAGCGCCCGAAGCCTCATGAATTACTCATTTTATGTTCGATGCTTCCTACATTCGTATATGCTCTTCACGCAACAGTAACCAACAAAATACAACGCGGATCAGCATCGAACATGCACATTGGGAAAGATCATCTCCGCTTAATTTATTCATGAGAGTTAATGTACTCATCACTTGGCCAATGAAAACTCACCAGTATTGGCGAATCAGTGTCTTCTAAGTATTTTATTATAATGAGGACCCGATATGATTTTCACTTATTATTGAATACAGCTTCGTACTGCTGGAGAGAAGAAAAAACCAAGTCAAACATAATTATTCAAGCTTTTAAATGTTATGAAAAGGTCCACGAAAGTTACCAGGCATTATTGCCTTCTCAAATAAAAAATGATTACAGTTGTCACGATTGCTGCTTATTTAGAGAGTTGGAATGGTCGGTGTCATATGAATATTGGCGTCTTTTGTGTTTAATAGATTTTAATTATCTTTCCTGCCATAATAATCGCAAATGGATCTTGTCATTGGCAATAAGTAATCTTTAAAAAGATTGATGTAATTCAATTATATGTGTATAATCAGTCCATGATGGCCCAAGCTTAAAAGGAAAAAAAAGTAAAAGTAAAAGGAAAATGTAGAAAGGGGATGGGGGATATTAGGGGTGGAATTGTTAAAATGGGGGGGGGGGGGGGAGAGAAATGACATTACATTTTCTGGTGGCTAATTAGAACGCTTTTTTTAATTGCTGAAAACAAATGAGAACATTTAACATTGAATTCTTTTTTTTCTTCCTCACATTTTTTTTTGTGTGGGGGAGGAGGGTGCTCAGCTAATTTTAGATGTAACTTGACACCCCATCCCCTTTCTCTTTTGAGAACCCAATCATGTGTATATTTATCAGCTGTTACAAACCCTGTCAGTTGGAGAGAGGGTGGGACAGGGAATACGATGGTGGTATTACCCCCCCCCCTATGCTCCAACTGTTTTAATACATATTTCAACATGATATTAGCAACTGCTATTACTCTTTCTCCCTCTCTCTCTCACTATATCACAGCATTACATATTTCTCATTTTCATGACATCAACATCTCTCACCATTGAATAGTTCTATCTTATTCTCTTTCCCTTTTTCTTTTGCTTTCTCTCTCTCTCTCTCCTTTTCTCTCTCTCTTTCTCTCTTAAAGTTTTCTCTCACGTTCTGTTTCCAGACTTTTTATACGTATGATTTACTTAACCCAACCGTATGCACATTAAATGTTAAAGGATATAACGAGAATATTGTATATAAGATAATACAAATTAGGTTCAATTCATTTATTTTTCGTAAAACAACAACATATTGTTATTCACATGTTTACAGATTACAAAATTGAAGGTCAGATATTAAGCTCAAATAGTTTCATCTGCTTTACTTGAAATTATTACAATTTCAATCTTATGCATTTTGCCACATTACTTTTTCCCAATATTTTTAAACAAAGCATAGGCTACTTCTGAGCCATATTTCTTTCTTTCCAGGGAATGTATTATACATGTATCATGATTGGCACCGTATTACATAACAAATTATACAAATAAGATACTCTTTGTGTTTTTTTAATTTACCCATGACTCAAAAATATTTTTTTTTCTCCAGTCAAACAATGCACATCTGATGAACAAATAATCCGTAAGAATGATTGTTGCTTTTTGGTCCACACTAACATAAAGGACATATTGGTGCCTTTTATTTTGAGTAATGCCTATATGCAGTTTATATGGAATTAACACTTTAGTTGTCTATGAGACGGAAATTCAAAGGGAAGGATAGGAGGAAACATTGGGTTTAAAGGAGAAAAGGGGATCAAAGGGGTGAATGATAGAATGAAGAATGAAATAAGGAATGATTTTTTTAAATATTAAAAAAACGAAGATATACACAAAAGAAGAGATTAACGCTGTATTAAAACATGGAACAGCATAATGAAAGAAAAATAAAAGTTAGGAACAAAGATTAACACAAGGAAAGAACCATCAAAAAGGATTTGAATTTACAACAAAATAAATGCTATTGTAGCACAACACTGCAAACGTAGGAAAATCTACTAACAAGATATTGTACACACAAATAATTCTGGTGAACACACAAATCTTATGAAGTGATTTAAGTCGCGCCAACACCGGTCCTATATCAAGTCGATGTGCCTTCCCGATCACATGTGATAAATAAGCCTGTTGGCCAATAGATTAGTAATTTAAAACATTATCAAACGTACAATTCTTATTGCGTCCAAGTTTTACGACCGGGGAAATACGATGTACCAAGCCGATATCTTAGAACAACGATGTATCCTTGTATAGCAAAGACCAAGTCCTACGGAATCTAATTCGGGTCAGAAAAAACATACGCCCTATTTTCAGCATTTATTAGGTTTACCCATAGTTCAGATTTCATCTTGAAAATCAAAACCTATTTATTGTGCCCCAACAGTAAAGGCATGAATATCCAATCTTCAGTATTTTATTTGTGTGTGTATGTGGGTGTGCGTGGACGTGTTTGTGTAGACCTTATCAGATTAATACCGTTATGTTGAAATTCATGAAAATGTAGGCCTTTGTTTAAAAGATGATCCAGAAACCAAATAATCAAAAAAATCAAGGCAAACATTTTCGTGTTAATTGTCTCTTCATTATTTATCAATATAAAAGTGTATTTTTTATTTTTATTTTATAACGCTCCATTACATAATGGCAATAGTCTGACCCCAAAAGAGGCGTGTTCTTAAATCATTTGACTTTTAACAATGTAACGGATATAGAATTCACACAATCAAATACAGAATTATTTACATACAGTCATGTACTCTTAACATAATTACTTTAATGTGTTAGCGATTGTAACAGTATTTGTCTGGCGACAGATATTGATCATTTATCATAAAAAAGTGAATTTTATATAGATGCACATGAAAAACATAACTACAACTTGTTGCCACTTTTCTTCTAAAGTTTCGTTATACACATGAAAAGAAGTAAATCAACATCTTGATCGACAAATCTCTGTGAATACTAATATTCTCAGTTGGTATAATAAGTGAATAATATATGAAGAAGAGTGAATCTCTATGTACGTCAATCACGTGTTTTCGCAAACAATTATCATGTTGGTTAATACCTTCAAGACAAACTTCGACTCAAAGCCTATTGTTTCTCATAATATTTATATCCCTCGTCTTCAACAAAGTCGTCTCTGCTGACACCGGTGCCGCCTACCACCTGTTTGTTGAGCTCACACACACCTTTGCCGATGTTAAATGACACGCAGTCGTCTCGCTTGTTACACTCGGCACCGCATTTGACCAACGACAATCCATGTTTGGTTTTGATCACGTGATTTCGAAGGCGCCGTCCCTCGATCCGTTTGAAGAGGAAGGTCTTCTGGTGGACTATGTCTGCTTGTGATGGTGTTGTAGGCAATGCCTGGTGAATTGTGGTAAAATCTGTGAAAAATAACCGAAATAAACATTTGATGTGACGTTTGACGATACCTATTAACGTAGGTCTATATCAAAGACGATCGCAAAGGCTTTCAAAGAATGAACCTTAATCAATAGCCTTGGTCATCACCTTTTAAAATATGCGAGCATTACAGCGACGTATTTCCTAATCCAAACATGATTTCTTTGGATATATGCAATAGTGTATTTGAATTGCCTTTGAATTTATTTCTAGGAAGTCTTTGTGAACGTGTTATGAATTAATATCGAGTTTAAAGATGCAACGCTAGGCAAAAATTAACCCCTTTCAACCAACTTAAAGATTACGTAGGCATACACTTGACATAAAAAATACATGTAGCATAAGACTACACCTGACTGATTTTTTTAAAGGCCAAGTTGAAATTTCATGTAGCCTGTCGGATAATCTCGAATTTCTCCTGACAGATCGTTAACATCACACACTGTCTAAAGCAACGGTTTGACTTTTTTTTCACTCTCTCTCTCTCTCTCTTTCTCTTTATGTTCATTGAATTATTTTGTTTTTGAAAGAATGTTTAAACAAGTCCAGTGGCCGTTGGAGAAGAAGGCAGAGGACTATCTGGCCATCTATATTAGCTTACTTTCATAGTAGGTATACAGAGAGAGATGAAATTACGTTAAAATTATGAAAAATCTTTTGTCCATTATATAGACCTATAATACAATACCTATATCGAATTACATTATAAGGCAAATGATGCTTTTAATTTTTCCACACAATAGATTCATTTTTTGTTTATTTGTGTCGGGGGTCGGGGGGGGGGGGTGAGGGGCTGTGGATGCTGCAGGCGAGAAAAATATTATTCAAGCCTCCCCCGCGCTGCCCCCCCTTCCCACCGTCGTTCATATTAATAATTAGACAAATATTTATTTTTGAACAAAACTATACAAACTTCTAACTCAACATCTGTAAACAAGAAAACAAAACAAAATGGCGAAAAATTTACGAAGCGAAAACGCTCCGTCGGCTAACTTTCCCACTGCCCCAAATACATATATGTATGTATATTGTATATTTTTGCTCCGTCTTCTTGCAATAGATGCCCCTCTTCACCCACCCCCCCCCCATTTAGTGTTCAGAAATAAAACGACTCTCCCTGATATTAAACCCTACTTTGCTGGTTGCTATCTGTATAGGAATGCTACTTCTAGCATTAGCTCAACCATGAAATATTAATGATATTTATAACAATGATGATGATGATAAATAACAATGATGATGAAAGTAATACATGTAATACTACAACTAATACTACTACTACTACTACTACTACTACTACTACTACTACTACTACTAATATAATGATGATAATAGTAACAACTACAGTAATAATTAATAAGAATAACAATACTTCTACAAAAATGAATAGTAATGGTAATTAACAATAATAAAATGATAATAATAGTTACATACTAATGTTTCTAATAACTGTACTATCGCAACTTATAGTGTCTTGTCTGGATTTTTCTTATCTTTGATAATAAAATAATGATGATGATAATAATCATAATTTTGTTTTCATGAAAAGCCTCATCAGCTTCAGTGCTGTTCTGCAAAAGGGCCCTGCAATTATTACTACACTGCGAATAGCCAGGTACACATTTACAGCTGGGTTGGAAGTGGCGAATATGGGTTTATGGCTTGCCAAAGGACATTGGTGCCGGTCTGGGATTCGAACCCTAAACATTAGGAGTGAGAGTCAAGTGAATGAACCACTTTACCATGACACCTCTACATAATTTTGTGAATATTTACCTGGCGTAGGAGTCCGATATTCTGTAGACGTTTCAGGAGTGCCCTGTTATAAAAAAGAAATGTACCATTCTCTCCCGTCAGTATAATCATAATATATTAATTTATGAAATAACTTTAATCATTTTATTGTGATACGTAGATTTCTTGAAAACGGGATAATATAGAATTACATTCGTAACTTAGTAGGAAAATATCAAACAACCCAGTTACCATCTAAAGCAATGATCGATATTAAGTGTATCGTTTTAACATTCAACTTACTGTTATGAAACCTATATTTGTTCTCACTCGTAATCGATGGTTGATACTTTTATTTGTAAGTGAGAAAAAGAAAAATCTATGTCAAAAGTACATTGCACAAATATATAAAATGCATGAATAAATGATTAAGCGAGTGACTAAAATACAATGAATGAATTGTAATTTGAACGTTAAATCAGTTTATCATGTTATGAAAGCAATTATCTATAAAACAAATAAGTTAGTAAATTATTTAAATAACACCGAATTATATTCTGCCCAGTAAATGTGTGTACGTCCCATGACCTCATTATGGATAACTCACACTTTTTGACCTTGTCGGCACGGTTGTTACACCTCTGACACCTATGTTTGGAATAAGAAAATCATTAAAAAGACGAGCATTAAAAGATGCGATGCTAGGTAAAGGGTTACGTAGACCTACACTTGACATGGAAATACATATAGCATATCCCTATATCTGACCGCTTTATTAAATGCTAAGTTGAAATTTCATGTAGCCTTTTGGATAACGACAACGGATTCCTTCAATATTAACACTTCGGCAGACTCGTGTATCTTCAGGGGGCAAGGAGGTTTGGATGCTGCGCCCCAAAGGTATCATTTACGGCCTTAATCCCGCCGTAGTGTTTGCCTAATTTCGATAATGATAAAACATTCATTTATTACACAAAAATATACAAAATCTTAACTCAATATCTGTAAACGAGGATACAATACAAAATGACGAAAATTTCCGAAGTAGAAACGCTACCTCGGCTTACTGGCCCACTGCCCCCAAATACTTGTATGTTGATTGTACATTTCCTACTCTGGATTGCTAGTGTCGTGAGCATGAGGCCTGGTAATCCACACAGAATAACAATAACAACCACAACAACAACAATAATAATAATACTACTACGAATACTAACATGGTAATAGTTACATTTATTTAGCTCTTAATTATAAAGTCTACAATTGCTGTATGCCTACTATTTATAACTTATATTGTTTTATCTGGATTTGCTTTATCTTGAATAATAAATGATAATAATGATAATAATCATGATTTTGTTTACCAAGAGAAGCCTCATCAGATTCAATGCTATTTTGCCAAAGGGTCCTGAAATTAGTATTACTTAAGCGATTGCCAGGTACCCAATTAAACTGGGTAGGAAGTTTCAGATGCTGATTAATGTCTTGCCAAAGGGAATTGGTGTCGGGCTGGGATTCGAACCATAAACATTAGGATTGAGAGTCAAGTGACTGAACTACTTTACCATGACACCTTCCCATAATTTTGTGAATACTTACTTGGCGTTGGAGTCCGTTTTTCTGTAGGCGTTTCACGGCTAGCCTGTTATCAAATAGAAATATACAATTCTTTCCATTCAGTATAATCATAAAAGATAATTCATGACATAACTAAAATTCTTAGAATGTGATATGGAGATTGCACGAAAACAGGATAATTCAGATTTACTTACATAACTAAGTAGAAGAATAAGAATCCAGTAACCAAGCAATCAATATTAAGTGTTTCGTTTTATCATTCAACTTGGTTTTATGAAACTTATTACTGTTCTAACTATCAACAATTAAATTAAATTAAATTAAATTAAATGAATGCATGAATATATAGGTGATAAAGCGATTGAGTAAAAATAGGAAAAAAATGTGTAAGATGAACGTTAATTCAATATATGGTGTTATACAAAATTTTACCTGGAAGAAAATTAGTTTGTCAATTCTTTAAATTACATCGAATTACATTTTCCAAGCTAATGTTTGTATATCATATGACCCCTTATGGACAACTCACACTTGTTGACCTCGTCGGCACTGTTGTTTCACCTCTGACACCTGTGTATGGAATAAGAATAGCTTGACAAATATGATCGATGGTTTTAACAATTTGATTTATAGAGGAAAAAAGATCTTCAGGGATCTTCATTCAACCACTCATCAACGAATTTGGAGGTGATGCAGCTTTTTGACCGAGCAGGCCCCCACATCAAATAAAAATCATCAACAAAATCATCACCAATTATAACGGAGTTTTAAGACATAATATTCTAAAACCTTATGCTTTCTTTGAAATCACACTGTCATTGATTGGTGACGCTAACTCGTGGATGGCATCTCATAGCGCTCTGTACCAAGTGGAAAAGGTGCTCTATAAATTGCAACCATTATCATGATTGAACATGTATAACTCTTAGATAACAGTCCCAATACATAGCTATGAATGCATAACATAAACCAGTGGCGGATCCAGGGGGGCACAAGGGGCACGTGCCCCCCCCCGGCCAAACAAATGTTGAAATCGGCCCCAAATTGGCCAAAAATAAGCTAGCAAACAGGGACGTGCCCCTCCCCCCCCCGGCCAAAAAAAAAATTAGTGCGCACCCCCCCCCCCACGCCGCTTATTCAGCGGCTAGCTGAGGAAGAAATTCCTGGATCCGCCCCTGTAAACCATCACTTAATCTCTATCCATCCCCAAATAACATCTTCAATATATTTCGATTTGTGTTTCCCAGTTTCAGGTGACTATTTTGCAATTACTTTCGCAGTGGGGTCATCGTTTACGAATTATTTCATTACCTGATTTATTGGATGCATTTTATAGCAAAGCTATTGGAGACATTAATTTTTCATGCTTTCGCTATTATGCAATTACATCTTAACTTAAACTTGCATTCAGGCGTGGTACTAGAATATTTTTGAGAGGCGATTGAGCTTGGGGATTCGTACATGTATTCCACATGTGCGTCTCTTAGATTAATTTAATACTTTTTTAATTGAGGTGGAATAGTTGTATCATTCTTTTTGGAGGGGGAGCGGGGTATGGGTGGGAGTTCATTTCCGGTCAGTTCTAGAACCGCTAGTCCTTACATTCATACTCGGCGTAGATGTAGGTGTGCTCCCCTAGGCACGTTGAACCCGCCGTGCATGTGCCAGTGATGCCACATGGAATGCGAGTGTCGCAATACCCGGCCCACGGTCCCGTCCAGTCACTGTTATCACACTCTCTATCCAGAGAGGAGTCATAAGCTGCGCAAGAAGGAACCCTCACACATGCTCCTTTGGTGATTAAGATCGTTGATCCTAGGTCACAGTCGATAGTGATCGTTGGAGATTGGCCTACTCCTGAACACCCTTGAACTAGTGTGCACAATGTGATACAAAGTTGTAATTATGATGGTAAACACATTTCCACCTTCAATCACATTACATAATATATTAAGCATACATCTATTTTTTCTTCAGATTAATTCATTTTCACCTAGATTAATGCCAAACATTATTATTGAATTTATTCTGTAAGAAAAGAAGTGTATTTAAGAAAATCAATGACAATATAAGATTACGATTATATTACATTGTTTAAAACATTTAGATTATAGAAGAAAGACATGATTATTCGGAACTGTTTGGTGTTCCAATGCCCCCCCCCCCCATAGCCAACCGATGAAGTGAGCCTAAGATTTTTGTTATCTTACTGTTCCCAATTTGTGTACGTATATTCATTACAGATGGAAAATATAAAATAACAAACTGACAGACGCGAGTCGTAAAAAGGAAGGAGAAGGGGACAAAAACTAGGTTTTAATCTTATTTGGCCTTAGCTCTTGTTTGTTTTGTTTTTTTTGTTTTTTTTATGTTTTTGTTTACTACAGGCCTAAATCATATGATTCCACTATATTGGACGGCAAAGAAATTGAGGTGGCTTTAAAGCACTCTAGCCATTATAATATGTTCAGCCCCTATTTTTCAGGAATTATAGAAATATCTTAACTCGATATTTCGTTTTTTTAACCTGTCGATCTTACTTACCGCGGAGCGGCGCACTTCTTTTCTACAAAAGAAATGAAATAAAATCAGGTAAGAGGGTTATATCATTCTGAAAATCTTTTAGCTAAAAAGATACAGGTAGTCTAAAAGCATCAACATGTTATATGTTTGGGTCTTATGTGTGCACGAGAGAGATTTAGGAACGAACACTTTTAATATGTTGGGGCCACTTTATTGTTGTTCACTGACCGGTCAGAGAGTTACTGTATCACTTTTTTTTTATATAAAGAAAATTGGAGAAAAAAAAAAAAATAAATACTAATTTTGTGCCTACTCCGTGTATTGCCACAGGGACGTAAAATACGACAAATTTCTGAAAAATAAAATAGTCATGCTTTCTTGGACTGCCATGTAAGTGTTTACATATAGGTCAATATTACCCGTATCAGACATCTGAGCAGTGGTTTTGCAAAATCATACTACACTTGTTGTTATCCTAAAAGAGCTAATCAGTATTATATAACACCATATTATCCTACATTTGATATTAACCTTAAAACCCGTGAAAACAACCTAGGGGTTCTGGAAAATAAAAACTTCAACACCCACGCTATATAAAAAACGTTTTCTGTATTTCTTTGATCTTTATTAATCCCCAAAACATGGGATCTTGTATTGACTTGTCAGGTAATTTTACAGTAAGAAGGTGTGAACGTCGCTCCCAGGTTCTTGGCAGACCCCTGACCTCTTAAAGGACAAGTCCACTCGAAAAATAATTTACTTTCTATAAAAGCAGAAAAATCAGACAAACCAATCAAAAAAAGTTTGAGCAAAATCGAATAGCGAATAAGTTTAGCATCAATAATGTAATATATCTGAAATTGGCCATTTTGTAGATTGCGATGTGAACAGGGAAGAGATCCCTAACAACCCTCATCAAATGTACACAGTTATAATTATGGTCACGGTGAAAATAGATAATTTATTGCCCTCAACCACTGCCAACTGCTCTAATATCGCATATATACAAAATAAACAACTACACGTTTCCTTTTTCAGCACAAGAGGGCAGCACATACCCCAAAATCAATAATAGTAATAACATAATGTCCTAAATGACCCCAAATATCCACAGATCTTCAAAACATGAAGAGACCCCACTTTTTACATGTTGAAATAATCACTCCTACATCGACGGGGGTGTTTATACATAAATAGCATTTGTTTCCCCTTTTCAAAGAATACACACACCTGTGTATCATGGAGTGCACTGATTGTGCATAAATGAATAATGATTACATAACTTTTATGAGCACGTATCCAGTATTTTGTCTCCGTGTGTTTAACAATTTGTTCTGCAATGACCTTTATCTGCTCATGCTCAATCCATGAACTGGCTTATTGGTAACCTTATGAATTGCGGTAAAAAAAAAATTGCTAATGCAAAATTTGATTTTGATCCTTTAAATGGGTTAATGATGGTGTAACGAGTCGCCGTTAAAAAAAAGGGGGGGGGGGCTTATTGGGTATTGCGGGGGACGGTTACGCAATGCAGTCAGTGTGTGGTTGCCCCTTTGGGTTGCCCATCTACTCTCGTGCGTAGCTACACGACACCAGGTCCCTCAAGCTCCGCCATGTGTGCTTTACTTATTCATGTATGTTAATGTATTCATCACTTGGCTAATAACGGCGCACCAGTATTGACGAATCATTGGTCCTTTATTTTCATGAGGACGCGATATATTTTTCACTGATTATTGAATACAGCTTAGTATTGTTGGAGAGAAAAAAAATCGAGTCAAACATATTCAAGCTTTTTAATTTTATAAATCGGTCCACGAAAGTGACATGGCAATATGACCTTCTCAAATAAAAAATACAATTACAGTTGGCACGATTGCTGATTATTTAGAGAGTTGGAATGGTCGGTGTCATATGAATATTGGCGTCTTTTGTGTTTGATAGATTTTAATTATCTTTCCTGCCATAAGAATCGCAAATGGATCTTGTTCATTAGCAATAAGTAATGTTTAAAAGGATTGATGTACATGTAATTAAATTTTATGTGTATAATCAGTCCATGATGGCCCAAGCTTAAAAAGAAAAAAAAAGAAAAGAAAAAGGAAAATGTAGAAAGTGGGTGGGGGATATTAGGGGTGGAATTGTAAAGATAGGGGGGGGGGTACCATTACATTTTCTGGTGGCAAATTAGAACGATTTTTTAATTGTTGTGAACAAATGGGAACATTTAAATTTGTGTCTTTTTCCTCCTCACAATTGTTATTTTTGGGGAGGGTGTTCAGCTAACTTTAAATGTAATTTGACACCCCTCCCATTTCTCTTCTGAGAACCCAATCATGTGTATAATTATCAACTGTTCCAAACCCTGTCAGTTGGAGAGAGCAGGGGCGGGACAGGGAATATGATGGTGGTATTACCCCCCCCCCTCCCCCACATGCTTCAACTGTTTTAAATACATATTTGAACATGATATTGGCAACTGCTTTCTCTCTTTCTCCCTCTCTCTCTCACTCACTATATCACAGCATTACATATTTCTCATTTCTCACCATTAAATAATTCTCTCTTATTACCTTTCCTTTTCTCATTTGCTTTTTATCTTTCTCTCTCTCTCTCTCTCTCAGTAAGTCACAGCATTATGTATTTCTTATTTTTATAACATCAACATCTCTTACCATTAAATGCTTCTCTCTTATTCTCTCATCCCTTTTTCTTTTTTTTCTCTCTCTCTCTCTTTCTTTATCTCTCTCTCTTTCTCTCTTTTCTCTCACGTTCTGTTTTAAGACTTCTTCCACGTAAGATTTACCCAACCAAACCATATGCACATTACAATACAATATGTTCAAAGATATGAAGAGAATTTTGATGTAAGATAATACAAATTAGGTTCCTTTTATTTATTTTCCTTAAAACATCAAAATATTGTAATTCACCAAGTTTACAGATTATACAATTTAAAGTCGGATATTAGGCTCAAATAGTTTCAATTGCTCCTTGAAATTATTACAACTTCAATCTTATGCATTTTGCTAAATAAATTTCCCCCAATATTTTTAAACAAAGCATATGCTACTTCTGAGCGCTATTTCTTTCTTTCCAGAGATTGTATTATATCATGATTGGCACCGTATTACAAAACAAATTATACAAATCAGATACTTTTTGTGTTTTTAATTTACCCATGACTCAAAATCAGATTTTTTTTTCTCCAGTAAAACTGTGAACAAAATTATTTTGATGTACAAATAATCCGTAAGAATTATGTTTTGTTTTTTTGGTCCACACTAACAGGAAGGACATATTGGTGCCATTTATTTTTTAGTAATGCCTATATGCAGCTTATATGGAAATAATACTTTAGTTGTCTATGGGACGGAAATTCAAAGGGAAGGATAGGAGGAAAGATTGGGTTTAAAGGAGAAAAGGGGTTCAAATAAGGGACAAAGGGGTGAATGGTAGAATGATAGAATGAAGAATGAAAGAAGGAATAATTTCTTTTTGAATATATTTAGAACAAGCGAAGATATACATAAAAGAAGAGATTAACGCAGTATTAAAACAGGGAACAACATAATGAAAGAAAAATAAAAGTTTGGAACAAAGAATAACACGGGATAGGATTTGTACAGATAACCAAATATAAAAGATAGAAAATAACTTAAAAGTCAATTATGGGCTTTGAATATGTGTTCATCACTGACAGTTAAGGGCCTAGGTTTTGTATTGTATTGTATTGTATTATTTATTCGGCACTTTCAAGAAATATAACAATTTAACAATATAAACATGGTAAATACAAAATTGGAATAACAACAAATTGCAAATACAAATTTTTGTAGCAATATTCTGAGTGCAAAAGATGGCGGCCAGGGAAGAAGAGAGCAAACTTAATTACTGTAACCGTGAAGGTCCCTCCGCCCAACCAACTGATGCACTCAGAAGACTGGTAAAAATATAGCATAAGGACAAATAAAACAAATCAAGTAACAAATCAAGGATAAACAATAAAAATATAAAGAAAGGCGAGGCACGAGCATATGTAACGCCAACATAGAAATTATAGATAACATATTACAAATTTGCAATTTCAATAACATATTACAAATGTACAATTTCAATAACATAATAGCATTGACTCTCCATAGAAATATAATGTAACTAGCATGTTCAATATTTATACTGGGGTTTTCTTTACCTGATTAAATGCTATCAAAGTATTACATGTATATTAAAAAACTTTAAAATAAAATAAAACTATTATCCGGACTTATGACACATATCTGATTGATCACATATTATATAAATGAAATTGAAATTGAGATTATTGAATTGGAAATTGAGGTCCAACTGAGTGCAGAAGACTGTTAAAAAAACACAGCATACGGACAATAAAGAGAGTAACAAATCAAGGATAAACAATAACATAAAAAAGAAATGAGAGGAAAGAGCAAATGTAAGCCAATATAAAAATTAAGTACACATTATATACATGTATTACATAAGAAGGTTCACAAGTTTAATGATATACCCGGTTATAATACCATGGTTTACATTCACCTAATTAAATGTTATCAACATATTGCATTAAACAAATTTGAAATAAGATGGAATCATGTTTCGGACTTATATCGCGTATTAGATTGTACACATAATTTATAAATAAAACTTAAATTGAAATTATTGAATTGAGAATGCCTGTATCAGCGTTATACACTGATGTCGAGGGATGAGAGGTGAGTTTTGAGGCTTTGTTTCCAGTTGACGAAGTTTAAGCAATTCTTTCAACTTAATTATGTACACAGATCTGATGAGCCATCAAAAAGGATTTGAATTTACAACAAAATAAAACATATTGTAGCACAACACCGCAAAAGTAGGAAAATCTACTTACAAGATATTGTACACAAAAATAATTCTGGTGAACACACAAATCTCATAAAGTGATTTAAGTCGCGCCAACACCGGTCCTATATCAAGTCGCTGTGCCTCCCCGATCACATGATGAGATAAATAAGCCTGTTGGCCAATAGATTAGTCATTTTGTACTGTATTTGTTTGTATCTTCTATCATTTATTTGTTCACTGCCAAAAAAGACATTGGTGGTAACATTTCTATGTAATGTTTGCATGCATGGACCAATAAACTAATCTTGAATCTTGAATTTAAAACATTAAACAACGTCAGATTCTTATTGCGTCCAAGTTTTACGACCGGGAAAATACTATGTACGAAGCCGATATCTTAGAACAACGATGTATCCGTGTATATAGCAAAGAACAAGTCCTCCGGAATCTGATTCAGTTCAGATAAAACAAAGGCCCTATTTTCAGCATTTATTATTTAGGTTAACCCATAGTTCAGATTCCATCTTGAAAATCAAAACCTATTTATTGTGCCCCAACAGTTAAGGCGTGAAGATTGAGAACATCACCATCCAACCTTCAGTATTTCTGTTGTGTTTTATGTGGGATGAGTGGTTGTGTGGGTGTGGGAGTGCGTGTACGTGTTTGTTTAAACCTTATCAGATTAATACCGTTATGTTGAAATTCATAAAAAATGTAGGCTTTTGTTCAAAAGATGATTTAGAAACCAAATAATTAATAAGTCGAGTCAAACCTTTTCGCGTTGATTTCCCTTCATTGCTACACTTATAAATGTTGAAGTGTATTTTTCTTTTATACCGTTCCATTACATAATGGCAATAGTCTGACCCCAAAAAGGCGTGTTATAAATCATTTGACTTTTAACAATGTAATGGATATAGAATTCACGCAATCAAATACAGAATTATTTACATACAGTCCTCTAAACATGACTAAAAAACTATTTTAATGTGTTAGCGATTGTAACAGTATTTGTCTGGTTAAACAGATATAGATCATTTATCATACAAAAGTAAATGTTATATGCACATGAACAACACAACTACAAGTTGGTGCCACTTTTCTTCTAAAGTTTAGTTATACACATGAAAAGAAAATGCACACAACTACAAGTTGGTGCCACTTTTCTTCTAAAATTTCGTTATACACATGAAAAGAAAAAAACTAAATCAACATCTTGATCGTCAAATCTCTGTGAATACTCATATTCTCAGTTGGTATAATAAGTGAATGATATATGAAGAAGAAGAAGAGTGAATCTCTATAAACGTCAATCACGTGTTTTCGCAAACCATTACCATGATGGTAAATACCTTCAAGCAATACCCTTTTTTTAATTAAAAAAAAAAATTGTGCGAATGGGTGACAAAAAAGGTGACCTGACCCTCCCCCCACCCCCAACGGAGCGAAATGTTGACCGGCCAAATTAAAAAAAAAAAATGTGCTCTTACCCCCCGCTTATTCAGTGGCTGGCTGAGTCGATGCGAAATTTTCGGCGCGAATTTCAAATTTATACCCCCCCCCCCCCTTTGAAAAAAAAAATCCTGCGTACGCGCCTCCCTTCAAAACAAACTTCGACTCAAAGCCTATTGTTTCTCATAATATTTAAATTCCTCGTCTTTAACAAAGTCGTCTCTAGTGACACCGGTGCCGCCTACAACCTGGTTGTTGAGCTCACACACACCTTTGCCGATGTTAAATGACACGCAGTCATCTCGCTTGTTACACTCGGCACCGCATTTGACCAATGACAATCTTTGTTTGGTTTTGATCACGTGGTTTTGAAGGCGTCGTCCCTCGATCCGTCTGAAGAGGGAGGTCTTTTGGTGGACTATGTCTGCTTGGGATGGTATTGTGGGCAATGCCTGGTGAATTGTGGTAAAATCTGTGGAAAATAACCGAAATAAACATTTGATGTGACGTTTGACATTACCTATCAAAATGTAGGCCTAAATTAAAATACGATCGCAAAGGCTTTCAAAGAACGAACCTTAATCAAGTTCAATAGCCTTGGTCATCTCCTTTTTAAAAAGTTCGAGCATTACAGCAACGTATTATCTAATCCAAACATGATTTCTTTGGGATATATGCAATAGTGTATTTTAATTGCCTTTGAGTTTATTTCTAGGAAGTCTTTGTGAACGTGTAATGAATTAATATCAAGTTTAAAGATGCGATGCTAGGCAAAGATTAACCTCTTTCAACCCACTTAAAGATTACATAGGCATAAACTTGACATAAACAATACATGTAGCATAAGACTACACCTGACTGATCTATTTAAAAGGCCAAGTTGAAATTTCATGAAGCCAGTCGAATAATCTCGAACTTCTCCTGAAAGATCGTTAACACCACATACTGTCTAAAGCAATAGTTTGATTTTTTCGTTCACCCCCCCCTCTCTCTCTCTCTTTATGTTCATTGTTTTATTTTGTTTTCATCTCTAATGTTTTTAAAAGAATGTTTACCCAAGTCCATTGGTACAATAGCTATGGTACAATACATATATCGAATTACATTATCAGGCAACGGATGCCTTTAATTTTTCATACAATAGATCGTTTTTGTCTCGCCTGCGTAGCAAAAAAGCGAGACATGGGCGCCGCTTTTCCGGTGACGGCGACGGTGGCGGCGTCGGCGGCGGCGGCGGCGGCGTCAACATCAAAAACTTAACCTAAGGTTAAGTTTTTGAATTTTTGATATAATTTTGAAAGTAAAAGGTCTTAGTCAATTAAACTTGGACTATAGGGTAATCAAATATCCCAAATCATGTGAGTAGAATTTCGGGTCACGAAGTCAAGGTCAAAGGTGATTTCAGGTCAACAGACTTGGACTATGTTGTGGCATCATCATCGAAAACTTAACCTAAGGTTAAGTTTTTGAATTTTTGACATAATTTTGAAAGTTTAAATTCTTAGTCAATGAAACTTGGACTATAGGGTTATCAAGTATCCCCAATCATGTTAGTATTATTTCAGGTCACAAATTCAAGGTCAAAGGTCATTTCAGGTCAACAGACTTGGACTATGTTGTGGCATCAAAGGTTAAGTTTTTGAATTTTTGATATAATTTTGAGAGTTTAAGTTCTTAGTCAATGAAACTTGGACTATAGGGTTATCAAGTATCCCCAATCATGTAAGTAGTATTTCAGGTCACTAAGTTAAGGTCAAAGGTCATTTTAGGTCGACAAACTTAGACTTTGTTGTGGCATCAACATCAATATTTTGAATTTTTAGCATATTTTCAAAATTGATTGTTCAAATTCCATGAAACTTGTACCCAAGGGTTACCAAGTATCATAAATCACATGACACGAATTCCAGATCACAAAGTCAAAGTCTAAGGTCATTTTAGGTCAGTAGACTTGGATTTTGTTTTCACAACTTGATATGAGATTTAATAAATTATATTTCATGAAAATTATCAATCTTTGTAAAAAAAAATAGTAAATCATTTTCTGGATGATTCTTTGTAAATATTCACTTCAAAATGCTGATTATGTACAAAGGATTTCAATTTTGGGGGCATGCTAATGGGCCACCCTGCCTATAAATAATGTCTCAACCTCAATTTTTCATCATGTTTATTTGCGTAATGCAGGCGAGACCGCCGAGAGCGTTTCCCTTGTTTGTTTTTGTGTCGGGGGGGGGGGGGGGGTGAGGGGCTGTGGATGCTGCAGACGCAAACAAATATTATTCAAGCCTCCCCCGCGCTGTCTCCCTCCCCGCCATCGTTCATATTAATAATGAGACAAATACTTATTATTGAACAAAATTTAAAAAAATTCTAACTCAAAATCATTCTGTCAACGAGGAAACAAAACAAAATGGCAAGAATTTGCGAAGCAGAAACGCTCCCTCGGCTAACGTTCACACTGCCCCAAATACATCATATGTATGCATATTTTTCGCTCCGTTTTCTTGCAATAGAAGTCCCCCCCCCCCCCCCCAATGTGTTGTACTGCAATAGAACGGCTCTCCCTGATATTAAACCATACTTTGCTGGTTGTTATCTGTACAGGAACGCTACTTCTAGCGTTAGCTCAACCATGACATATTAATGATATTAATAAAAACGATGATGATGATAAATAATAATGATGATGAAAGTAATACATGTAATACTACAAATAAACTACTACTTCTATTACTACTACTAATATAATGATAATTATAGTAACAACTACGGTAATAATAATAATAATAATAATAATAATACTTCTACTACAATTAATAATAATCGTAATTAACAATATTACAATGATAATAAAAGTTACATACTAATGTTTCTAAAACTGTACTATCGCAACTTATAGTGTCTTATCTGGATTTTTCTTATCTTTGATAATGATAATAATGATGACGATAATAATCATAATTTTGTTTACAGGAAAAGCCTCATCAGCTTCAGTGCTGTTTTGCCAAAGGGCCCTGCAATTATTATTACACTACGAATTGTCAGGTACACATTTACAGCTGGGTTGGAAGTGGCGAATGTGGGTTTATGTCTTGCCAAAGGACACTGGTGCCGGTCTGGGATTCGAACCCTAAACATAAGGAGTGAGAGTCAAGTGAATGAACCACTTTACCATGACACCTCTATATAATTTTGTGAATATTTACCTGGCGTTGGTGTCCGTTCTTTGGTAGGCGTTTCAGGAGTGCCCTGTTATCAAACAGAAATGTACCATTCTCTCCCGTCAGTATAATCATAACAGATTATTTCATGAAATAACTTTAATTATTTTATTGTGAATACTTTATTTCATGGTAACGGGGTAATATGGAATTAAATACGTAACTTAGTATGAAAATATGAAACGACCCGGTTACCTAGCAATGATCGATGTGTATCGTGTTATGAAACCTATTATAATTCTCACTCATAATCGATGTTTGATACTTTTATTTGTAAGTGAGAAAAAGAAAAATCTATCTCAAATTTACATTGCACAAATGTATAAAAAGAAATAAATGAATGGATGAATGAATAAGTGATTAAGCGAGTGAGTAAAATAAAATGAATGAATTGTAATTTGAACGTTAAATCAGTTCATCATGTTATGAAAAGAATTATCTATAAAACAAATGAGTTAGTACCCATTATTTAAATAACACCGAATTATATTCTTCCCATCAAATGTGTGCATCAAGTATGTCATATGACCCCGTTATGGACAACTTACACTTGTTGACCTTGTCGGCACGGTTGTTTCACCTCTGACACCTATGTTTGGAATAAGAATAGCATTAAAAAGACGAGCATTAAAAGATGCAATGATAGGTAAAGAATACCCCTTCCAACCCACTACAAGGTTACGTAGACCTACACTTGACATGGAAATACATATAGCACATCCCTAAACCTGACCGATTTATTAAAGGCTTAGTTGAAATTTCATGTAGCCTTTTGGATAACGACAACGGATTCCTTCAATATTTACACAACGGCAGGCTCTTTTTTAGGGGATGCTGGGAGGTTTGGATGCTGCGCCCCCAAAGGTATCATTTACGACCCCAACCCCGCCTACGTATTTGCCCCATTTTGATAATGAGAAAACATTCTATTATTGCACAAAATTATATCAAAATCTTAACTCAATATCTGTAAACGAGGATACAATACAAAATGACGAAAATTTCCGAAGTAGAAACGCTACCTCGGCTTACTGGCCCACTGCCCCTAAATGCTTTTATGTGTATTGTACATTTCCTACTCTGGATTGCCTGTGTCGTGAGCATGAGGCCAGGCAATCCTCACAAAATAAAAACAGCAACAACTACAACAACAATGATGATAATAATACTACTAATAAAATGATAATAGTTACATTTATTAGCTCTTAATTATAATGCTTCTAATTTCTGTATGCCTACTATCATAACCAATAGTGTTTCATCTGGATTTGCTCTATCTTGAATAATAAAGGATAATAATGATAATAATCATGATTTTGTCTACCAAGAGAAGCCTCGTCAGATCCAGTGCTATTTTGCCAGAGAGCCTTGCAATTAGTATTTCTTTAGCGATCGCCAGGTACCCAATTAAACGGGGTAGGAAGTTGCAAATGCTGATATTGCCAAAGAAAATTGGTGCCAGACTGGGATTCAAACCATGAACATTAGGATTGAGAGTCAAATGACTGAACCACTTTACCATGACACCTTCACATCAGTTTGTGAATACTTACTTGGCGTTGGAGTCCGTTCTTCTGTAGGCGTTTCACGGCTGGCCTGTTATCAAACAGAAATATACAATTCTTTTCATTCAGTATAATCATAATACATAATTTATGAAATAACTAAAATTCTATATATGATATGTAGATTTCACGAAAAAGAGGATAATTCCGAATTACATGCATAACTAAGTAGAAGAATAAGAAACAATCCAGTAACCAAGCAATCAGTATCAAGTGTATCGTTTTATCATTCAACTTGGTTTATGAAACTTATTACTGTTCTAACTATCAACAACTAAATGAAATTAAATAAATGCATGAATGAATAGGTGATGAAGCGAGTGAGTAAAATAAAATAAATAAATTGTAAGACGAATTCAATTGTGATGTTATACAAAATTTCATCTGAAAAAAAATAGTTAGATATTTCTTCATATTACACTAAATTACAGTCTTCTTGGGAATGTTTGTATGTCACATGACCCCCTTATGGAGGATAACTCACACTTGTTAACGTTGTCGGCACGGTTGTTTCATCTGTAACACCTGTGCATGGAATAAGAATAGCATTAAAAAGATGATCGAGGATTTAAACAAGTTAATTTATAGGAGGAAAAAAGATCGACAGCGATCTTTATTCAATCACAGTGGCGGATACAGGGGGGGGGGGAGGACAGGGGGCACGTGCCCCACCCCCCCGCCAAAAAAATATGTTATAATCAGCCCTAAATTTGCCCAAAATATACCGAAAAAATAAATATACCAAAAATAATATAACATAACATAACATAATATAATATGACGGTGCAAAATGTCAAATTAGAAAAATTCTTTACCACCCCCCCCCCAAAAAAAAGTGTCCTCTCATCCCCCCCCCCCCATACCGCTTATTCAGCGGCTGGCTGAGTCGTTGCGATTTTTGGGGGACTAAAAAAAAAATATATATATATGTTCTCTTTCCCACACGGTGCACCCACCACCCGCCCCCCCCCCTCTCCGGCAAGAAATTCCTGGATTCGCGCCTGAACCAATAATCGACGAACCAGCTGGAGATGCAGCTTTTACCTCTCCTGCTGGCACACTCCGGAACAAGCTACGCCCTCAAATTAAAATCATCACCAACATGCCAACAGTAGAAACATTCAAACAGAGTTTGGAGACCTTCCTGTTGTAAAACCTTACGCATTCTTTTAACTTAAACTTTCACTGCTTGGTAACACTAACTCGTGGATGCCATCTTAGTGGAAAAGGTGCTGTATGAATTACAACTATATCATTATGAAACATGTAGAACACTTAGAAAACAGTGCCAATACGTAGTTATGAATACATAACATGAACATTCACTTCTCTACGCTCCCCAAATAAGAACAACTTGAATATATTTCGATTTTTGTCTCCCAGTTTCAGGTGATTGTCTTGCAATTATTTTTTGCAATGGAAACAACGTTTATGATTTATTTCCCTTGAAAGCAATGTCATTACTTGATTTATTCGATGCATTTTTTATCAATGCTCCCGGAGACGTTAAATGTTCATTCATTCGCTTTCATGCAATTACATATAAATAACAACATTTGTTTTAGGAGGAGCGCCGGGGCTTGGGGATTTGTGCATTTATTCTGCATTTGCCTCTCATAGATTAATATTTTTTCTAATGTTATGTTCAGGTGCAAGATTTTTTTTTGGTTCGAGGGGGTTGGGGGGGGGGGCTGATTTCCTGCCAATTCTAGAACCGCTACTGCTTACATTCATAATCAGCGTAGATGTAGGTGTACTCCCCTGGGCACGTTGATCCCGCCGAGCATGAGACAGAGATGCTACATGGATTGGAAGCCGCGCAATACAGAGCCCACAGTGCCGTCTTGTCACTGTTATCACACTGGCTGTCCAGGGAGAGGTCATAAGCATCGCAAGAAGGAACCTTCACACAAACTCCTTTGCTGATCCTGATAGTTGATCCTGGGTCACACTCCATCGTGATCGTTGGAGATTCACCTGTTCGACATCCTGTAACTATGCACAGTGTGATACAAAGTTGTAATTATGATGGTAAACACATTTCCATCTTCACTTACAATACATATAGGATATAACTTACATTTATTTTCGTTAATATTAATTTATTTCTATTTAGATAAAAATGAATTACATTATTAGAAAAGAAAAGTAATTCGAGAAAATTAGCGACAATATAAGATGAAATCATTTACGTTCTAGAAAAAAGATACGATCATTTGGAACTGTTTGGTGTTCACCCGTCTTTCCCATCTTCTCGACACCCTCTAACTATATGCACAGTGTGATACAAAGTTGTAATCGTGATGGTGAACACATTTTCATGTTTAATTACAAAATATAACATACATTTATTTTTCTATTAGATTAATTTATTTTTAATTTTAGATCAATACATTACATTTTTGTTAAATTTATTCTGAAGAAAATTAAAATTTGAGAAAATTAATAATAAAATTAATTAATCAATAAAACATTATAACTATATTACATTAAATCATTTAGTTTTTAGGAGAAAGAAATGATTATTTGGAATTGTTTGGTGTTCACCCCGTAGAATGAAATGTAGAAGTCTAAGCTATTTTTAAGGTTTGCGGTTCGAGTCCCGCCGCGGCACTAATGTCCTTTGACAAGACATTGATCTACATTTGCCACACTGTAAATGGGTACCTGGCAGGAATTAGTTCCTTGAAATGCCAGAGAGCCGTTATGGCAGCCGTGCTAAAGCAGGGTAATAATTGGGAGCGCCGGGAGTGTCAAGTCTGAAAGGCATGAGCGCTATACAAGAACCCACTATTATTATTATTATTATTATTATTATTATTATTATTATATTATTATTATTATTATTATTATTATATATTATTACTATTTGTTTTTTTCAATATTTTACCCGAAAATAGTCAACCTTTGAAGCGAGCATTTAACTATCAAGGTGAAGTTTTATATATATCGGATATTAAGTTCACGAGTTGGCATAAGGTAAGGAAGTAAATTGAAACCGGAAATATATTTATTCCAACTGTTTTATTTTGAATACAAAGGGATTTCAAGTTTCGTTGGAGGAGGAAAAGCTAAATCGGCTCAGAAGCGTAGTGCCATCAGACGCTTCGGCTATTATTCTGACTAGAAGTTATGAACACACTAAAATTTCGATTGTTAATATTCTTATCATCAGTTTAGAACCTAAATCGGAAGGATGATGCTTTTTCAGATTCTATTACAATGGCTATTTATTCGGAAATCGGATCGCAGTCGAATCGTGTAGAGTGCGCTGTTGATTCGGTTTATTGAAATAAAAGAACATGCAGCTGGGAAGCTGAAATTATTCAATTTACAAAGTCAATATACAACGCAATAAACGATCAAAATATGAATGACTAAAACATACGACTATGAATCATGCATAATGAAACAAAATGAGAATCAAATATTACATAAAAATCTAAATATATTACAAACATTAAATCAAAATCTAAACGTATTACAAATATAACGTTAAAATTTAAATATATTACAAATATTAAAAACATTAAAAACCTTCTGTGTCATAAAAAAGTAGAGAGAGAGAGAGAGAGAGAGAGAGAGAGAGAAAGAGAAAGACGGAACTAGAAAGAGGAATAGAAGGAAGAAGAAAAAAGAAAGAAAGGTTGATCAGGGAATGTGCGAAAGACCTTTTCTACATTCCTATTTTTCCTTCTTAATCATATGTAATTTAGGTTTGCATTATATTAACGATTTATGTTATTTAACTTTATATAAGTTCCCAATTTTGGGGTGTATTTTCATTTCAGAACAAAAAATATCAAATAACAAACAAATTTAGGCAGGTCGTTACAAGGAAGGAGAAGGGTACGAAAACCAGGTATTAATTTATTCGGCCTTAGGTATACTATAATCATAACTCATGGGATTGTGAACAGCAAAGGATTCGAGGTGTCTTTAAAGCACTCGAGCAGTTGTCTTTTCGACCCCTATTTTTCAGGATTCATAACATATATTGAATAGAGCTTACTTACCTTTGAGTAGCGCAGCTCTCTTCTACAAAAGAAATGAAATAAAATCAGGTGAGAACGCTACCATTCTGAAAACTGTTAGGTAGTGTAATAGGTAGTCTTAAAGTACCCAAATGTTATAGTTTTGCATCTTAGCTGTGCACGGAAGAGTTATAGGAAACGAACGACTTTCCTATTGGGGGGGGGGGGGGCTTTTATTGTTGTTTATTGACAACCGATCAGAAATATACCTTATCACTTTTAATAATACTATATATTAAAAATTGAACAAAAAGTAAATAATCAATACTGATTTGTACTTTGTGTATTACCATAGGGACGTAAAATATGACAAATCCCTGTAAAAAAAGAAGACAATCGTGTTTTTCTTGGACTGCCGTGTAAGTGTTCCACAGGTTATTATGCTGTGAGAGAAGTTGCTCAAGTAATGCGAAACTTAACACCCGTGAAACAAACCCTGGGTTTTTTTTAATTTGAGGACACCCACACCACCGCTTAGGAAAGATTTGTTTTTATATATTTCTTTGATTTGTACTAAACCCCAAAATATGAGGACCTTTAATCGACAATTTTGCCGTGAATATGTGTGAAAGTGGCATCTAGGCTCCCAGCGGATCCCCTCCTTAAACAAAATAATGAAGGGGATGGCTAAAATTTTAAGAATACCATTAATAATATTAAAGTGGGATTGTCACGATCACCATTTTTTGATATTTGACAAACGCTTTTCTTCGATATGTTCTATGGTTACGTGTAGATGAATGAAGGATTCATATATATATGTATGCATGAATAACTTCGTCATTTACCTGTCTATTTTGTCCTTTAAACAGGGAAGTTAAAGTAGGATTATCACAATCTCTAGAGGACGAAGATGAATCAGATTCTAAACGAAAAAGAGAGATAGAACAGTTTTTAGATATTGATGGATATAGCAGCTACTCTCGAAAGGTACGGTAAAATACATGTGTTTCTTTGAGATCAATACATTAAATTATTATTCAATGTATTCTGAAAGAAAATGAATGTAATTTGAGAAAATTAGTGACAGAATAAAGATTCAGACTACAATGTCTTTTCTTTAGAATAAAAGCATCTTTCTATTTTATGTCCAACTTAACCTACGTTAGGAGATCACATATCTTCTGTGCATTAAAAAAAACACTTCATTTCTACCTGTATAAACTTTATAACACGATCACAAAGACTTTCAAAAGGCAACCTCAAGCAATTTCAATAGCCTTGTCCATTATATCTTTTTTGCAAATAATTACAATTTACAAAAAAGTATTATGTTTAATATCAGAACATTTTAATAATGATATGAAATTGGCTGTGGAAATCGGTCTTGAGTTGAGTTTTCGACATTCATTTTGATCGTGCTCCATATCTTTTCTTTTTCACAGCAAATAAAAGAAGGGGCGAGTTGGCTCAGTCGGTAAAGCGTCTGCCTGTTGAAAGGAAGATAGTTCGTTTGAATCCAACCCAGGCGGATGACAGAAGACTGTGTTGTGTGTTAACGCGTCTCTCCTCTGTATTCTAGATGCATGCTGTGTTTACAGTGCAAACACTCCGTCAATCGGATAGGACGGTTAATGGAGGCCCAAGAAGAGGAGACTCACCACCTTTACACGTTGATAATCCAATGAACTATTCGTATAAGAGTAGGGGCGGGGACTCCGGAGAAGTGGGCCACTTGCACACCCCTATTATTTATACCAAGCCCGCCCCCCCCCCACTCAGTGTTATTTAGGGTACGCGTATGATCGTTCCCTCTTTGTGAAAGCACCCCCTATCTGAGGACTGCCAACATTTCCGAACCCCCCTTTCGCGGGCTTTTTCTGCCTTGGAGACCCCCCTAAATTCGGAAAAATGCTCAATGTACCCCCCTTAATTCAGAATAATTTCTCAGGAGTCCAAAGAGATGAGAGAAAAAAACGAAAAAACACCCCTTTTTAAATAAATCTCCGGGTGAAAAGTCAAATACACCCCCTTTTTTTTTTACAATTCTCGGGCCGGACTTTGTCGAACGAAAAGTACCCCTTTACCGGACATTTTGGTAACACGCATGCGGTCATTCCGACCCCGGAGTGGGGGGGGGGGGGGCGGGATACCAAGAGGAGAGGCCGAATGGTTACAGTGATTTGGTTCGCCTTTCCCCTTCCAGGTACAGGTGACTTAGAATACTTAATAAAGAAAAATACATTATGCGCTGATAGCACTTCAGGTATCCAAGGTGGGAAGTTGCTTTTTAAAGGATAAGAATAAATCTCACAACATTTGAGTATCATTCACCAAATCTCTTTGGTAATTTATCAATAATAAAAACTGAAATACTGAAAAACAATAATTTTGTTCACCAGTGATTGTCAGTATATGAGAGAACTCGCTCGCCTGAACGTTGACGAAAATGAGGCAAGGCACAACAGCACGACCAGCCTCCTTCCCCGCATACGATTTAGAGATACCTAATTCAGAGCTCCGATATTTGCTCTCGCGACAATTGCTCCAGTCTTCATTTGTCAAATATATAGGTTTTGTGTTGTCATCTTCGATTTTAGGCTAGGTTTACGGTAAGAGTTAGGATGAGGATGGGTTGGATTGGATTTTATGGTCAGGGTTAAAATTAAAAATGAGAATAGTTATGTGATTAGTCAACTGTTGAAGTTCCGGATTCAGCCATTGTAGAATATTGGCTGTTGAGCAATATAGCCGGGTCGCGGTTACCCGACATTTCCTCCTACGACAAATAACCTACCCGGGCTTTATTTTGTTTACAAAATATAGGCTTAATCTTGTCATCTAAGATTTAAGGTTCGGTTTAGGGTAAGGGTTAGGATTACGATGAGGCTAATAAGTGCTTGGTCAACTGTTGAAGATAGGCATTAAGCGAGTGTAGAATATTCACCATGGAGCAATATATTGTCGCCAGATCGATAACCCACAATTTTGCTCCTGTGACAATTTCCCTCGGCTTTATTCAACAAAGGTATTGGGTTAGGCTTAGGGTTATTATCCGGTTTGAGGTTAGGTTCATGGTTATGATTAGTATTAGGATGAGGTTAGGTGTGACGGCGGAGCAATGGTCATTAGATCTTCATACCACCTATAAATTCAATATTTCTTACCTCTTGGAGAAGCAGATCCAGCTTGGGCTTCTAAGAAGCCGTGAATGATAAAGATGGTCATGATTGTCTTCCACTTTGAATCCATTGAAATCCTCTTTCTTGTGAATGGAACAACAGTTTAAAACCAATCCTGTGATGCAGTAGTTTTCTCTATTTACTATCCGTAAACTACTACTTCAGTTAAACCGTAGGCCTACTCTGGGCCTAAATCATGTTTAACAGAAAGGAAAATTTAATAGACTTCAGACTAATTCTATTTGTGAAACCAGATTTTGAAGCAAAGCATAAACCTAACATCGGGTTTAAGTTTCAGTAGAAGGCAGTCCTATGTCTCTACCAAACGAAATATATTCTACGATATGATAAACATCCACATTTTAACGTGGCTATCTGCAATATTCTGCTGTTTCCATTGGCCGAACTAAAGTCATTCTCTATCATTATCATTCATAATCGATGTTTCATAATATGCTCTTTTTCTCAGCTCCTCTCTCTCTCTCTCTCTCTCTTTCTCTCTCAATCTCTCTTTCTATCCATTTTGGTCTCATTCTCTTTAACATATCTCTTTGCTAGTTTGATCTCTTCCCTCCTCTCTCTTTTTTTTCTCTCTCTCTCTCTCTCTCTCTCTCTCTCTCTCTCTCTTTCTCTCTCCCCTTCCCCCTCCCCCTCTCTCTCCGTCTTTTTTTTAATTTCTGCACTCTCTATACCAATTCATGTCAAGGTCTAAAAACTTCTATTGACTTTCACTTTCAATACACTTGTTCAAAAAATGAGAACACCGCACTCCGACTAGATTAATTTCTCTCTAGTTGTGACAAATGCATATTTGTGAAAAATGATATCCAAATAATTGAACGCACATAATTATGTTATAGTAATTTTCTGATGTCTCAACCCCAAAACCCAAATAAATATTTATAAAATTAAGTTACAGGCGAACCATGTTTATCAGACCATCACCTTTTGGTAACAATGTGCTTCTAGGAGCATGCAATTAGGAGCGAAATATCGAATGACAGTGAGGAGTCAGTACATGAACGTTGTTGCCCATAAAGTTGCTTTCATGTGTTTTGATAAGAGAATGCGTTCTGGTGAAGGTGAACAATACTTTGTGGTCATTGTCATTCTCATGTCATAGTAGAAAGTCTCCTATAAATGGGATTGTCCTTTAATGCCCTAATATTCGAATTAGGACGAGAAAGAGCTGAAGAGTTTGAACCAAGCTTTCATGTCTTGACACATGTATGTATAGTCCCTTTTACCGCTGGTGGAGTACATGTGATTTGCAGAAGGGCTAAGTCAATTTATTAACATTTTATCACCCCAAACTTCAAAATATTGTAAACTTTTGTTCTCATTCACTTCATTAGGAACCTTTTCCAAATTGCCTCTTGACAATTTCTGTCACAAAGTAATCACCTGACCAGAACTTAATTTTATCTTGAACTTTAAATTTGAAGTATGAATTAAGATTTTGTCCACGTTTCGTTGTGTGAAAGGACTTATCAATATGGATATCAATGGCAACTTTGTACATAAGACTTGCGATTGATTAGAAGACCAGCGATTAATTGGGATCAATCGCAACTCTTTAAAAGATTGAAAAAGTATCATATTTCAGTTTTCGTAACACCTTTCTCTATTTCTAGGCTATTGACCGGGTCTATTACTTTACTTGCCTGTCGTCCCAGATTCATTCAGAGAGGGTGGGGTGAACTGTTTTCCTTTGGGGAACTTTCTGGGTATATGGCGGACGTGTCCAGGCACCCACATTCCCCTATGCATCGACGCCCATACTCCCTGATATCTTCGTTGTACTTTCTATCATGTTGACAAAAGGTACCTTTTATTCTCCAGTTGTTTCCATCTTTCTCCCCCCTCTCTCTCTCTCTCTATCTCTCTCTCTCTATATATAATTTCAATATATTATTCATCTCTCCGCCACATTGGTGGCTAATATAAATGGAGCAAGGTTTATGAATATTTAGTCCATTTAGTTCGATTCGACTTTCACAAAAATGAGAATGGGTTATCATTTGGTAAGCTTTTTAATAATCTTGTCAACAGGGGGGGGGGGGGGGAAACACATATCAATAGTTTTATTAAAATACTAGCTGAGTCCACAAAAGTGTCATGGCAATATTGCCTTCTCCAATAAAAAAAAAAATATTGCAATTGTCATTACTGCTGATTATTTAGATAATTGAAATACGGATATCGGTGTCTTTCATGTTTAATACATTTTTATTAATGTTATAATATATATCACAAAGGGGACTTTTCATTTACAGTAAGTAATCGTTTAAATGATTGATATAATATAATTTTATTTGTATGATGGCCATAAGCTTAAAAGTAAAACTTTAAAAAAAAGGAAAAAATAGAAAGGGGTTAGGAATTTTAGGGGCAGAATCGTAAATAAGGGGGACACAGTTATACTATCTGTGGTCAAATTGGAACGCTTTTTGTCTTCTTGTTGAAAACAAATGGAAAAATTTGAGGTTTGAAATGTGAAATTTATCATTCTCACATTTGTTTTTGGTGGGGGAGGGGGTGTTCAGTTTTAGATTTAAAGTTTGACACCCTCTCCTCTCTCTCTTTTGAGAAACCAAACAAGTGCAGTTTTATCAGCTCTTCCAAACTGTGTCGGGATTGAGCGGGGGCAATTCACATGAATCGGAACAAGCAGTATGGTTGTGGTATTTCCTTCTCCCCCCCCCCTCTCCCCACACGCTCAAACTGTTTATAATACTACATATTTGAGCATGATATTGGCATCTGTTTTCACCCTTTCTTCCTAACTCCATCTCTCTCTCTCTCTCTCTCTCTCTCTCATCTCACAACATTATATCAACATTTTTCACTATCAAATAGTTCTCCCTTAGTTCTTTCCCTTTCTCTTTTGCTCTCTCTCTCTCTCTCTCTCTATCTCTCTGTCACTGTTTTCGCACGTTCTGTTTCCAGACTTGTTGCTGTAATATCTCATATAAAAACAAAATACCGACATGTTTCCTTTTCAGCACAAGAGGGCACAACATACTAACAAACAAACGGTAACCTTAATTGCCAGTGAAAATTTGATCCATTAAATACGTTTCTGGTTAAGCGAGACGCCAAATATTAAAATAGGGGGGGGGGGGGTTAATGGGTAGAGTAGGGGAGGTTTCCAAATGCAGTCAGTGTGTGGTTGCCCCTGTTTGTGCCAGTCTAGTCGCGTGCGTAGCTTCACGAAACCAGTCTTTCAAGCTCCGCCATGATTGAAGTTTGAACAACTGAACTGTTACCGGGACTCTTACACTAGGTAGTGTTAGATTTCAGTGATTAGGAACTTTTAGATTTGCACAACGACAACGTGGATTGCTACGATCGTCGTCCTTTTAATGCACCGCCTTGAATGAACGTTACACGTATCAGTCCACGCAAATCTAAAAGTCCCCATTATAACACGATTTGAAAGCGCCCGAAGCCTCATGAATTATTCATTTTATGTTCGATGCTTCCTACGTTCGTATATGCTCTTCACGCAACAATAAGCAACAAAATACAACGCGGATCAGCATCGAACATGCACATTGGGAAAGACCATCTCTGCTTAATTTATTCGTGAATGTTAATGTACTCATCACTTGGCCAATGACGACGCACTAGTATTGGCGAATCAGTGTCTTCTAAGTATTTTATTATAATGAGGACCCGATATGATTTTCACTGATTATTGAATACAGCTTCGTACTGCTGGAGAGAAGAAAAAAAACCGAGTCAAAGTTGGTCAAGCTTTTAAATTTATAAACGGAGAACCCCCCCCCCCCAACCTCACTATTTATTATGTTTGTGCTCAACGAGGAGGGAGGAGGGAAAGTGCCCACTATTTTTTTTTAACTCAGCACCACTACCCCCCTCCCCTGTGCACACACACAAACACACACAAAAAGGTAAAATTAACGTGTTTTTACGCCAGGGAACCCCCCTCCCCCCGGATCCGCCACTGTGATTGATACACGTCTGTAAAAACCCAATCACCCACTTTAGGAAGGAATAATCGTCCACTAACTTCTTAAAGGTACTATGTCCCATTTGCAGCCAACATCAAATTATGTTTTGCAGGAATTATGAATATGTCACGTATGTCTTATCTGCGACATTTAAATGTTAGCAGTGTCCAATTGTTTAAATTATGCAAGGAAACCCGTTTACTTGCTAGACTTCCCTGTCAGACACCATTGAGTGACTGACTGACTTCTCCTTTTCCTTTGGTAATCACTATGAATATGACAGACAAAGAAAGCGGACAAAATATACAGTTCCTCAGGTAGACAAAGGACCATCCCTTCACTGCTATTATGTAGAAAGGTGAATATGCATGTGACACCTGTTCTACACATTTTTACATAATAGCAGTGAAGGGATGTTCCTTTGTCTACCTGGGGATCTGTATATTTTGTCCGCTTTCTTTGTCAGTCATATTCATAGTGAATAACATACATAAAATGAGCTGTAAAGGTACATGAGCATTTGTCTACATCAATAACCCACTTCTTGTAATGGCCAATATTAAACTGATTAAATCTTTGCGCTGCACAAAACGTACGACCATTCGGTACAAGATTCTGAAAATCAGACTATTACTAAAATGATTGCAATCACTGAAGTCGATTCGACAACCAATTCTCGTTATTTTTCCACTGAAAGACATTTTCAAGCCCTTCCGTTTTGGGGGGAGTTCTAAATTAGTATTATCTTTCAAATGCCGTTGGAATTTAACTTATCGTTTGTTTTGCTCTGCGAATGAGACATCGAACCTTGAAAGTGCCCCTCCTTTCCTTTGTAACATTCTGTTACATTATGGCAGTAGTTTGACGCACACAGATGTGTTTTAAGTCAATCGACCTAAACACTTCTAACATTATGAAATTACATCTTCATAAACGAAATTATCACATTCTTTAGAAGTTTTAGAATCGCGTCACAGAAACACGTGAAGCGTTAGTGATAGTTTTAGTCAAAATATCTGCGTGAAATTCACGTGAATATTACGAGGCTGACTTGAAATGAATCATGTTCTTCATTCACGTGAAATTTACGTCGAAGAGGAAATATGTTACTGTAACCCGCGTTCAACCCAATAATTACGCAAATGTTACACAATCAATGAACCAAAATAATGACGTTCTCATCCCGTTTCTGAACATCGTGTTTTCTTCCATAATTACGTCCAGACGCGCCGGAAGCAGTTTGGGATTAGAGGGGTTTGGGGGGGGGGGGGGGTGCAAACATCTCAGAATAGAAAACTAGTTGCAACTGGTCAAGTTGATGAACCATTTAATGCCAACTGGTAACCCTGAAATTGAAATGGGCTAAATGATCCAGTTGATCCAGTCCAGTTAGAATTCAACTGGTCAAGCTGAGCCATTAAAACCATTTGGTAAAACTTCCAACCGGTTGAACGGCAACAACACTTCAATACTGGTACGTCTGTATTTCCAATGTAAAGGCATTGGTAATAAATAGACTTACATAATTTAATTAATCGAATTTTTTTCATAAACTTGTATTTTATTGAAATTATTTTAGTTCATGGTTAATGTTTCCCTTATTCATGTTTAATTAAATGTAATTTACACGACGTAGCGAAATGTCCTAATAACTGGTAATTTATATTTGTAGTATTTTCAAAATGAATTGCATACAACTGAATCATCAGTAATTAAGAAATATAATAATAATAATAATAATGGTGGCTTCTTGTATAGCGCACATGTCCGTCACGTTGTGACGCTCCTGGCGCTGCCCCAAATATGCTGTAAATTCAGATAAATTGTAAAAAAAACATAGATCTGCACGCACCCCATAGCATGTGCTATGAGCCCCATGACATCTCTCCCTTTTTCGCTTTAATTCATAAGATTTATTGAAATAACTATCGACCTGATTTTTTCATAGTCATAATTTCGAATTGATTTTATCAATAATGACTTATTCGTAGCAGAGAATATCAGTTATTATTGCAACACTGCTAATTTGAAGACATGCAGGTTTCTTAAGTTATTGTTGGTATTGTTTATGGAGAGACCTTATTAATTGATACATTTTTGATATTGAGCCGGTTTTGTATATTATTGAACTCGAATGATTTCAATATAGGGTTATATAGATCCAGATCGCTTTTCCCTCCCAAGAACAGGTGACGCCAAATACATAATAACGTTTTTGAAATCTATGCGCTGATATCACCTCATGTCATCAAATCTTCGTTTACCACCGATAAATTCAATATGTCTTACCTTGGGCTTGGGCTTCTAATAAGCCGTGAATGATAAAGATGGTTATGATTGTCTTCCACTTTGAATCCATTGCAATCCTCTTTCTTGTGAATGGAACAACAGTTTAAAAACAAATGTTGATATGCAGTAGCTTTCCCTTCCTATGTTTTGTAAACTACTAATCCAGTAAAACTTGCAGTCCTATACTCTGGGTCTAGAATCGCGTTCAACTAAAAGAACAATTATTTGCGTTATGGAATGACTATTTTGATGTATGTTTCAGAGCAGCATCTGTTACTATAGCAACGGATGATGGAGAGAAGGATGAGACTGACATTCATTCACAGATGAGAAACGTGAAATGAGCTGGATCGTAGATTCAGTCGAGCAGTCATCCTACGGATCACTTCACAAAGTAATTATTGTTTTTTGATGGGGATGTTTTTTTATTCTCATGGCTCATTCACATGTGGAGTGGTTTTAGTTTTAACTTGTAAATGAATTGCAACTGTGCGCAACAAAGGTCCTACGTTCTGAACACAAATTATAAGTATATTGACGTAATAACATCTCAGACGTGGTCGGGGACGTATTGGACAAGAAAGCAACGACTTGCCCTTGAACGAAAGTTGCTCTTGGTTGTCCGATTACATGCTCAAGACTTATCTGACCGTGTAAGCAACATAACTTATGCAAGATGGACATTTTGAGAATAAACATGAAATTATGTTTAGAGTCATAAGCACAATAACTTTTACCAAATGCGCAGCAGAAATCATGTCAAGTAAGGCCATTTTTAAATCCTTGGAACTACTTTTCTATCAAAGTGTGAATGGTGGGACAGAGCATCCTTGGAACTACTTTTTTAAAACTAAAGTCTGTATGGTGTAAAAGGGTCCCGGAAAAGGGTATCATCGGAACTACTTTTCTGTGAAGCTGTAAATGGTGTAAAAGAGCGTCCTTGGAACTACTTTTCTATCAAATTGTGTATGGCGTAAAAGAGCATCTGTGGAACTACTTTTTAAATTTAAAGTGTGTATGTTGTAAACAGAAATCATTGGAACAAATTTTCTTTGAAGGTTTAAATGGTGTAAAAGAGCAAGCTTAGAACTACTTTTTTTAAACTATAAAGTGTTTATGGTGTAAAAGGATATCATTGGAACTACTTTTCTATGAAGGTGCAAATGGTGTAAAAGAGCAACCTTTAAACTACTTTTGTAAACTAAAGTATGTACGGTGTAAAAGGATATCATCGAAACTACTTTTCAATGAAGGTGTTAATAGCGTTAAAGAGCAACATTGGAACTACTTTTCTATTAAAGTGTTTTTGGTGCAAAAGAGTATGCTTACATAATAAAGATAGGACCAGGGAACTTTTCACTACTACATGGCATTATCACTATTTCGCAGTTCTTCATTTTGTAATGGCCCTTTTTGTTAATATATTACACGAGATATAGCACAAACATCCACACTAGGTGATCAACTTTAGTTATGACCTAAAATTATAAATATTGTGTCTTTCATGACAAAAAAAATGTGTTTATTTTCCCTTTATATAGTAAAGTTATGAATTGTATAAACTTGTACATCAGCATACAGAACACAGATTATAAATGGATATACACAGCCAGTGGCGTACGCAGGATTTTTTCAAGGGGGGAAGGGGGGTTAACATTTTCAAATCGGGCCGAAAATTTCGCAACGCCTCAGCCAGCCGCTGAATAAGCGGGGGGGGGGGGGGGAGGGGTTAGAGGAATTTTTTGTTTTGGTCCCTGGTCACTCTTTGGGGGTCACCCTTTGGTACAAAAATAATTTAGTTAACTTTATTTTTTATTTTTTAAATGAAATATACAAAATTAGGGGGGGGGGTTTCATCAAAAATCACACATACAAAAATTGAGGGGGGAGGTCAACCCCAACCCCCCCCCCCCCCGCTGCATACGCGCCTGTACACAGCTATTGTCATACCATGTTCATACCTTTTTTCTGTGCTAATTCTGGCAAGCATCAATTTTTGATATCCAAATATCCTTCATTATCACACATGTATATTGATGAGTGTAATCAGCTATATGACTTATTATCAATTATTTATAATTTATATTTGAAACGAGGGATGGCCGGGAGAGGCTTGAAAGACCTCCCAGAGCCTGATCAAATCAACTGAAGCGTTGTCCGACAACAAAAATAAATTAAATTTCCCAAATTGGCAATGAATTGTTAGATACTTTTATTGTCTGTAAACCTTGAATTTGACACGTTCGTTTTTTTTCTTTTGCTCGTAAAAAATGATTAGTTGATGTCAAGCAAATATTGCACGATTTTGGCTGTTCCATGTTTATATCGATCAAGCTAATGACGAGCTTTTTTGTTGTTTATGTGTTTGGCAAAATTTCACAAAGTAAATGTTCCAAGAAAGTTGGAAATTATAAAATCGCTGATTTAAATCCAAACTATCTTGCAAGGTTTAAGAGCGTCAGTGAATAAATAGGTGAAATCTTAATCACAAATAACTGTGAAATTATGTTTCTTAAGATATATGAAAAAGGGTCCTGTTATCTGTACTAAATGACTTCGATGATATCAATGGTCATGTGTGGATGATATAGTTGAGTGGATATCTACTCGTTTACAAGTTATATTAAGGATAATTTAGTCTGATAGTTGAATGCACTTAAAAAATGATAATGAAATCCACTCCAAATAGTGGTTTGGTTTACTATTTTGAGTGTCGATTCCGTTATATTTCTATTTGATGAAACTAACTTTGTCTTTCTCTATTGTATAATGGATATCAATAAACAAGTTTCTTTTATACTAACTATGCGAATATATTCACTTTTTCAGATTCCTTCAAAATAGTCCTTACATCCCGTATGTAGTAATCAAGAACCCCTAAACCCTTAATTTATCTGGCTATTTACTGTCACTTATTTTCGCTTCTCTGATTTCGCTGGATCTCGAGGCAGCAGACAGCAGAAAACTATGTAAAGATTTACTTGGCTTGAGACAGTACTCATAAGTGGATGAAAACTTGCCTACTATTCTAAGTTTGAGAGAAGCCTGAATTACATATTATGATCACCCTCAACGAATGACAAGTTTACTGTAACAGTTCATACTCCTGTTGAATTGTCCATGTCAATTTCATTCAGTTGACGAGGTAACGCCTCAACGATTTATCGCATTCGAGAAGCGAGATGACGTCATCATGGACGATGCCATTAGACGCGATGGTGGTGGCGATAATGAGAGCAGAGTTGAGAGATGGGACCATGGCTTTAATGAGTTCGTCATCGAACAGGCACAAGCCAGCAGTATACTCGTTCTGGAAAATTGGAAAGGTATTAAACTGACTTTAAACTTTGGTTTTCATATCCAAGACGGCAAGATAGATTTGGTGAAAAGTGAAGATAAATATAGAATAAAAGTCAAATTCCGAACAATTAAACAAATTATATATGACAAAAACCACACAATAGGTCATTTTCGGGCCTATAACCAATAAGCATAGCTTTCAATTAAGGCTCCTATATATTATTAATTTCACTCTTCTTTTAGTTGAGTTTAGTTTAGTTTAGAAATTGAAAGTCAGTAACCAAACTTCGGCTTTTTTAGAACTATTCAGTGTTAATATTTTATTTTTCTCTTTATTTTGAACAAAAAAGTACATTAAAGTTGACTGTTGGTTTCCGATTTAGCTCAGTGAGAGTAAATAACACCCGGAAGTAGAAAAACATTCTTTATTTTATTCATATGATATGAAACCAAACTAGAAACAATTTTTCAGTGCCCAGACCATTTTCTCCGATGTCTAAGTTTTAAGTTGATACCAGATTTGGCTGCCGCCTTCTGCCGATTATTATGTTACAGCCGATTTTCCTTCCCACATTGCCCCGAAAAATGTGTTTACTTTGGTCCGCGGCTAAATCATAGGTTTCGCGGTCATAAGGGCGTGGGGGCGCGTGACGTTCTGCCACTGCGGACCAAAATAAACAAATTTTGTCGATGTGGCAACGTAAATCGGCTATAACATAAAAACAGGCAGAAGATGGCAGCCAAATCGGGTAGCAACTTAAAACTACTACTAGATTAATTCCTCCCTAGTTGCATGTGACAAATGTTCATTTTAGATAAATGATATCCAAATAATTTAACGCACATAATTATGTATTGCTAATTTTCTGATGGCTCAACCCCAACACCCAAATAAATATCTATGAAATGAAATTACAGGCGAATTATGTTTATCAGACCGTCACCTTTTGGTAACAATGTGTTTATAGGAGCAAACAATGAGGATCGAAATATCGAATAAAAGTGAGGAGTCAGTACATGAACGTTGTTGCCGATAAAGTTGGAATATTTTTAAACCTCTTTTATTGAAATGAATTTGACAATGTGATTTATTCTTGATAGATAAAGTTTACATCTTCTCAGAACTTTATTGACCAATATTGGTGACCAGTACGAGTATGAGTTTCCAATGATACTGGTCGGTCAGGTTAAAGACCAGGGTTCCCTGCATGGAGCTGGGATCTGAACCAGTATGAAATGCCTATCAATTCATATGACGTTATTAACCAGAACACTTTAACAATTTCTAGAAACATCCAAATCAAAACGGTTTGGATAGATTTGATTTCATTCGTCAAGAATAAATGTATCGACAACATGAAATATATAATGAAGGAAATAAACATTTTGACAGGATAGCAGGTAAAACCTTATAATAAGCTTAGTTGCTTTCATGTGTTATCGTGTAAAAGAGAATAAGTTCTGGTGAAGGTGAACAATAATTTGTGGTCGTTGTCATTCTCTTATTATAGTAGAAAATCTTCTATAAAAGGTATTGTCCTTTAATGCCCTAATATTCAAATTATGAAGGGAAAGAGCTGAAGAGTTTTAACCAAGCTTTCATGTCTTGACACATGTATGTATAGTCCGTTTTACCGTTGGTGGAGTACATGTAATTTGCAGAAGGGCTAAGTCAATTTATTAACATTTTTATCACCCCAAAATTCAAAATATTGTATACTTTTGTTCACATTCAATTCATTAGGAACCTTTTCCAAATTGCCTTTAGACAATTTCTTTTACAAAGTAATCGCATGACCAGAACGTAATTTTATCTTTAACTTTAAACTTGAAGTATTAATTAAGAATTTGTCCACGTTGCGTTGTGTGAAAGGACTTATCAATATGGATATCAATCGCAATTTTGTACATGAGACTTGCGAATGATTAAAAGACCAGCGATTAATATGAATCAATCGCAACTCTTTAAAAAAAAAAAAAAAAGTATCATATTTCAGTTTCCGTAACATCTTTCTCTATTTCTAGGCTATTGACCGGGTCTATTACTTTACTTGCCTGTCTTCCCAGATTCATTCAGAGAGGGTGGGGTGAACTATTTTCCTTTGGGGGAACTTTCTGGGTATTTGGAGGACGTGTCCAGGCACACACATTCCCCTATACATCGACGCACATACTCCCTGATATCTTCGCTGTACTTTCTATTATGTTGACAAAAGGTACCTTTTATTCTCCAGTTGTTTTCATCTTTCTCTTCCCCTCTCTCTCTCTCTCTCTCTCTCTCTCTCTCTCTTTCTCTCTCTCTATATATAATTTCAATATATTATTCATTTTTCCGCCTCTTTGGTGGCTCATATAAATGGAGCAAGGTTTATGAATATTTAGCCCAAAAAGTTCGAATCGACTTTCACAAAAATGAGAATGGGTTATCATATGGTAAGCTTTTTAATCTTATCAACAGAAGGAAAACAAATATCAATAGTTTCATCAAAATACTAGCTGGGTCCACAAAAGTGTCATGGCAATATTGCCTTCTCCAATAAAAAAATATTGCAATTGTCATGATTGCTGATTATTTAGATAGTTGGAATGGTTAGTGTCATAGGGATATCGGTGTCTTTCATGTTTAATACATTTTTTATTAATGTTATAATATATATCACAAAGGGGACTTTTCATTTACAGTAAGTAATCGTTAAAATGATTGATATACTATAATTTTATCTGTATGATGGCCATAAGCTTAAAAGTAAAACTTTAAAGAAAAGGAAAAATAGAATGGGGTTGGGGATTTTAGGGGCAGAATCGTAAATAAGGGGGACACAGTTATAATATCTGTTGTCAAAATGAAACGCTTTATGTCTTCTTGTTGAAAACAAATGGAAAAAATTGACGTTTGAAATGTGAAATTTATCATTCTCACATTTCTTTTTGGTGGGGGAGGGGGTGTTCAGTTTTAGATTTAAAGTTTGACACTCTCTCCCCTCTCTCTTTTGAGAAACCAAACAAGTGTAGTTTTATCAGCTCTTCCAAACTGTGTGGGGATTGAGCGGGGGCAATTCACATGTATCGGAACAAGCAGTATGGTTGTGGTATTTCCTTCTCCCCCCCTCCCCACATGCTCAAACTGTTTATAATACTACATATTTGAGCATGATATTGGCATCTGTTTTCACCCTTTCTTCCTAACTCCATCTCTCTCTCTCTCTCTCTCTCTCTCTCTCATCTCACAGCATTATATCAACATTTTTCATTATCAAATAGTTCTCACTTAGTTCTTTCCCTTTATCTTTTGCTCTCTCTCTCTCTCTCTATCTCTCTCTCTCTCTATCTCTGTCACTGTTCTCGCACGTTCTGTTTTCAGACTTGTTGCTGTAATATCTCATATAAAAACAAAATACCGACATGTTTCCTTTTCAGCACAAGAGGGCACAACATACTAACAAACAAACGGTAACCTTAATTGCCAGTGAAAATTTGATCCATTTAATACATTTATGGTTAAGCGAGACGCCAAATATTAACATGGGGGGGGGGGGGGGGTTAATGGGTAGAGTAGGGGAGGTTACCAAATGCAGTCAGTGTGTGGTTGCCCCTGTTTGTGCCAGTCTAGTCGCGTGCGTAGATTCACGAAACTAGTCTCCCAAGCTCCGCCATGTTTGAAGTTTGAACAACTGAACTGTTACAGGGACTCTTACACTAGGTAGTGTTAGATTTAAGTGATTAGGGACTTTTAGATTCGCACAACGACAACGTGGATTGCTACGATCGACGTCCTTTTAATGTATTGCCTTGAATGGACGTTACACGTATCAGTCCACGCAAATCTAAAAGTCCCTATTATAACACGATCTGAAAGCGCCCGAAGCCTCATGAATTATTCATTTAATGTTCGATGCTTCCTACATTCGTTTTAGCTCTTCACGCAACAGTAACCAACAAAATACAACGCGGATCAGCATCGAACATGCACATTGGGAAAGGTCATGTCCGCTTAATTTATTCATGAGTGTTAGTGTACTCATCACTTGGCCAATGAAAACTCACCAGTATTGGCGAATCAGTGTCTTCTAAGTATTTTATTATAATGAGGACCCGATATGATTTTCGCTGATTATTGAATACAGCTTCGTACTGCTGGAGAGAAGAAAAAAACCGAGTCAAACATAATTATTCAAGTTTTAAATTTTATGAATAAGTCCACGAAAGTGGCCAGGCATTATTGCCTTCTCAAATAAAAAAATTATTACAGTTGTCACGATTGCTGCTTATTGAGAGAGTTGGAATGGTCGGTGTCATATGAATATTGGCGTCTTTTGTGTTTGATAGATTTTAATTATCTTTCCTACCATAATAATCGCAAATGGATCTTGGTTATTGGCAATAAGTAATCTTTAAAAAGATTGATGTAATTAAATTATATGTGTATAATCAGTCCATGATGGCCCAAGCTTAAAAGGAAAAAAAAAGTAAAAGTAAAAGGAAAATGTAGAAAGGGGATGGGGGATATTAGGGGTGGAATCGTTAAGATGGGGGGGGGGGGGGGAGAAATGACATTACATTTTCTGGTGGCTAATTAGAACGCTTTTTTTAATTGCTGAAAACAAATGAGAACATTTAACATTGAATCTTTTTTTTCTTCCTCACATTTTTTGTGTGTGGGGGAGGAGGGTGCTCAGCTAATTTTAGATGGAACTTGACACCCCATCCCCTTTCTCTTTTGAGAACCCAATCATGTGTATATTTATCAGCAGTTCCAAACCCTGTCAGTTGGAGAGAGAGCAGGGGCGGGACAGGGAATATGATGGTGGTATTACCCCACCCCCACCTCCCCCACATGCTTCAACTGTTTTAAATACATATTTGAACATGATATTGGCAACTGCTTTCTCTCTTTCACCCTCTCTCTCAATATATCACAGCATTGCATATTTCTCATTTTTCACCATTAAATAATTCTCTTTCATTATATTTCCTTTTCTCATTTGCTTTTTCTCTTTCTCTCTCTCTCTCTCTCTCTCTCTCGCACAATAAGTCACAACATTATGTATTTCTCATTTTCATAACATCAATATCTCTTACCATTAAATACTTCTATCTTATTCTCTTATCCTTTTTCTCTCTCTCTCTCTCTCTCTCTCTCTCTTTTCTCTCACGTTCTGTTTTCAGACTTCTTCCACGTATGATTTACTTAACCCAACCGTATGCACATTACAATTCAATATGTTAAAAGATATGAAGAGAATATTGATATAAGATAATACAAATTAGGTTCATTTTTATTTATTTTCCTTAAAACATCAAAACATTAATTTCACCAAGTTTACAGATTATACAATTTAAAGTCGGATATTAGGCTCAACTAGTTTCATTTGCTCCTTGAAATTATTACAACTTCAATCTTATGCATTTTGCCACAAACATTTTTCCCCAATATTTTTAAACAAAGCATATAGGCTACTTTTGAGCCATATTTCTTTCTTTCCAGGAATGTATTATATCATGATTGGCACCGTATTACAAAACAAATTATTAAAATAAGATGCTTTTTGTCTTTTTAATTTACAATGAACATCTGATGTACAAATAATCCGTAAGAATGATGGTTGATTTTTGGTCTACACTAACACGAAGGACATATTGGTGCCTTTTATTTTTAGTAATGCCTATATGCAGCATATATGGAAATAATACCTTAGTTGTCTATGGGACGGAAATTCAAAGGGAAGGATAGGAGGAAAGATTGGGTTTAAAGGAAAAAAGGGGATCAAATAAGTGGCAAAGGGTGAATGGTAGCATGATAGAATGAAGAATGAAATAAGGAATGAATTCTTTTTAAATATAAAACAGGGAACAGCATAATGAAAGAAAAATAAAAGTTTGGAACAAAGAATAACACAAGAAAGGATAGGAGAAAAAATGAAATAAGGGGGATAGGACTTGTACTGAAAACCATTAAAAAATATAGAAAATAACTTAAAACTCAATTATGGGCTTTGAATATGTGTTCATCACTGACAGTTATGGGCCTAGGTTTAAGCAATTCTTTCAACTTAATTATGTACAGAGATCTAATGAGCCATCAACAAGGATTTGAATTTACAACAAAATAAATCATATCGAAGCACAACACTGCAAAAGTAGGAAAATCTACTTACAATATATTTTAAACAAACATAATTCTGGTGAACACACAAATCTTATGAACTGATTTATCTCTCGCCAACACCGGTTTTATATTAAGTCGCTGTGCCTTCCCGATCACATGAGATAAATAAGCCTGTTGGGCAATAGATTGTCATTTTTTATTGTATTTTCTATCATTTGTATATTTACTGCCAACAAAGCCATTAGGATAAAAATGTATATATGTAATGTTTGCATGCGTGGACCAATAAAATAATATTGAATCTTGAATCTTGAATCTTGAATTTAAAACATTAAAAAAACGTCAAATTCCTATTGCGTCAAACTTTTACGACCGGGGAAATACTCTGTAGTTAGCCGTTATCTGAGAACAAAGATGTGTCCTTGTATAGCTAAGACCCAGTCCTACGGAATCTGATTCGGTTCTGATAAAACATAGGCCCTATTTTAAGCATTTATTATTTAGGTTTACCCATAGTTCTGATTTCATCCTGAAAATCAAAACCAATTTATAATGCCTCAACAGTAAAGGCGTGAAGATTGAGAACATTAACATCCAACCCTCAGTACTTTCTTTGTGTTTATATGTGGGATGAGTGGTTGTGTGGGTGTGGGTGTGGGTGTGCGTGGACGTGTTTGTTTAAACCTTATCAGATTAATACCGTTATGTTGAAATTAATGAAAATGTAGGCCTTTGTTCAAAAGATGATTCAGAAACCAAATAATTAATAAGTCGAGTCAAACGTTTTCGTGTTAATTGTCTCTTCATTACTTATAAATGATGAAGTGTAATATTTCTTTATAAAGTTTTATTACATAATGGCAGTAGTCAGACATAAAAAGGCGCGTTTTAAATAATTTAATTTCACAATGTTAACAAAGTAATGGCTATAGAATTCACACAATCAAATAAATTATTATTTACCAACAGTTATGTACTCTAAATCATGACAAACAATTTTTTTCATGTGTTAGCGATTGTAACAAACAATTCTGGTTAAACAGATATTCATCATTTGTAAGAGTAAATTTATAATCGCATGTACGATACAACTTAAAGTTGGTGTCATTTTCTACCTCTAAAGTATCGTTACACACATTAAAAGAAGTAAATCAAGATATTGGTCGACAAATCTTTGTGATTACTCATAAGTAGTATTTATTTCCATAGAAAAGCATATACAATGTAACAATATAACAATACAAAATAAGATAACAAGGAATCTTTTCTTCACATAGTGAATAGACATATTATAAAGACGTGAAAATCGTGGCCCAGGACGTTGACATTACTCAGGCAGGGCCTAACATGTAAACATATACATACAAACATATATACTTGTTCTAAGATCATTAGCAGTCAGAAGTATCAGTTATAATATGAAAAATTAATTATGGGGTTCGTTCAATCTAAAAATATAATAATATTTATGTAATGTAGAACGTACTGGTAAAGTTTAGCGGAGAAGGAGGATGAAGTGGGAAAAGGGAGGAAGAGAGACATAGCAAAGGAGAGAGACGGAGAGAATGAATTTACAACAGATTTCTTGATTGCATCTCACGGAGAATAAGCTGTATCGTATTATACACACATTTGTTATAAAAGTTGACTTATCATTATTTAAAGAGTTCTCATGAATTTTGGTCATTTGCTTCTAAATAATCACACATTTGAGTTGCTATAAAAGGTACATTGCATAGTTTACATTTATAGTTTATTCATAGTTTACAATTGATGATAAACTCGATTAGATTTAAAATCACTGATTTGTTTGTTGTTGTTAAAAGAATTAATGTCCAAGTATATATTTTGGTAGTTGACAAATACAATTGTAGCATCGAATTTCATTATTTAGTAATTGATTTGATAAAAATTGACACAAAATATACTTTCCAATTTCAATTCAGTCATAGACTTCAAACTATATAGTTATATCAGTATATATCAATATCTAACATTCAGCTGTTATATTCGTGTCCTCCTGGTTCCTACACGTATTTTTCACATCTATAGGCTGTTATTGGAGGAGTGGAGGTAATGTCCATGCTGGGTCTTGTCTTGCATGGAAGATTGAAAATGATGACACTACAGCCATTTTTGAAATTTGATTTGACAGGGTTTTGGCGGTTACGTTTGCGTTAGCCATTTTGATTAGTGATTTAAGTGACTGAAAGTTGTGGTTAGTTAGTAGACCGCGACTCCCGACTTCGAATGCTATAAGGGATACATCAAAATTGCGGGCCGAAATGTCATGAATCAGGGGGGCATATTTATTACATTTATACTCATGGGCCTTGGAAATATTAAGGTCGAATGGGACAGTTAGTTCAAAGATGAGCAGTTTCTTTTCGTTGGGCCAGTAGAGAACTAGATCGGGTCGGTCAGTTGTTGGTATTACTTCTCGTGGGATAGTTGAGGATGCATGGGCATTGGGCTGATTGAGATCTACTATTATTTCGGGGTTGGGTGTATCGTTTACTGTTGCTTTTGTCTTGGTGAGGGCAGTGTGTATGACGTTAAGTACATTATCATGTCTCCAAGTGTATCGGCCTTGGGTGAGTTGCACGTTACAATAGTTCAGGACGTGCAACAAAGTTTCACGGTTTCCACATAGGTCACATTTATCGGAGACGTTTTTGCCCCAACGTACAAGGTTTGATTTGGTTGGGAGTGTGTCAATGCTTGAGTTCAGAACGAATTGCATTACTCTGCGCGGCACGTCAAAGATGAAACTGTTCCAGCATACTGACAACTCTTCCTCCAAGGTGAGAGCCAGTAGATTACCTTGGAGGACGAGTGTTTTCAGTTTCTCCTTCCAGGCTTTCCTGGTATCTTCCCTGAGATTAGATTTAACTGACTTTTGTGCTCTTTGGAGGATCTTTGGGTCTCTTATTTGTGTTTCTGTGGGGTTAATGTGTTCAACTATAGGGGTGACAGTTTCGACAATTGGGAGCAAGATCGATTTCCGCTTAACCCACTGCCTTTCCCTTTCTACTCTAGAGGCTAATGCTGCTTGTACCTTGTCATCGCCTTTCAAGATGGATGATGTGTATGCAGTTGCTTGGCATTCCTTGTAAAGGACTGAGATTGGGGTTATGCCTAAAGTTTCCTTCAGGTATATGGCTATTGGGGTACCACATTGTGGGATTTTGGCCCATTCTTTAAGTTTCTTATTGGTGAGGGCATCAAGATTGTCTAGGGTTGTCTTAGTTAGATCATGGACTGTTAAGAGGAACCTAATTGAGGGCAAATAATATCGTTTGTAGATGGCTATTTTGTATTCTGGGCGTATCAGGGAACTTGAAATGTTGTGTAGATCTGATTTGACTTTTGATATGACATAATTGGAAATCTCTGTGTTGCTGGTATGGAAGGACACCAATGATCCAAGGAATGTATGAGGATCGTCAGCTACAGACCTTACTGCATCGTTCTCGATTTTGAATTGAACGGTGGTAGGGGTTCCAGAGCAAATGGAATGGGAGCGGCATTTGGTTGGCTTGAGCTTAAGTTTCATGGACTTAGCAAGTTTATTGATCTTGTTTATGATTCGTTGGTGAGTTCTAGAGTTGCGGGTTATGATATTGAAATCGTCCGCATATGGAGTAGTGATTATTTTAGTGCCATTCATATCATATCCATTTTGAATTTCAGATTGCAGGATTTCAAGGAGAGGGTTGAATGCCATTATGAACAGAGTTGGAGATAATGGGTCTCCCTGAAAGACACCTTTACATAGTTTGAACTGTTCAGTCTGCCATTCCGAGGTTCTCACAAAGCCTGAGAGATTGGCATAGAGCTTATGGAGATACTGACGGACCTGGGATGGGATCCTGAATCTCTCTAAGGAGAGTTGAATTAGTTCATGGGGAAGACTCCCGAACGCATCTTCTAGGTCGAAGAAGGTGACATGAGCTGTTTTGTTCTTCGAGCGGGCATGATTGAGAACCTCGGTAAGGCACTGAACATGTTCTATACATCCATTGATACCTTGTATAAATGCTTTCTGAGTACTGTTATCTACATAGCCGTTAACAGTTAGATACTGAGTGAATCGTCTCGAAAGGATCTGGTGGTAGATTTTGCTGACCGCTGATGTTAATGCGATCATACGGAAATTTGCAGGATCGTTTGTTGATCCTTTCTTATGAATCAGTGAGATCTTACTTCGAGACCATTCACTCGGTGGTTCTCGTTGGGATAACAATTTAGAGTACAGAGTTGCTAAGAAATGGTGGGTACAAGTGAGTTTCTTAAGAATACCATACGTGATACCGTCTGGTCCAGGGGAAGATGACGAAGACTTGGTTCTTAAGACGTATCGAATGTATCTAGGTCTGATGGGGTCCATGTTGAACTCCTCTTGTTGGGCGGGAACATCTCAATTGGTTTAATAAGACAACAATAATTATACGAAGAAGAATAATTAATATATATGTACACCCTTAACGCAATTCACCTATTTTCGCAAACTATTGTCATGACGTTTAATACGTTCAAGAAATCCTTTAACTCAAAGTTTATTGTTTCTCATAATATTTAAATCCCTTGTCTTCAACAAAGTCGTCTTCGCGGACACCGGTGCCGCCTACCACCTGGTTGTTGAGCTCACACAAACCTTTGCCGATGTTAAATGACACGCATTTGTCACGCTTGTTACACTCGGCACCGCATTTGACCAATGACAATCCATGTTTGGTTTTGATCACGTGATTTTGAAGGCGCCGTCCCTCGATCCGTTTGAAGAGGGAGGTCTTCTGGTGGACTATGTCTGCTCGTGATGGTATTGGAGGCAATGCCTGGTGAATTGTGGTAAAATCTGTAGAAAATAACCGAAATAAACATTTGATGTGACGTTTAACGATACCATTTAACGTAGGCCTATATCAAAGACGATCGCAGAGGCTTTCAAAGAATGAACCTTGATCAATTTCAATAACGTAGTCTTCACCTTTTGAAATATGCGATCATTACAGCGACGTATTTCCTATTCCAAACACGATTTCTGTAGGATATATGCAATAGTGTATTTTGATTGCCTTTGAGTTTATTTATAGGAAGTCTATGTGAACGTGTTATGAATTAATATAAAGTTTAAAGATGCGATGCTAGGCAAAGATTAACCCCTTTCAACCCACTTAAAGATCATGTAGGCATACACTTGACATACAAATACATGTAGCATAATACTACACCTGACTATTTTTTTTAAAGGCCAAGCTGAAATTTCATGTGGCCTGTCGAATATCTCGAATTTCTCCTGAAAGATCGTTAAAGCAACGGTTTGACCTTTTCACCCTCTTTCTCGTTATGTTCATTGTATTATTTTGTTTTTGAAAGATAGTTTACCCAAGTCCGTTGGAGAAGAAGGCATATGACTATCTGGCCATCTATATTAGCTAACTTTCACAGTAGGTATACGGAGAGATGAAATTACGTTAAAATGATGAAAAACCTCTTGTCCATAATACAGACCTATAATACAATACCTATATCGAATAACATTATAAGGCAATGGATGCCTTTAATTTTTGAGGGGCTTTGGATGCTGCAGGAGAAAAATTGTATTCAAGCCTCCCCACGCTGCCCCCCCCTTCCCACCGTCGTTCATATTAATAGTTAGACAAATATTTATTATTGAACAAAACTATACAAACTTCTAACTCAACATCTGTAAACGAGGATACAAAACAAAATGGCGAAAATTTGCGAAGCCGAAACGCTCCGTCGGCTAACTTTCCCACTGCCCTAAATACATATATGTATGTATATTTTATATTTTTGCTCCGTTTTCTTGCAATAGATGCCCCTCTTCACCTATTCCCCCCCCCTCCATTTAGTGTACAGCAATAAAACGGCTCTCCCTTATATTAAAACATACTTTGCTGGTCGCTATCTGTATTATGAATGCTACTTCTAGCATTAGCTCAACCATGAAATATTAATGATATTAATAACAACGATGATGATGATAAATAACAATGATGATGAAAGTAATACATGTAAAACTACAACTACTACTACTACTACTACTACTACTACTACTACTACTACTACTACTACTACTACTTCTAATATAATGATAATATTATTAACAACTACGATAGTAATAATAGTAATAATAAAACTTCTACTAAACTTAATAATAATCGTAATTAACAATAATAAAATGATAATAATAGTGACATACTAATGTTTCTAATAACTGTCCTATCACAATTTATAGTGTTTTATCTTGATTTTCTTTATCTTAAACAATAAATGATAATAATAATAATAATCATGAGAAGCCTGATCAGTTTCATGCAGTGCTGTTCTGCCAAAGAGCCCTGCAATTAGTATTACACTACGAATTGCCAGGTACCCATTTACAGCTGGGTTGGAAGTGGCGAATGTGGATTTATGTCTTGCCAAAGGACATTGGTGCCGGCCTGGGATTCGAACCCTTAACATAAGGATTGAGAGTCAAGTGAATGAACCACTTTACCATGACACCTCCACATAGTTTTGTGAATATTTACCTGGCGTAGGAGTCCGATCTTCTGTAGACGTTTCAGGAGCGCCCTGTTATCAAACAGAAATGTACCATTCTCTCCCATCAGTATAATCATAACAGATTATTTCACGAAATAACTTTGATTATTTTATTGTGAATAATTTATTTCATGAAAACCGGGTATTATAGAATTACATACGTATATGAAAATATGAAATGACCCGGTTACCTAGCAATGATCGATGTGTATCGTGTTATGAAACCTATTTCTATTCTCACTCATAATCGATGTTTGATACTTTTATTTGTAAGCGAGAAAAATAAAAATCTATGTCAAAAGTACATTGCACAAATATATAAAATGAAATAAATGAATGAATGAATATATAAGTGATTACGCGAGTGAGAAAACTAGAATAAATGAATTGTAATTTGAACGTTAAATCAGTTCATCATGTCATGAAAAAAATTATCTATAAAACAAATGAGTTAGTAAATTATTTGAATAACACCGAATTATATTCTTCCCAGGAGGTGTGTGTATGTCCCATGACCCCGTTATGGACAACTCACACTTGTTGACCTTGTCGGCACGGTCGTTTCACCTCTGACACCTATGTATGGAATAAGAATAGCAGTAAAAAGACTAGCATTAAAAATGCGATGCTAGGTAAAGACTAAACCCTTCCAACCAACTACAAGGTTACGTAGACCTACACTTGACATGAAAATAGAATGTAGCATATCCCTATATCTGACCGATTTATTAAAGGCTAAGTTGAAATTTCATGTAGCCTTTTGGATAACGGCAACGGATTTCTTCAATATTGACACAATGGCAGACTCGTGTTTTTTTAGGGGGATGCGGGGAGGTTTGGATGCTGCGCCCCAAAAGGTATCATTTACGACCCCAACCACGCTCACGCATTTGCCCCATTTTGATAATGAGAAAACATTCAATTATTGCACAAAATTATACAAAATCTTAACTCGATGTTTGGCGAGGATACAATACAAAATGACGAAAATGTCCGAAGGAGAAACGCTACCTCGGCTTACTGGCCCACTGCATCAAATACTTGTATGTTTATTGTACATTTCCTACTCTGGATTGCCAGTGTCGCGAGCATGAGGCCAGGCAATCCAAACACAATAACAACAACAATAACAACAATGATAATAATAATAATAATACTACTAATAAAATTATAATAGTTCCATTTATTTAGCGCTTAATTCTAATGTTTCTACAATTGCTGTATGCCTGCTGTCATAACCAATATTGTTTTATCTGGATTTGTCTGATCTTAAATAATACATGATAATAATGATAAAGATAATCATCATGATTTTGTCTACCAACAGAGGCCTCATCAGATTCAATGCTATTTTGACAGAGCGCCCTGCAATTAGTATATATTACTTTAGCGATTGTCAGGTACCCAATTAAACTGGGTAGGAAGTTGCGGATGCTGATAAATGTCTTGCCAAAGGAAATTGGTGCCGGACTGGGATTCGAACCCTAAACATTAGGATTGAGAGTCAAGTGAATGATCCACTTTACCATGACACCTCCATATAATTTCGTGAATATTTACCTGGCGTTGGAGTCTGATCTTGTGTAGGCGTTGCAGGAGTGCCCTGTTATCAAACAGAAATATACAACCCTTTGCTGTCAGTATAATCATAATATATTAATTTCGTGAAATAACTTAAATTATTTTATATAATACGTAGAATTCATGAAATAACTTTTGTTATTTTATTGTGATAGGTAGATTTCATGAAAAAGGGGTAATTTAGAATTACATACATCACTTTAAGAAACAGCCCAGTAACCAAGCAGAGATTAATATTAAGTGTATCGTTTAATCATTCAACTAAATGTTATGAAACCTACTTTGTCTGTTCTAACTCATAAACCATGTCTGACACTTGTATTTGTAAATGGGAAAAAGAAACACCCATGTCAAAAGTACGTTGACCAAATATATAAAATGAAATTAGATGAAAGAATGAATGAATAAGTGTTTAAGAGGGTGAGTAAATTGAATGAATAAATCGCAAGACGAACGATAAGTTAATTTATAATGTCATACAAAAATTATCAAGAAAAAACTAGCCAATTCTTTAAATTACACCATATCATATTCTTCCAAGTTAATATTTGTATCATTGTATGTCTGACCCCGTTACTGACAACTTACACTCGTTAACGCTGTCGGCACGGTTGTTTCACCTGCGACACCTGTGTATTGAATAAAAATAGCTTGACAAATACGATCAATGATTTTAACAATTTGATTATAGAGGAAAAAAGATCATCAGTGATCTTTATTCAACCACTCATCGACAAATTAGCTGGAGATGCAGCTTTCTCCCCCCTGCTCGCACAATCTGGAACAGGCTCCCTCCTCAAATTTAAATCACCAACCTGCCATCAGTAAAAAAAAAAAAATATGTTCTAAAATCTTGTGAATTCATTGAACTCACACTGTCAGTCCTTGGGAACATTGAATCTTGGATGGTATCTTAAAGCGTTTTGTATGAAATGGAAAAGGTGCTGTATTAATTGCAACTCTTCTCACGATAGAACATGTATAGAAGTTAGAGAATAGTGCCAATACACAACTATGAATATATAACATAAACCATCACTTCTCTGCCACTCCCCCAATAAGAACAACGTGAATATATTTCGATTTTGGTTTCCCAGTTTCAGGTGATTGTTATGCAATTACTTTTTGTAGTGGAACCAACGTTTATGATTTATTTCCCTTGAAAACGATGTCATTACTTAATTTATTCGATGCATTTTATATCAATGCTCCTGGAGACATTACTGTTCACCCTTTTAAACTAACATTTAGGCGCAGTTCTACTGATTTTGTTGATGTTGAGGGGCGCTGGGGCTTGGCGATTCGTGAATATTATTCTGCATTTGCCTCTTATTAATCATTTAACATCTTGTTGAATTTTAAATTGAGGTGGAAGAGTTTGTTTGGGGGGGGGGGGTTATAGGGGTGGGGCTGATTTCCCACCATATTTAGAACCGCTAGTCCTTACATTCATACTCAGCGTAGCCGTAGGTGTACTCCCCCGAGCACGTTGAATCCTCCACGCCTGTGCAAGTGATGCTACATGGATTGACCGTCTCGCAATACGGAGCCCACTGTGCTATCCTATCACTGTCTTCACACTGGCTCTCCAGGGAGGGGTCATAAGCTGCATCGCAAGAAGTAACCCTCACACAAACTCCTATGGTGATTTTGATTGTTGATCCTTGGTCACACTCCATCGTGATCGTTGAAGATCTAAATAAACATCCTGTAACTATATGCACAGTGTGATACAAAGTTGAATTATGAAGGTAAACACATTTTCATCTTTACTTTCAATGTAAATGCACAGAAAATAACATACATTTTCTATGAGATTATTCCATTCTCATTTAGATTGATACATTTCATCATTATTCAATTTATTCTGAAAGAAAAATAAATATAATTTGAGAAAATTAGTGACAATAAAAGATTAAGACTATATTACATTAAATCATTTCGGTTGTATACGAAAGACATGATTATTTTGAACTGTTTGGTGTTCACCCCTTTAATTAATTTTAACCAGCGCAGAGGAAGTTAAAATAGTTTATTGACAGCTACCTGGGACAAAGTTTATTTATGGGGGAGAGGAGGCTATGAATGTAATCCGATGATGCAATAAACCTTGGGCGGGGAAGAAACCAGTCGCCGTAATGTAAACATGCGGTCAGCTCTCAACTTTCCTCCTCTTTCCTCTCCCCAATTTGGACGATAATACCTCATTCAGTCCATGGTATTTCAAAGTTGTCACACTTAACAAATTTTCACTCTTCCGTCGTGGTTTTTTGCTCAATATTCGCCCGCGTTAGCAGGCAGTTCAAGTTTTTACGTAATATCGTCGAATATAGTTGAACTACTGTGCTTCTGACTTTAATAAGTTTCAGCTCCTGATTGACATTCTTACCTACCTTTCACGTTGCCTCATTTGAGTTAAACAATACGTCGAGGTTTACAAGCGTGTTAGTTAGGCTTCATTTTGATACAAAATAATTTCTAAGATGCCTAAAGCGACGAAGAAGACGAATCAGAGGGTGACATCAAAGGCTGCGACGAAGACGACAGCAAAGGCCAAGCCAAGGAAGAGGAGGGCATCGAAGGCTACGTCCCCTGCCCAATTCCCCCTGCCAGCTGCCAGTGCCAGCAACGACGATGCACTACCCGTCGTCCCCGCCCGTATCCAGGAGCCCACGATCAACGAAGAGCCCGGAGTGCAAGACGGCGGCGTCAACGGTGAGTCATGGCCAGTAATGGCAATTGACGATTTTGATACAAATCCCAGCATGTTTACCAATGAAGCGCTGGTTTCACCTGCGCCAGTGACGTCCACAGGGGTGCCAACTGCTCTTACTCCAGGGACAGATTTTCCCGTCCCTGGACAGCCCCAAATGTTGGCTGGCGTAGGCGATGATCTCGGGTCATCAATTGCCGTCACATTGAAGGAAAAAATTTGGCGGGGGGAGTTCATTGACTTAGGCGCTTTAATATCGCCATCCATGTCCGATCCTTCCGTCGACGAGGGGTTAACTCTAACTTTTTCCCCTGCGAGCGCTAATTTTCAGCTGCGGGCGCCAAACCGAAAAACAGCCATTACAGGCATACCACAATGGACTAGTGCCATGCTAGTTTTTGTTTCGGTTTATGCCGAACGACACACACGTCGAGTACGGGAACTGTTAAAATATATCAGGATTGTGCGCACTGCCGCTAGCTGCGGCTATAATTGGTGCGACTACGATCTACAGTTCCGCCTGCGGCAAGCGCGGCAGCCGGAGCGTTCATGGGCCGTAGTAGACGCGGAGCTGTGGCTACTAGTCGCCACTGCCTACGCGCGGCCGGACAGCAGGGAGAATTTTCGTCCCTTCAGCGGGAGGCAATCTCAATTTCGCGGAGCTCAACGGCCGAGACAGCAACTATCAGGCCCCCGCCGCAATGGGCGCTCAGCAGTTAATCGGGACGGATACGGTAGCGCAACCGCGAGTCCGCGGGCCCAAGTTTGTTTCGCATTCAACGCCTCCGGCCGGTGCGGTAGGGGGCGAGGCTGCAGATATGCGCACAAATGCGATAGATGCGGAAATACATCCCATGGCTCCTTTGCCTGCAACCGCCCCCAACTTGCAGCTACCAAACCGAGCTCTAGCCCCAACCCCAATTAAGCTAAAGCCCATGCTACCCTTTCTTCATTCTTACACCAATCAGTCTGACGCAAAACGTCTAATTTCGGGATTTAAGTACGGCTTTTCTCTGAGTTTTAAAGGCACCCGTGTACAAATGAGTTGTAAGAATCTCAAGTCTGCAATGCTTCATCATCAAATCATTATGCAAAAGATAGAAAGAGAGGTGCTACTTGGCAGAATCGTAGGCCCCTTTACTTCAATTCCATTTCCGAATTTTCGTTGTTCCCCCATCGGGGTTGTTCCAAAACGAACACCAGGCGAATTTCGATTAATACAACACTTATCCTCCCCTCGCGGCTCTTCTGTAAATGATAGCATAGATAAGGAGGAGTGCAACGTTTCTTACACTAGTTTCGACGAAGCGGTGTACATGATTGTTAAACTTGGTCTTAAGTCTTTTATGGGGAAAGCTGACATCAAGTCTGCCTTTAGATTACTGCCCGTGCATCCAGTTGATTTTGATTTGCTCGGTATGTGCATTGATGGAAAATTCTATTATGATAGGTGCATGCCCATGGGTTGCGCGATTTCGTGTGCAATGTTTGAGCGCTTTAGTTCCTTTCTCGAGGATTGTTGTCGGCGCATAGCTGTTACTGAACAAGTGCTGCATTACTTAGATGATTTCTTCTTTGCTGCTTCCTCATTCGAGGAATGCCAGCGCATCATGCTCTGCTTCCAAAATATGTGCAATGATTTCGGTGTGCCCTTAGCGCTGGAGAAAACCGAAGGCCCTACGAGAGTAATTACATATTTGGGTCTAGAGATTGATACAAGGCTATGTCAGGTAAAAGTTCCAGCTGATAAATTAGAAGCGCTACGGCGATCCATGTCTGAGCAGCCACGTCTCGTGTGGCAGAAAATTTTATAATTTTGACCGCCAAACCGCGGAATTATCTTTAATTTGCACATGTCGAACATACCAGTTTGCAAGAGAACAGGCTTCGAGCCAATGATGGGAAATCTTAATGCAATTAGTATTGTTTGCACCCCGTTTACACTTGGTTTGTAGGCTGAGGAGGACCATTAAGGCCTTTGATTTAGTTATCCTCAGTGTAGGCAATAAAGTGTTTATGTGAACGCTACGTGTCTCAGGCCAGAGAACTGCGTTGATTTGGGATTATTTTATTATGTGAACGCTACGTGTCTCAGGCCAGAGAACTGCGTTGATTTGTTTTTATTATGTAACGCTACGTGTCTCAGGCCAGAGAACTGCGTTGATTTGTTTTTATTATGTGAACGCTACGTGTCTCAGGCCAGAGAACTGCGTTGATTTGGTTTTATTTTATTATGTGAACGCTACGTGTCTCAGCCCAGAGAACTGCGTTGATTTGGTTTTATTTTATTAGGTGAACGCTACGTGTCTCAGGCCAGAGAACTGCGTTGATTTGTTTTGATCTAAATTGGGGGCATTTTAATGCAATTAGTATTTACACCCCGTTTACACTTTGCTTGTAGCGGAGGATGACCATTAAGGCATTTGCTTAGTTATCCTCAGTTTTAGGCAATAAAGTGTTTATGCGAACGCTACGTGTCTCAGGCCAGAGAACTGCGTCGATTTGTTTGTATTAGGGAACGCTACGTGTCTCAAGCCAGAGAACTGCGTTGATTTGTTTTTATTATTTGAACGCTATGTGTCTCAGGCCAGAGAACGGCTGTTCATTGTGAAGTTAACACACTATTTTAATTTGAATTATTTGTTATACCACAAGTCTAATGACGATGGAAAGTTTCTATATTACAACTAATAAATACCATGGCCAATTGCAAAACTAGTTGTCTATGTCCTTATTCTTTGTTCCAGGTGGATAGAACAATAATTAATTTTAACCAGCGCAGAGGAAGTTAAAATAGTTTATTGACAGCTACCTGGGACAAAGTTTATTTATGGGGGAGAGGAGGCTATGAATGTAATCCGATGATGCAATAAACCTTGGGCGGGGAAGAAACCAGTCGCCGTAATGTAAACATGCGGTCAGCTCTCAACTTTCCTCCTCTTTCCTCTCCCCAATTTGGACGATAATACCTCATTCAGTCCATGGTATTTCAAAGTTGTCACACTTAACAAATTTTCCCCACCATCCATCCCCATACTCCACCAAAAGGGGTCAGTGACTTTTCATGTTTACGATTATCTTTACACAGTTAGTAGTGGGAATTTGACGACAATCCACTCTCTCAAGGGCTATGCCTGGTCGCGTTCAAACACGGGCCTTGCGGGGCTTTTTCCCGATCTTATTTCCCAGAACTCGAACTCTTCATTCGGTCTAATTTTGGTTATAACATCCTTTATTAAGAGTCTGGTTTTCGAGAGATCGGGTTTCACCCGCATTTGAGTTTTTAGTTGACAATGTCGTCAAATTCCTGCCTTCATGTATTTGTTTCTTCAAATGGAATTTTATGATGTACATCACTTTCTATAATTCATTTTGTTGTTACTTATACGTAATCACTTTCTACAATTCGTTTTGTTGTAACTTATACGTAATTGGTAAATTCACACCTCTTTGGGTGCTTCCGTGACTGGACTTGTCATAAGGCAGAAAATTTTATAAATTTGACCGCCAAACCGCGGAATTATCTTTAATTTGCACATGTCGAACATACCAGTTTGCAAGAGAACAGGCTTCGAGCCAATGATGGGAAATCTTAATGCAATTAGTATTGTTTGCACCCCGTTTACACTTGGTTTGTAGGCTGAGGAGGACCATTAAGGCCTTTGATTTAGTTATCCTCAGTGTAGGCAATAAAGTGTTTATGTGAACGCTACGTGTCTCAGGCCAGAGAACTGCGTTGATTTGGGATTATTTTATTATGTGAACGCTACGTGTCTCAGGCCAGAGAACTGCGTTGATTTGTTTTTATTATGTAACGCTACGTGTCTCAGGCCAGAGAACTGCGTTGATTTGTTTTTATTATGTGAACGCTACGTGTCTCAGGCCAGAGAACTGCGTTGATTTGGTTTTATTTTATTATGTGAACGCTACGTGTCTCAGCCCAGAGAACTGCGTTGATTTGGTTTTATTTTATTAGGTGAACGCTACGTGTCTCAGGCCAGAGAACTGCGTTGATTTGTTTTGATCTAAATTGGGGGCATTTTAATGCAATTAGTATTTACACCCCGTTTACACTTTGCTTGTAGCGGAGGATGACCATTAAGGCATTTGCTTAGTTATCCTCAGTTTTAGGCAATAAAGTGTTTATGCGAACGCTACGTGTCTCAGGCCAGAGAACTGCGTCGATTTGTTTGTATTAGGGAACGCTACGTGTCTCAAGCCAGAGAACTGCGTTGATTTGTTTTTATTATTTGAACGCTATGTGTCTCAGGCCAGAGAACGGCTGTTCATTGTGAAGTTAACACACTATTTTAATTTGAATTATTTGTTATACCACAAGTCTAATGACGATGGAAAGTTTCTATATTACAACTAATAAATACCATGGCCAATTGCAAAACTAGTTGTCTATGTCCTTATTCTTTGTTCCAGGTGGATAGAACAATAATGGAAGAAAATGTAGAAGGGGGTGATCGAAGAGGGGCTTCTATTGCAAGAGAACAGACCAATCGAGAGGGCATTGAAGCTTTTTTTTTTCATTTTTAATCTCAAACTCGATCATGCTTATATAGATATTTTGTGTGGATTACCTGGCCTCATGCTCACGAAATTGGCAAACCGGAGTAGAAAATGTACATTGCACATACATGTTTGTTTTCGGGGCAGTGGGCCAGTTAGCTGAGGTACCGTTTCTGCTTTGGAAATTGTCGCCATTTTGTATTGTATCCTCGTTTACAGATGTTTAGTTCAAAATGTACAAATGTGGAGTTTTTAATTCCAATGTTTTCCTTTGTAATAGCCAACCGATGAGGCGAGCTTGATAATCGACGTAAAGTAATATATGTCCACGTGATGGCATAATGTGACGAAAAAAAATCAAAACGGGAATGTATTTATTCCAACTGATTTGTTTTTAATTTTAAGGGATTTGAAGCCGATTCGGCTAGTATTCTGACTAAAAGGTGAACTTGAATTCCGGTTGTTGGTATTCCTATCATCATTTTAGGACCTAAATCGGGAAGACGATGCTTGTTTGTATAGATTTGTTTATCTTTTACTATTAACATTTCTTCGAAAATTGGATCACAGTCGGTTCGTGTAGTGTGAGCTGCATGGCCTTTGGCAAAGTATAATTGAATTTTGGTTTCTCGTCCAGAAATGTTGAAATAAGGAGAAGGGTTTCAAGTTTGATATCTATCATTTGATACTTTTTCTGCACAGTAAAATGCTACTGAGATTTTTTGTACATATTTCATTTAGAATTGCACTACAGAGGCTAAAAACAATGTGAAATTGCATTATATTAACGATTTTGTTATCAAACTGTTTTTAGGTTTCAAGGTTTTGTATGTATTTTTATTTCAAAACAAAAATACCAATGACAAACGAATTGAGGTGGGTCGTACAAAGGAAGGAAAAGGGGACGAAAAGTCAGGAATTAATTTTATTTTGCCTTAGGTACTTTACTACAGGCCTAACTGATATGTTTGTATACTCTATTGAATAATAAAAGCATTGAGGTGTCTTTAAAGCACTCTTGCAGTTATCTGTTCTACCCCCCCCTTTCAGGATTTATAAAATTTATTAAATCGCTATTTCGTTAAAAAAAAATCGATCTTACTTACCTCGGATTGGAGCAGCTCTCTTCTACAACAGAAATGAAATAAAATCACGTAAGGAGGCTATCATTCTAAAAACCTGCTAGGTAATGTAATAGGTAGTCTAAAAGTACCCAATTGTTATAGTTTGCGTCAGAATTTGTTATAGTTTGCGTCAGCATGAACGAGTTATATGAATGAACAACTTTACTACACGGGGGCTACTTTATTGTTGTTGTTAACTACAATTGACAACCGATCAGAAAGTTACCGCAGACATTGAAACATTTTTTTTTTTTTTATGGTCAGTTTTTATTCTTTTCTCTCTTGAAACAAATTATAATCATAGTACAAATTACAATCATCATATGTAACACTCACTGCAAATGTGATGACATTATAAATCAGTATAAATTTTTGTCTTACAAACGACTTCAAAGAAAACTTACATAGTTAGTTCCTATACATCATATTCGACACAAAAATTCATATTTTCAAAGAAAACATATGCAGTTATATAATCCAAAATGTTTGTTTTAACAATGTAGCAACTTATACTTCTTTTATACTGTTGTCCTGAGAAAAAAGTTTTCTCTTTTTGTTAACTCTACCCTACCCGACCTCTCCCTTATCCCCCTCCCCCCCCCCCCCTCTTAACCGGTGGACGACTGGCTCTGGGTTCCAATTGTTTGTCTAATACTCAGGTTTTCCCATTTCGAAAAATGAATAGTGAGAGTTCCCCTCATTGCAGCCAATTTCCTTTCTTCTACTTTATCCCCTATTATACTATTCTTTATTTCATTAAAAGAGGGTGGTTTTTTAAGTTCTCTATTTCTATAAATCAGATATTTAACAAGAATTAAAACATGATTCATTAATTGATATTTTCCTTTATTACTCTCCTCTTTCCCATACAGAATTTCCTCCAAACTACAGTTGTGTATTTCAAAGTCTAAAAATCTCGTGCACATTCCCCACACTGATTGTGCAAATTCACAAGTATAGAATAAATGTTTATATGTTTCTTCATCTTTTTCGCAAAATGAGCATAACTTAGTCGAGACAAGACCAAAACGGAAGAGGTGATGGTTTGTATATAATATATTATGTATAAGTTTGAACTGAAACTCTCTTAATCGACTGTTAAGTGTACACTGTCTTAGTCTTAAAAATATGTTTTCTATTTCCTTACAGGAAAAACCATAGTTCCTTCCAATTCTCTCAAAAACCAAAGGTTTAAAATCATCTTTCTTTATTAATTGTACATAAATTTGTTTTGATTTTAGATCAGCTATATTAGTTGTTTTCTTCCCCAAAGTGAAATCAGTTCCAGAATTATTTTTTTCTTCTCCCTTTCTAAAATTATTTTTCCAACAAACTGGTAAACAGGCATAAAAGTGCTTGATCTTTTCAATTTCATTTACTTCAACACCTAAATCGATAAAATGCCTGTCACATTTTAGTTTACCATCGTTTTCCAGAATATGTTTTAATTTGTAAATTCCTTTGTCATACAACCTCTTATCGTATATACAACTTCCTTTATATCGAATAAGTTTATTATTAAAAATTACCACATCACCAATGTCTATACTCCTTATATGTCTTGTATTCACCCAATCTTCTAATAAATCCATATAAAATTGTGGAGCTTTCACTTTTAATAAACTTGGTATATAGTCACATGAAAATATCAAATCTCCACCCACGTGTTCAGTGACAAAGTTAAAATATTGTTTCCATTTCATGTCTTCATCTTTGTTTAGAAGTTTTTGAATCCACATAATTCGCTGCGATTTAACTTGTGCAGAAAAATTTAACATCTTTAACCCCCCTTGCTTATAGTCTAAGAACATGGTGTTTCTATTGATTTTATCTGTTTTTCCTTTCCATATGAAATCAAAAGTTAATTCATCCAGTGAATCATAAACCCATTTTGGAACAGGAGTAAGTGACGCCCGATAAAGAACTTTAGAATAAATGTGCACCTTCAATAGTTGAATCTTACCCATAAGTGTTAAATCTCTTTGCTTCCAAAAATTTAAAAGTGTTTTTATTTTACTTAAGATTTCTTTATAATTTAGATCTTCTTTCTTGTGTTCATCGAGGGAAAAGAAAATCCCTAAAACCTTAAGAAAGTCAACTATTTCGCCAAAAGCAAAATCACAATCTAAACGTTGACATAAACCTAACCTTAATATTTTAGTCTTGTCGTTGTTTATTTTCAGTCCAGAAATTTTTTCGAAATCTGCAAATAATACTTTTAACCTATTAATTGATTTTTTATTGCGAACAAAAATTGTCATATCATCCGCATAAGTTACTAGTTTAGTTTCCTTATCTCCAAAATTAATTCCGTCCACCAAATTATCTATTCGTAATTTGTGTGCCATTACTTCAATACACAAGATAAAGAGGTACGGAGAAAGAGGGTCTCCCTGTCTTACTCCCCTTTCTACTTTGAAATAACCAGTGGACCCTCCTTCAGTTAATACACAACTTAGAGTGTTCGTGTATAAAACTTTAACCCACTTTTGAAAGGATGGACCGAAACCAAATGACGACAGAACTTTTTGAAGAAATTGATGTGAAATTGAGTCAAAAGCTTTTTCGAAGTCTATAGCTAACAAAAAACCAGATAAATTGTAACGGGATGTATGAAAAATAATATCATCTATAATGCGAATGGCCTCACCAATATTCCTCCCTTTCATGTAGCCTACCTGATCTCCCATAATGATCTCATTTAATACTTTCTTGATTCGCTTAGCCAAAATTTTTGTTAAAATTTTATAATCGACATTAAGAAGGGAAATGGGTCTATAATTTTTCAGTGAAAAGGGATCTTTCCCATCTTTAGCGATTAACGTAATTACAGCTTGTTTTTGAGACGATGCTAATTCTCCTAATCTATATGCTTCATTCAAGGCATCTTTAACTAAATCTCCAATATCCGGCCAAAAGGTACGATAGAATTCTGAAGAAAAACCGTCATTTCCAGGTGATTTGTTCTGTTTTAATTCTTGTAAGATTTCTAGGCATTCTTTATTACTTATAGATCCTTCACAGTTTTCTCGAGATTTTTCAGTCAATTTCGGTAAACCTTGAAAGAAACTATTATAACAATTATCCGAGCACTCGTACTCTACTTTACTGTACAACATGCTGTAAAACTTCCGGATTTCTTCAGTTATCCTTTTTTCATCGCAGCAAATAGCACCATCTGAGGTTTTAATTTTTGTAATAGTACTCTTTCTTTTGTTATTTTGCATTAATTGATTGAAATAACGCGAATCCCTTTCTCCGCTCTCGTACCACGAGGCTCGTGATCGAATCCTAATTCCTTCATTTACATAGCTATAAACTTCCTTTAATTTCTTTTTTGTATTTTCCAATTTTTCTAAAATATCTGCATTAGTGCTTTCCGTCAATTGTTGTTCTAAACATTGTATTTCTTTTTCTAAATATGTTCTTATTGTTCTTCTTTGATCAGCCAATTTTTTTGAAAATTTTTTTGAAAATTTTTGTAAACGTAATCGATACTGATTTTTAACCTATTCCACAGGGACATGAAATGTGAGAAATTCTTGGAAAAAGAAGAAGCTAAACGTGTTTTTCTTTGACTGCCGTGTGAGTGTCCCACAGGACATTATTTTAAGAGAGACCTTTTCTCAATTAATGCAAACCTTAAACCTCGTGAAACCAACCCACAACACACCCACACCATCGCAAAAAAGATGTTTTTTCTTCGTTTTCTTTGATTTGTACTAATCCCCAAAACGTGAGGACCTTTATAGACTTGTTAGACAACTTGAGAGAGCAGTGAGAACTGGTGTGAAGAGTCGCTTCCATTTAAAGGGGTGGCTATATTATAAGAATACATATTATGTATACGATTCCATATAATCTGTCTATTTTCCCTTTAAACATGCAAAGTAAGAATGTCACGATCACAATTTTTCACATTTGGCAAATGCATTTCATTGATATTTTAATGGTTATGTATAGATGGATGCAGGATTCAAATAGATGTGGATGCACGAATAACTTCGTTATTTACCTGTCTATTCTGTCCTTTAAACATGGATGTTAAAGTGGGATTGTCACAATCACCAGAGGACGAAGATGAATCCGATTCTAAACGAATATAAGAGAGAAGACAGAACAATTTTAAGATATTGATTAAGGTAGCAGCTACTCTCGATATATACAAGAGTGGAAGTCCATTTTTTTTTTATATAAGGCTCACTTCGCTTCGAGTAGAGTGGAATCAATCCTCAAAACAGAAAGAAATATTAATAATAATAATTATTAGTATAATAATAGTAATCAAAATAATGATAATTATAGAAGGCTCTTTTGTAGCTCTAATGTCTCTCTAGCCTGACATTCTTGGCATACCGCAGTAATGTTATAACCCTGGCTTTATTTAGCATGGCTACATTTTTGGCGCTCTAGCTCTAGTACCCATATACCTCACCTGGGTCTAGTGTGCTAAATGTAGATTACTGCCTTGCCAAATGACATTGGTGTAGTGGCGGGACTCGAGCCTCGAACCATGTGATCCACAGCCCGGTGACGTATCCACTCGGCCACGACACCTCCATCTTCCCAAACAATGTCACTTACCTTCCATCTCAGTCGAGCTGGAAAGACCAATAAATAGAAAGATCAAGATAACCGACGCGAAGATGAAAACGACTCTGGAACAATTCATTGCTCTTCCTGAGTTTATGATCTTGGCTTTGAAGAAATTAAAGGTTATTTGAAGTTTGACGTAGAAAATGAAGCAGCTGTTTATCTGTGGAAGTGATAGGAGATCCGAGGTAAACCTGGAACAGATGAAAACGTGACTGTCCTATAAGAGGAGTATGTTGGCTAGTGTCGAACGAAAAGAATGAAATTGTCATAAATGTGAAATCTGTTATGAACAACAAATTATATTTCACATTAGAGTTTAATTAAAGTAATTTCCCAGCGTGACGCAATATTAGCCTTCGTTCCAGTCTCCTTTTCAGCGTTTTAAGATCATATCACAAAATAAACGAATAAATGATCCTTCTTCCTGATTGTTCCAAAATGGTATGCCTCATGGTAACGTCATGAAGAATGTTATGTAATAGCTTACCTCTATAAATAAGAAAATAAGTATAAAAATTCCGTTGAACATGTAAATAGTACATGAATTCCTCTACATACTACTTGATAGAAGGCAAATGTAGAGAGCAAGAGATTTACATCCTCATATTAAATAATGTATTACCCTAAATAACACAATAGCAGATTTATGTGTTTCGAATCAATTACTGATGAAGAGAGAAGTATACAATTGGAGTGACTGATGATTCATATCGGGATTTCATTTTATTGGCATATATATTCTTCTTCTTTTTTAATTTAAATGTCAAATTTCTTTTAAAAAGATATATTAAGCGGAGCTTTTGTCATGTGATTGCATTGTGAAAGATACTGTTTGGAAGCGATGGGGGAAGGTTAATCGCCAATATAAGTATTGATAATTATATTAAGGTTTTGGAAACATCAAAATGATGAAAGACTGGCCCAGTTTTGTTCAAAGTCACATGCACTTTTCACATAAAATATACGGGACTACACAAGCATGTGGCAGGAATGAGGTTAGGGTCGACAACCTTTAGCTTTGGTTGGTCTGTTTGGTTTACCCGACTGCTAATAAAGCATGTGTATGGTTGTAGGTAAGCAATCAGGGGACCGACGGCTTTAAGAGGAACTTGGTAATGGTGATTATTGCCTTACCAAAGGGCAGCAACGATTTGGTTTTGAGTCCCCGGGACGATATCTGTTTATAAATATAATAACAGTTCAACAACAAAAAATCGATTCAGTTGTCTTATTATTTAGAATTTGTTTTTCAGGTAGGTCTTACTATGAATTCATTGTACAGTGTAAGATAACTGGACAACAAGGTCTGCTTTTCAACATTTTGACATGATTGTGAAACTCACATGGAAAGTCACTGAAAGGCCTAAAAACACCTCCTTTTTTGCAGTTTGTAGTTGTAAGACTATTTTTCTTATTACATGTATTCATTATATATTCATTTTCATTCACTGTAAGCGCTTTGGGCCTTATGGGAAAAGCGCGGTTTAAAGGTAAAGACCAGTTATGGTCATGCGATTGCATTGTGAAAGAAACGTTGTGGAATCGATCAGAAAAGGTTGATCATCTAGCATCTAGCATCTGCAAGGTTCTGGAATCATTAAAATGATAAGAAATTTGGCCCATTCTTCGTAAAGTTGCAAGCACTATACACAGAAAAATGTATATGGGACTACCCTATATCTCTCACAGACCATGAGAGAAACAAATTTACCAAATATATGAATTAGTAGGCGGTTTCCCGGCAAAATTTTTATCATCATGTATTAGTCAAAACATATTCTTTCACATGATTGGTAATGAGAGCTTCCATTTCATTTTTTGAAATTGGGGCGTTTCCAATACTGGTCTTTACCTTTAAGTAATAATTATAATTAAAAAAGAAAAGAACTTAGTTTAATTCCGTAATAAATGATCTGTTACGATATCTATAAGTTACAGAAACAATATAAGTATATAGTTAGCATCAATAATGTAGTCGATCTGAGATCGGTCATCCTGTAGATTCTGATGTGAACAGGAAAGAGAGCTTTAACACCTCTCATCCAATGTACACGGTCACGGTAAAAACAGATAGGTTACTGCCCTCAACTGCTTTGATATCGCATATACAAAAATAAACAATTACACGTTTCCTTTTTTCAGCACAAAAGGGCAGCACGTACCCAACAAACAAAATTGGCCCTCATGAATTAGAATTGAAAAAATTTGCCAATGCAAAATATGATTTTTGATCCTTTAAGTGGGTTTATGGTGTAACGAGTCGCCATATAAGTGGGGGGGGGGGGGGGGGGCTTATTAGGTAGTGTGGGGGAGGTTACGCAATGCAGTAAGTGTGTGGTTGCCCCTATGGATTACCCACCTACTCACGTGCGTAGCTTCACGAAACCAGGACCCTCGAACTCCGCCATAATTATGTGCTTTATTTATTCATGTATGTTAATGTATTCATCACTTGGCTAATAATGTCACACCAGTATTGACGAATCAATATCCTCTAAGTCGTTCATTATAATGAGGACCCAATATGATTTTCACTGATTATTGAATACAGCTTCATACTGTTCGAGAAAAAAAAATCATATTCAAGCTTTTTAATTTTAAGAATAGGTCCACAAAAGACGTTGCAATATGGCCTTCTAAAATAAAAATAATTACAGTTGTCACAATTGTTGGTTATTTTTGAAGTTGTAATGGCTGGTGCCATACCGATATTGGCGTCTTTTGTGTTTGATAGATTTTTAATTATTTTTCCTGTCACCATAAGAATTACAAATGGGACTTATTCATTAACAATAAGTAATCTTTAAAAGGTTTGATACAAACTAATTTTATCTGTATGGTCAGTCCATGATATGGCCCAATAAGTAAAGTAAAGTAAAGAAAAATACCAAAATGTAGAAAGGTGGTGGGGACATTAGGAGTAAAATTGTAAAGAGGGGGGGGGGGGGGGGGAGACAAACACCTTAACATATTCTGTTTTCAAATTAGAACGCTTTTTTAATATTATTGAAAATAAATGGGAACATTTGACATATAATTTTATTGTTAAACGGATGTTCATCGGAAGCCTAGCGGATGAAAGCGGATGGAAGTGGATGACAGCTTTGAATACTTTATATACGAGATGCATACGCTTACATCCTTTCTTTTTCCGTGCTACTAACGATGTATAGACGTTCCATGTACCTTATCTTTCCTCCCTCTTTCCGTTTTCAGCTGCAGCTGATGTGAGTTGCGAGGATGCCCAGAGGATGCAGAGAAGATACAGCGGACGTTTACCGGATGATAACGAACATAGAACGTTTGTTGCTCGTGTTTGTCGCGGATTTACATCGTACATGGCGGAAGTTCATCCTTTTTAAAAGTTTTGTGCAACTCAAAACTTTTTGCGCGGATGAAATCACAGTGGACGGATGCTCGATGGATAGAGCGTATGAAACACGTATGCAATGAGTACAAAACGGATGCATAGCGTTTTCCAACGGATGGCAAGATTTGTTTACGTTTTACATCCTCTTTGCATCCGTAAGTGCAGTGGGACCGGGCCATAAAATCTTGCCATCCGTTGGAAAACGCTATGCATCCGTTGTGTACTCGTTGCATACGTGTTTCATACGCTCTATCCATCGAGCATTCGTCCACTGTGATTTCATCCGCGCAAAAAGTGTTGAGCTGCACAAAACTTTTAGAACGGATGAACTTTCCGCCGTGTACGATGTAAATCCGCTACAAATACGAGCAACAAACGTTCTATGTCCGTTGTCATCCGTTCAACGTCCGCTGTATCCTCTCTGCATCCTCGCAACTCACATCCGCTGCAGCTGTAAACGGAAAGAGGGAGGAAACATGAGGGAGGTACATGGAACGTCTATACATCGTTAGTAGCACGGAAATAGAAAGGATGTAAGCGTATGCATCTCGTATAGAAAGTATTCAAAACGGACAAAGCGTTTGTATCTGGGATGTATCTCGTATATTTAGGATGTCTAGAGTATGTAGAAGGACACCCAGCGGACAACCGATATTTTGTATGAAAAGGGGGAGAAAATCATCTGGATCTCAGTATGAGTCGAGCAGCCGTGGTGTACAGACCTCATCACCCTTGGTCTTGGTCTTCGACATCATCAATTGTTCTCCACCATGGATGATCAAAGAGTCCATATGATACTGCACTCATTCAACAGCAGAACCACAACCTGTTCAGACTGTATCAAACAAAAAAATGCAAAGTTTTAACCATTTTTTCAAAGTTTTTACCAACACTTTATTAAGTAAACAAATAGGTATGCAAAGTTTTAGCCATTTTTTCAAAGTTTTTATCAACACTTTACAAAGTAAAAAACATTTTTATAAGTAAACAATGCTGCTCACAACAAGTGTTTCAAAGTTTTTACCAACACTTTATTAAGTAAAAAAAAAAATGCAAAGCTTTAGCCAATTTTTCAAAATTTTTACCAACACTTTATTAAGTAAACAAAACATTTGTATAAGTAAACAATACTGCTCACAAGTGTTCACAACAAGTGTTTCAAAGTTTTTACCAACACTTTATTAAGTAAACAAAAAGGTATGCAAAGTTTTAGACATTTTTTCAAAGTTTTTATCAACACTTTACAAAGTAAAAAACAATTTTATAAGTAAACAATGCTGCTCACAACAAGTGTTTCAAAGTTTTTACCAACACTTTATTAAGTCAACAAAAAAAATGCAAAGTTTTAGCCAATTTTTCAAAGTTTTTGCCAACACTTTATTAAGTAAACAAAACATTGTTATAAGTAAACAACGCTGCTCACAAGTGTTCACAACAAGTGTTCACAATCACAACTCAGTCTCTCAAACTATTCTGAGTCACTCTGAGTCATGTCCATGGTCTCAGCTGTGAGGCGTAAGGCAGTGACTGTGGCTGTGCTTGGCCTCGAGGGTACAGCAGGTGGTGGTTTGGTCAGGAGTGTCTCTAAGGTGGAGGAAGGGTTGGGATGAGTGTGCTGGGGCTGTCTGGTCTGCAGCTGGGTGAGGAGTGGCGTCTGTGGCGTCCGATGAACATGGGCCTGGGCTGGAAAGTTCTGCTTCTGCTGTGGGAAGTCGTAGCCTTGGTAGGTGAGGGGCTGTTGAAAGCCGTGGAAGGGCTGTGACGTCGCCTGGGGTGGAGGAGCAGACCTGTACTGGGTAGGACGAACTTCAGCTGGGCCTTGAGGGTTGTGGAAAAGTGCTGTGATCTTCTGCTTTATCACCTGGTACTCGGCCTCGGGCAAGTCCCTCAGGGTCTGGCTCACGTAGGTGATGAAGGGCTTCCGGGCCGAGGATGCTCTGTCCAAGTCGACCAGCTGAGAGAGAAGTTCTGTGCTGGTCTTCATTGTGTCCCTGATCTCTAACAGCACACTGTCGTCCTGTCCCTCCAGTCTATCTCTCTGCCTGCGTCCTCTGGATCTGGTGGTGGAGGTGGGGATGGGTTGGCCTCTGGTGGCTGCCGTTTGTTCCTCCATTTGTGACAGCACGGCGTCATCCTCCACGGGATCCTCCAAGTTCGGCACCATGGGGAGTTCAGCTGTCGAGGGCTCCTGGCTTGAAGATATCTGGCTGTCTGTGGGCTGTCTGAGGAAGAGGGGCCTCAGAGGGGCTGCTCCTCGGTGGCGGATCTCACCCTCCAGGAAACTGCACTTGGCCATGACGTACTTCTCCCGGTCAGTGAGCTTGACGGCGGCCTGCCCGGATTTCTTGAGGTGTAGCTTCCCATACCAGGAGTGCATGTGCTTCCACCATCCAAGGAGTACTTCTGCAGTGTACCCCAGGCTCTCTGCCTTGTCTCTCCAAGCTGCCTGCTTCTTCTTGGTGTCCCGATACAGTCTGTGGCCCTTTCTCCAGAGGTACTCGTTCTCCCTCAGCCATTCCAGCACATCGTCCTCATGCTCCTCGGAAACGGTGTACTGTTTCCTCTCTCCCTTCTTCTTCTCTAATTGCCTCTTCCTCCCTCTGGCTGGAGCTTGTTCAGGGCCTTCAGGGGCTTCAGCAGGGCCGTCATGGGCTTGAACATCAGGGCCTTCAGGGGCTTGGACATCAGGGCCTTCTGGGGCTTAAACATCAGGGCCTTGAGCAGCAGGGCTTTGAGGGGCTTGAGGGCCTTGGGGCTGGTCCACCACAGCAGCAGCAGCTTCACCATCAGAGTCAGTGTCAGGGGGTGGGGTGCTGTTTCTGGCCTTCTTCACCTTGCCAGGGCTTGAACGAGTAGGCACGGACTTCCTTTTCTTGCCTGACTGACGCACCATGGTGTTGATACAAGAGGTAGTATAGAGATGTATCAATGTAGCCTTCTTCAATAACGAGATGTAGTAGAGATGTATCAATAGAGACTTTTAGAATGAGTGGACGAGAATACGACGAACGCCGACTGATCATGCGTGTCAACGTACTCAACTGCCCATGTTGACTACAATTAGAAATCTTTTAGATTGCACTCGAGGATATACATGCATGCAGGAAGTAACACTATGAACATGACAGCCAAAGAAAGAGGACAAAATATGCAGTTCCACATTGTACCCTCAACAATAGGCCATTTTCGTAATGTAACCAAATTTAATGCATAGGTCTTTGTGAAGTGCCTCAATACAAATTATTTCATTCACCTGATAGGAATAATAGTATTTCAATAGTCAGAATGCAACTGCATATATTAAGTGTTGCTAGGTAGGTATAATGTTTGTCCAACCTGGCAACAACTAATGTATGCAGTTAGGATTCTGTCTATTTATCAGGTGAATGAAATAGTTTGTATTGAGGCACTTCACAAAGACCTATGCATTAAATTTGGTAACATTACGAAAATGGCCTATTGCTGTGGTAGAACATCCCTTCACTGCTATTATGCAAAAATGTGTAGAACAGGTGAATATGCAGGTAACACCTGTTCTACACATTTGTACATAATAGCAGGGAAGGGATGTTCCTTTGTCTACCTGAGGAACTGTGTATTTTATGCGCACGCGGCATATACTAGTACTGTACTAGATTTAGGAAAATCAAGGTTGACACCCTCTCGATCGCCGACTGAGACGACGTGACGCATGCGCAGTGCCTTAAAATGACGTCACACGTTGCATTCAAAGCTTCAAACGTGCAAATCTAAAAGTCCCTAATGTAGCCGCCATCACGTCTTTCCGCTTTATGCTGACTGCGTGTATGTGGGTTTTTACGGACGTGTATCAATCAGATATGATTATTTGCGTCTGGGGACCGACCTTTTGTGCGTGCTGCATCCCTTTATATCCACAGAGCGGACGCAATTCATACCCCCCGCATGCGCAGTGAACGGTTTGCATCCTATATACATCCGCTCGGCATCCTCTTTGTTTCCGTTAGGCGTACGTGATGCATCCGCTTTATCCGCTATGCATCCGCTCTTTCCGCTATGCGTCCGCTTCGTAATTGTCTTCGGTAACCCCTTCGGAGCTGTCATCCACTTCCATCCGCTTTCATCCGCTAGGCTTCCGATGAACATTCGTTTAACATCCCCGCTACATACCACCCACGTCCGTTCTTTTCCATTCTGTTTTCGCAAATTTTCGCAAATTTTGTCCATTTCTGGAGCGGATGAAAACGGATGGAGCCTCTCTCGAAATTTTGCTCGTCCGCTGTGTCCGTTATGCATACGTTTTGTGTCCATCGGCCAGTGGGACCGGGCCTTAAGGCCTATATCTTTCCTTTACTCTTTTGCTCTCTCTCTCTATCTCTTTGTTCTCTCACGGTCTGTTTCCAGACTTTTCCATGTATGATTCAATTCATCCAACCGTTTGCACATTTACGATAACAAGATTTGAAGAGAATATTGTATATAAGATAATAGAAATTAAGTTCAATTTATTTATTTTTCTGAAAACAACAAAATATTGTAATTCACCATTCTCACACATTATTAAATTGAAGGTCATATATTTGGCTTAAATAACCTCATATGCTACTTGAAATTATTACAATTTAAATCTTATGCATTTGCAGCATTACTTTTTTCCTAATTTTTTTGTTAAAAGCAGGGAATTATGTATTGTATCATTATTTACACCGTTTTACAAAACAAATCATAAAAACATGATATCTTTATAAAAAAAAAAAACATATTTACCCATAACTCATTTTTTTTCCGCCACTTATTTTTTTAAAACGAATTTACCCATAACTAAAAAAATATCTCCACTGAAACAATGACCATCTGATGTACACAAGAACATCCTTTAGAGTGTTGGTTGCGTTGTGGTCCACACTAACATCAAGGACATATCCGGCTGTTTAATTTTTAATAATGCGTGAGATTGAAATCTGCATTTCTCGATACTTTGTGATCAGGAGCTACAGGAATGATGAAATATCCCAAAAAGGGGCGGAGCAATTTAAATACGTTTAGACTTAATGGTGACGCTACAGCTTATATGCAAATGATGCAATCCGTGCATGCTACCTAGTCATCTATAATACTTTTTTTGTCTATGGGACGAAAATTCATAGGGAATTATAATAGGAAAGACTAGGAGAAAAAAGAGGGAAACTAAGGAAAAGTGTAAAATTGTAGAATCATAACAATTGAAAACAAAGAATAACACTAGGAAAGATAGGAGAAAATATGAAATGAGAGGGGATAGTACCTGTACCTGTAGAAAATGAATAAAAACTCAATTATGGGCTTTGAATGTGTGTTTATCACTGACACTGATGGGCCTTTCAACTGAATTATGTGCACAGATCTGATGAACCATCAAAAAGGATTTGAATTTACAACAAAATAAATCATATTGCAGCACAACACTGCAAAAGTAGGAAAATCAACTCACAAGATATTGTAAACAAAAATAATTCTGGGGAACGCACAAATCTTATGAAGTGATTTAAGTCGCGCCAACACCGGTCCTATATCAAGTCGCTGTGCCATCCCGATCACATGAGATAAATAAGCCTGTTAGCCAATAGATTAGTCATTTAAAACATTATCAAATGTACAATTATTATTGCGTCCAAGTTTTACGACCGGGGAAATACTATGTACGAATTCGATATCTTAGTACAACGATGTATCCTTGTATAGCAAAGACCAAGTCCTACGGAATCTGATTCGGTTCAGATAAAACATAGCCCCCATTTTAAGCATTTATTGTTTAGGTTTACCCATAGTTCAGATTTCATCTTGAAAATCAAAAACTATTCATTGTGCCCCAACAGTTAAGGCGTGAAGATTGAGAACATCAAAATCCAACCTTCAGTATTTTCTTTGTGTTTTACGTGGGATGAGGGGTTGTGTGGATGTGGGAATGTGTGGACGTGTTTGTTTAAACCTTATGTTGAAATTTATGAAAATGTAGGCCTTTGTTCAAAAGATGATTCAAAAACCAAATAATTAATAAGTCGAGTCAAACGTTTTCGTGTTAATAATTAACTTGCAGCGAGGAGCCATTGCGGTCCTCCAACTCGGTGATTGCTGTAGCAACCATCTCGGCAGCCGGTGGGTTAGGGTTATTATTGTCTCTTCATTACTTATAAATGATGAAGTGTACTTTTTCTTTATAAAGTCTTATTATATTATGGCAGTAGTCAAAAGTAATAAAAAGGCGCGTTTTAAATAATTTAATTTTACAATGTTAACAATGTAATGGATATAGAATTCACACAATCAAATAAAGTATTATTTACATACAGTCATGTATTCTAAATCATGACAAAACAATTTCTTTCATGTGTTAGCGATTGTAACAAAAGATTCTTGTTAAACAGATATTTATCATTTGCAAGAGTAAATTTTATAATCGCATGTACGATACAACTTTAAGTTGGTGTCATTTTCTACCTCTAAAGTATCGTTACACACATTAAAAGAAGTAAATCAACATATTGATCGACAAATCTCTGTGATTAATCATGATCTCAATTGGTATAATAAGACAACGATAATTATACGAAGAAGAAGATTTAATATATATGTACAACCTTAACGCCAATCACCTATTTTCGCAAACTATTGTCATAATGATTAATACGTTCAAGAAAACCTCCAACTCAAAGTTTATTGTTTCTCATAATATTTAAATCCCACGTCTTCAACAAAGTTCCCTCCGTCGACACCGGTGCCGCCTACCACCTTGTTGTTGAGCTCACACACACCGTTGCCGATGTTAAATGACACGCAGTCATCTCGCTTGTTACACTCGGCGCCGCATTTGACCAATGACAATCCATGTTTGGTTTTGATCCCGTGATTTTGAAGGCGCCGTCCCTCGATCCGTTTGAAGAGGGAGGTCTTCTGGTGGACTATGTCTGCTTGGGTTGGTATTGTGGGCAATGCCTCGTGAATTGTGGTAAAATCTGCATGTGGAAAATATCCGAAATAAACACTCGATGTTGTGTTTGACATTACCTATCGAAATGTAGGCCTATATCACGGACGATCGCCAAGGCTCTCAAAGAATTAACATTATTTAATTTCAATAGCGTGGCCATCACCTTTTGAAATATGCGAGCATTGCAGCGACGTGTTTCCTAATCCAAACATGATTTCTTTGGGATATATGCAATTGTCTTTGAATTAATTTCTAGGAAGTCTTTGTGAACGTGTTATGAATTAATATCAAGTTTAAAGATGCAATGCTAGGCAAAGATTAACCCCTTTCAACCCACTTAAAGAATACATAGGCATACACTTGACATAAAAAATACATGTAGCATAAGACTACACCTGACTGATTTTTTAAAGGCCAAGCTGAAATTTCATGTGGCCTGTCAAATATCTCGAATTTCTCCTGAAAGATCGTTAAAACGACACACTGTCTAAAACAACGGTTTGACCCTTTTACACCCTCTTTCTCTTTATGTTCATTGTTTTATTTTGTTTTTGAAAGAATGTTTACCCAAGTCCATTGGCCGTTGGAGAAGAAGGCATATGACTATCGGGCCATCTATATTAGCTTACTTTCATAGTAGGTATACGGAGAGGTGAAATTACGTTAAAATGATGAAAAACCTCTTGTCCATAATATAGACCTATAATACAATACCTATATCGAATTACATTATAAGCAACGGATGCTTTTAATTTTTCCACACAATAGATTCATTTTTTGTTTATTTGGGCCGGGGGGGGGGGGGGGAGGTGAGGGGCTTTGGATGCTGCAGGCGAAACAAATATAATTCAAGCCTCCTCCGCGCTGCCTCCCCCCCTTTCCACCGTCGTTAATATTAATAATTAGACACATATTTATTACTGAACAAAACTATACAAACTTCTAACTCAACATCTGTAAACGAGGATACAAAACAAAATGGCGAAAATTTGCGAAGCAGAAACGCTCCCTCGGCTAACTTTCCCACTGCCCCCAAATACATATGTATACTGTATATTTTTGCTCCGTTTTCTTGCAATAGATGCCCCTCTTCGCCCACCTCCCCCCCCCATTTAGTGTACAGAAATAGAACGGCTCTCCCTGATATTAAACCATACTTAATTGCTATCTATACAGGAATGCTACTACTAGCATTAGCTCAACAATGAAATATTAATGATATTAATAACAACGATGATGATGATAAAAGACAATGATGATGAAAGTATTACATGTAATACTACAATACTACAACTAATATAATGATAACAAATACGGTAATAATAATAAGAATAATAATAATTCCCCTAAAATTAATAATAATCGTAATTTACAATTATAAAATGATAATAATAGTTACATGCTAATGTTTTTAATAACCGTACTATCGCAACTTATAGTGTCTTATCTGGATTTTTCTTATCTTTGATAATAAAATAATGATGATGTTAATAATCATAATTTTGTTTACAGGAAAAGCCTCATCAACTTCAGTGCTGTTCTACCAAAGTGCCCTGTAATTATTATTACACTACGAATTGTCAGGTACACATTTACAGCTGGGTTAGAAGTGGCGAATGTGGGTTTATGTCTTGCCAAAGGACATTGGTGCCGGTCTGGGATTCGAACCCTAAACATTAGGAGTGAGAGTCAAGTGAATGGACCACTTTACCATGACACCTCTACATAATTTTGTGAATATTTACCTGGCGTAGGAGTCCGATATTCTGTAGGCGTTTCAGGAGTGCCCTGTTATCAAAGAGAAATGTACCATTCTCTCCCGTCAGTTTGATCATAACAGATTATTTCATGAAATAACTTTAATTATTTTATTGTGATACACAGATTTCATGAAAACGGGGTAATATAGAATTACATACGTAACTTAGTTTGAAAGTATGAAACGACCCGGTTACCTAGCAATGATCGATGTGTATCGTGTTATGAAACCTATTTTTATTCTCACTCGTAATCGATGTTTGATACTTTTATTTGTAAGTGAGAAAAATAAAAATCTATGTCAAAAGTACATTGCACAAATGTATAAAATGGAATAAATGAATGAATGAATGAATAAGTGATTAGGCGTTGTAATTTGAACATTAAATCAGTTCATCATGTTATGAACAAAATTATCTATAAAACAAATGAGTTAGTACATTATTTAAATAACACCGAATTATATTTCTTCACAGCAAATGTGTGTATCAAGTATGTCATATGACCCCGTTATGGACAACTCACACTTGTTGACCTTGTCGGAACGGTTGTTTCACCTCTGACACCTATGTTTGGAATAAGAATAGCATTAAAAAGACGAGCATTAAAAGATGCAATGCTAGGCAAAGACTTACCCCTTCCAACCCACTACAAGGTTACGTAGACCTACACTTGACATAGAAATACATATAGCATATCCCTGTACCTGACCAATTTATTAAAGGCTACGTTGAAATTTCATGTAGCCTGTTGGATACTTTCATATTTATTTCTAATTACATTACAAGGCAACGGATACCTACAATATTAACACAACGGCATACTCGTTTTTCTTTTAGGGAAGGGGGGGGGGGGTTTGGATGCTGCGCCCCCAAAGGTATCATTTACGGCCCCGACCCCGCCCACACATTTGCCCCATTTTGATAATGAGAAAACATTCTATTATTGCACAAAATTATATCAAAATCTTAACTCGATATCTGTAAACGAGGATACAATACAAAATTATGAAAATTTCCGAAGTAGAAACGCTACCTCGGCCTACTGGCCCACTGCATCAAATACTTGTATGTTTATTGTACATTTCTTACTCTGGATTGCCAGTGTCGTGACCATGAGGCCAGGCTATCCTCACAAAATAACAACAGCAACAACAACAATATTAATACTACTACTAACAAAACTATAATAATAGTTCCATTTATTTAGCGCTTAATGTTTCTAATTATATGTCTCCTATCATAACTAATATTGTTTTATCTGAATTTGCTTTATCTTTAATAATAAACGATAATATTAATAATAATCATGATTGTGTCTACCAAGAGAAGCCTCATCAGATTTAGTGCTAGTCTTCAAAAGGGCTCTGCAATTAATATTACACTACGAATTGCCAGGTACCCATTTACAGCTGGGTTGGAAGTGGCGAATGTGTATTTATGTCTTGCCAAAGGACATTGGAGCCGGGCTGAGATTTGAACCCTAAACATTCGGATTGAGAGTCCAGTGAATGAACCACTTTATCATGTCACCTCTATATAAATTCGTGAATATTTACCTGGCGTTGGAGTTCGATCTTCTGTAGGCGTTTCATGGCTGGCCTGTTATCAAACGGAAATATTTGTTTTTATTTTCCGTCAGTATAATCATAATAGATTATTTCATGAAATAAGTTAAATTATATTAATATGATACGTAGATTTCATGAAAACGGGGTAATTTAGTAGCAGAATAAGAAACAACCTATGGTAACGTAACCAAGCAAAGATCAATACTAAGTGTATCGTTTTATCATTCAACTTAATGTTATGAAACCTATATCTGTTTTAACTCATAAACGATATCTGATAATTATATTTGTAAGATGCCAAAAATACGTTGAACAAATAACTAAAATGAAACTACATGAATGAATGAAGGTCATTGTATGGCTTATAAGCTTTCTGTAGATATGAATATCTTCCTATTTAGAGATCTCCTATGAATATGCGAGTGAGTAAATTGAATAAATAAATCACAAGATTAACGATAAGTTATTATACGATGTTATACACAAATTATCGAGAAAATACATTAACCAATTCTTTAAATTACACCAAATTATATTCTTCCAAGCTAATATTTCTATGTCATACGACCCCGTTCTTGACAACTTACACTTGTTAAAATTGTTGGCACGGTTGTTCCATCTGGTACGCCTGTGTGTGGAATAAGAATAGCTTTACAAATATGATCGATGATTTGAACAATTTGATTTATAGAGGAAAATGGTTCTCAGCGATCTTTATTCAACCACTCATCGACAAATCAGCAGGCGATGCAGCTTTTATCTCTCCTGCTCGCACACTCTGGAACAAGCTAGGCCCTAAAATTAAAATCATCACCAACAGTAGAACAATTCCAACAGGGTTTGAAGACCTTTCTGTTCTAAAAACTTACCCATTCGTTGAAATTACAACACTGTCACTGCTTGGTAACACTAACTCGTGGAAGGCATTTTAGTGGAAAAGGTGTATGAATTGCAACTATATCATTATGAAACATGTAGATCACATTAACACAAACAGTCAATTCTCTATGCATCTCAAAATAAGAACATCTTGAATAAATTTCGTTTGTGTGTCCTAGTCTTGGGTGATTATCACGCAATTTCTTTTGCAGTGGGAACAACGTTTACGATTTACCTCTCTTGAAAATAATTGTAATTACTTGATTTATTGGATGCATTTTTAAATCAAAACTATTGATATAATTACATGTTCATCCTTTCCATATGATGCAATTACATGTAAACTATGTAAACTAAAACTTACATTCAGGCCCGGTTCTAGTAGAATACATTTTTGTGAGGGGTGCCGGGGCTTGGGAATTCATGCATTTATTCTGCATTTGCCTCTTAGATTCATTTAATATGTTTTCGAATTTTTAAGTGAGGAGGAAGTTTTTTTTTGAAGGGGAAAGGGGTCGATTTCCCGCCATTTCTACCACTACTGCTTACATTCATACTCAGCGTAGCCGTAGGTGTACTCCCCCGGGCACGTTGAACCCGCCTGGCATGTGGTAGTGATTTCACATGGATTGCGAGCCTCGCAATACGGAGCCCACCATGCCGTCCTGTCACTGTCTTCACACTGGCTCTCCAGGGAGGGGGCATACTCATGACAAGAAGGAACCCTCACACATACTCCTTTGGAGATGCTGATCGTTGATCCTGAGTCACACTCGATCGTGATCTTTGGAGATTGGCCCATTCCTCGACACCCTGTAACTATGCACAGTGTGATACAAAATTGTAATTGTGATGGTGAACACATGTTTAATTACAAAATATAACATACATTAATTTTTTTATCAGATTAATTGATTTTCATATAGATAAAAATTAAATAATTTAGGTTTTATAGAAGAAAGACACGATTATTTGGAACTGTTTGATTTTCATCCCGTAGAAAGAAATCAAGAAGTGCAATCTATTCACAAAATAATTCCAATGTTTACACCCAAAATAGCCAACCGGTGAAGCGAGCCTAAGTTTATCAAGGTAAAGTAATATGTATAGGACTATATCGATATTAAGTCCACGTTTTGGCATAATGTGACGAAATAAATTGAAATGGGAATATATTTATGTCAACTGATTTATTTAAATTTCAAGGGATTTCAAACTTCGTTAAAGGAAGAATTGGTGGATCGGCACAGAAACATAGTGCCATCAGACGAGGAGTGCGAATATCTACGATTTAAAGCTGATTCGGCTATTATTCTGACTAGAAGGTTTACATGCACTAACATTCCGATTGTTATTATTCTTTTCATAATTTTAGAAATCGGGAAGATAATGCTTGTTTAGATTGTCACATCTATTACAATTGCCATTTCTTCGAAAATCGAATCGTATAGTCGGTTCGTGCAGTGTGCAAAGTAGGCAAAGTAAAATGGAATCTTAGTTTCTCGTCCAGAAATTTTAAAATGAGGAGGAGGGGTTTCAGTTTTTATATTAATTAATTGATTTCTTTTCTGCACACAAACATGCTACTGAGACTTTTTGTACATGTTTCATTTAGATGTGCACTTCAGAGGCTCAAAACAACGCGAAATTGCATTAAAAAGAACGATTATGTTTTTAAAAATATTTATAGGTTCCCAGTTTGTGTGTGTATTTTCATTTCAGAACAAAAATATCACAAATTGAGGGAGATTGTTAAAAAAAAGAAGGGGAAGAAAAAGTAGATTTGCATTTTATTTTGGCTAATGTACTTTACTACAGGCCTAACTCACATGTTTGTATATTCTATTGAATTGCAAAAGCCTTGAGGTGGCTTTAAAGCACACTAGCAGTTATCTGTTCTACCCCAATTTTCAGGATTTACAGACATGTATCAAATCGTAGTTATATCGTTTTGAAAACATCTCGTTCTTACTTACCTTTGCGTTGCGCACTTCTTTTCTACAAAAGAATTGAGAAGAAAGAAAAAAAAAACCATAAGAAGGCTATTTTTCTGGAAACCCTTTAGTTAATGAAATAGGTAGTCTAAAAGCACCGTTTATATATAAATTTGTTGTGTCTTAGTTATGCTCGAAAGCGTTCTAGTCACGGTTTCACTTTTTAAGAACACAAAAGGAAATTTGAAACAAAAATAATAATAATCAATACTGATTTGTAGCCTACTCCATGTATTGCCATAAATACGTATGAGAGTATAAGTATGAGAAATTCCTGAAAAATTAGAGAATCGTGTTCTCTTGATCAAAGTGTCTATAGATCTAGGGGTTCTTAAGAAATAGCACACTCTCACCCGCTTTACAAAAAAAAAAAAAAAAAAAAAAAAAAAAAAAAAAAAAAAAAAATCATATTTTGATATGTTCTAATCCCAAATACGTGAGGATCTGTTTTTGGCTTGTCAGGCAATTTTTAGGTGCGAGGAGTGACATTTTCGTCCAGAATCCCTGGCGGACCTCCCCCCCCCCTCCCCTTAAGAAAATGAAGGGGATTACTAATATTCCACTATTATTATGTATACAATTATTCGCTATTACCTGTCTTTTTCTCCCTTTAAACATTAATGTAAAGTAAGAATGTCACGATCACCATTTCTCACACTTGATGTGTTTAATACATAGTAACGTATAGATGGATGCAAGATTTATATAGGTAAGGATGCACGAATAAATTCGTTATTTACCTGTCTGTCCTGTCTTTTAAACATGGATGTTAAAGTGGGATTGTCACAATCACCAGACGACGAAGATGAGTCAGATTCTACACGAATGAAAGAGATAGAACAATTTTTAGATATTGATTAAGATAACAGCTACTCTCGTAATGTACAGGAATGGAAGCTCCCTTTTTTAAGGGGCGAGTGGGGGATATTTAATTTTCAGGGATCACTTCGCTTCGAGTAGAGTGGAATCAATCCTCAAAACTGAAAGAAAAATAGTGAAAAGCACTTTTCAAGAATATTGTTAGAGCGCCTTGAGCACCTTGCGTTGTATCCAGTATTACTATCATTAATATATTATTATTGACTCAGCGACTACTTTGGAGTATCTTTTACGATACTTTGGTGAAGATCTAGCCACGAAGGAAGTGATCCATATCTATCAAGGTATCTTCTATCAGCTCGGAGGCTGATTGCCAAATTTTTCCTTTTTTCTGCCACCCTACTACACTGTTGCATTGTCATTCCACTGTTTGTCTTAATGTTTACCTCCCAGTTGCTTCTTGGTTTCCCTCTTGTCTTGTTCTGGTACCTTCTACTTTTCCTTTCAACAAATCTTTCAAGAGACTCTGATGTATTTCGATGAGGTGAAAGTATTTCGCCTAACTCTAGCTGTAACAATTCCTATCAGGATGATTTGTTTAAGTCCTGCCATTTGCAGTATTTCTCGGTTAGTTTTCATATCTTTCCACATTATTCTCATTATTCTGATGTACACACTAAGAAATAGGGGTACATTTGGGGTGCAGATCGCTGCTACAATAGCAGCCACCTATAGGGTGCAAGTCTGCAATACATGGCTGCTATTGTAGCAGCGGTCTGCACCCCTAAGGGTGCTCTTTTGCACCTCCAAGGGTGCAAGTCTGCAAAATTGCACCCTATAAGTGGCTGCTATTGTAGCAGCGATCTGCACCCGATAGGGTGCAAATTTGTACCATTATTTTTCAGTGTGTACACTAAATATTAAAATGATGTAATTTCCTTACGACAAAACATAATATAATTGTTTTTTTTCCTTTCCATGATCTTTGTTAATGTCCATTTTCTTCACTGTGTTTATTACTTTGTTCCTCACTCTGTTCTTCACTCTCACCGCACACAAAACAGTGTCACCAGCAGAGTATTTTTACCTTCAACACTGACACTGCAATTTCCCTGATTATTAACTCTGCACACAGGTTCAGGGACATTACGCACCCTTGACGCACTTCTCTTTTGATTTCTTTATAGCCGATAATCATAACCCCCCCCCCAAAAAAAAAAAAAAAAAAAAAAAAATCTCGGCAGTTTTGCATCAAAATAGCATGTTGAGAGTATCGAGGTCATTGTTTGAGTTAAATGCGCCTATCTTGATGAATATTTGTGGTCATAACATTTTGCACATTGACTTAAAAAAATATCTATCCAGCATTGCCCGCAAGCTTCAAAAGCAACCAATCGGTTTAGAATTATTTCGTAACGAACAATTTTTGGTAATGATGATGTTATGCCTTACCAAAGGACACGAGCGCATCGTGTGTAGGTTTATACACAGTCAACTTCAAATGCTGTACCCATTCCTCATATTCCGAGCTAGTTTTTGTTGTTCTATCAGTGGTGTAATGAGCCAAAAGGTGAGCCAGGAAGAATTGAAATATTTATTAAGCGCTAGGAATGCAAATTTTGCATGTAGGTCCCATCATATTTTTCTCAGTTAAATCCGTTCTCTATATTGACCACTTATATGTATGTTATCTATTATGTATCATTGATTGTTATTTCATCACCAAAACAAAACTTGTACTTTATTTAGAAATGTATATGTTACATGAGAAATATGAAAATAAATCAAATCAAATCAAATCAAATCAAAATATTAGGGTATTAATCTGTTGAATTTGGTGAGGGTTGAAGTGGCTGGCTTTTCTAGCAACACCCTTTTATGAATTATATTTGATATTGAACGAGAACATGTTTACGTTTTTCAGTTGGAGTTTTGCATTTAGGAGTAATATTAATCACACAAGCAAATAATAGTGTGATCTCTATATTTACGCATTCCTTCCTCTCTTGTGGGATTAACAGAGTAGAAATGATATTTCAAATTATCTTTTTAAAGATTTGATTTGGTACGTTTTTCAATGAAATTATAAATTAAAAAATTACATTTAGCAATAAAATTATTTAAACCTGACTTGGAGACAAATTTCCAACCTTCACGAACACTTTTAAAGGCATCTCATGGAACATTCTTGAATACAACTGTCGCATAATCATAATAGCAAATATCGCATAATCATTAATAAAAAGGAACAAAATATACGTGATTATATTTCTGTTCATGCACGTCATAAACTGATTTGCATCATGTCAAACACATTTCCCGATGACCACTTTAATGAACATGATGAATTTTCCCCAAAATAGCTAAGGAGATCCAGGTTAGGCGAGGACATAATTCCATAGTATTAATGATAACAATAATGATACAGTAATAATAACAACAATAGAAGGTTCTTGTATAGCGCTCATATTTGTCAAACTTGACACTCCTGGCACTCCACAATTATTATTACCCCGGGCTTTAGGATGGCTGCCTCTATGGCGCTCTAGCATTTCAAGGAACTAATTCTTGACAGGTAGCCATTTACCTCAACCGGGTCGAGTATGGCAAATGTAGATTAAGGTCTTGACAAAGGACATTGGTGTCGTGGCGGGACTCGAACCCCGAACCATGTGATCCACAGTCCTGTGTCGTATCCTGTGTCGTATCCACTCGACCACGACACCTTCACCGTTCTATGAAATGTCACTTACCTTCCATCTCAGTCGAGCTGGAAAGACCAATAAATAGAAAGATCAAGATAACCGACGCGAAGATGAAAACAACTCTGGAACAATTCATTGTTCTTTCTGAGTGTATGATCTTGACTTTGAAGAAATGAAAGGTTATTTGAAGTTTGACGTAGAAAATGAAGCAGCTGTTAATCTGTGGAAGTGATAGGAGTTTCGAAATACACCTGGAACAGATGAAAACGTGACTGTCCTGTCAGAGGAGTATGTTGGCTAGTGTCGAGCGCGAATAATGCAAAATTGGCATACATATGAAATCTGTTATGAACAAAAATTGATATTTCACATTGAAATGTAATTAAACCAATAGAATATAAAAAAAAAAGTTATTTTCCAGCGTGACGCAATAGTAGCCTTCGCTCCAGTCTCCTTTTTCTGCGTTTTAAGATCATATTACAACATAAACGAATAGATGATCCTTCTTCCTGACTGTTCACAAATGTTATGTCTCATGGAAACGTCATGAAGAGGGTTGTGTAATTGCTCACCTTTATAAATAAGAAAATAAGTATCAAGATACCGTTGAACATTTAAATATTACATGAATTACTCTATATACTACTTGATAGAAGGCAAATCTAGAGAGCAAGAGATTTACACCCTCATATTGAATAATTTATTACCCTAAATAACACAATAGCAGATTTGTGTGTTTCAAATCAATTAGGCCTACAAATAAAGAGAGAATTATTCAATTGGAGTGATTGATGATTCATATCGGGATTTCATTTTATTAGCATATATATTCTTCTTCTTTTTTCATTTAAATGTCAAATTTCTTTTTAAAACATATTAAGCGGAGCTTTTGTCATGTAATTGCATTGTGAAAGATACTGTTTGGAAGCAATAAGGGAAGGTTAATCACCAAAATAAGTATTGGTATATATATATTGAGGTTTTGGAAACATCAAAATGATGAGAGATTGGCCCAGTTTTGTTCAAAGTCACATGCACTTTTCACATAAAATATATGGGACTACTGAAGCATGTGGCAGGAATGAGGTTGGGGTCGACAACCTTTAGCTTTGGTTGGTCTGTTTGGTTTGCCCGACTGCTAAGAAACCAGGTGTATGCTTGTAGGTAGGCAATCAGGGGACCGACGGCTTTAAGAGGAACTTGGTAATGGTGATTATTGCCTTACCAAAGGGCAGCAACGATTTGGTTTTGAGTCCCCGAGACGATATCTGTTTATAAATATAATAACAGTTCAACAAAAAATTGATTCAGTCGTGTTATTTTTTTAGAATTTGTTTTCCAGGTAAATGTTACAATGGATCAACGCTGTTTTCATGAAGTGACGGTAGTGAAAAAAAATTGCATTCACTTTGCGTTACGATTTTCCTCACTACCGTCACTTCGTGAAAATAGAGACGAATTGTGGAAGTTAACTAGACGACATTCTATATCCTTTTTTCTTCTTTTTACTGCACAAAGGATATGAAAAGCATTTTGTTCAGAATAAAATTTATCTTAATGTCTGCTTTTCAACATTTTTACATGATTTTGAAACTTATATTTAAATTTGTTTAATTCCGTAATAAATGACCTATTAAGATATCCATGAAAGTTACTGAATCTTTCTAAGTACGTTTAACATCAATAATGAAGTCGATCTGAGATCGGCCATTCTGTAGATTACGATGTGAACAGGAAAGAGATCCCTAACAACCCTCATCCAATGTACACAGTTATAATTATGGTCACGGTGAAAATAGATAATTTACTGCCCTCAACTGCTCTGATATCGCATATACAAAAATAAACAGCTACACGTTTCCTTTTTCAGCACAAGAGGGCAGCGTATACCCAACAAACAAACTTGATAACCTTATGAATTAGCATTAAAATAAACATTGCCAATGCAAATAAGATTTTGATCCATTAAATGGGTTTATGGTGTAACGATTCGCCATATAAGGGGGGGGGGGTGGGTTATTGGGTAGTGTGGGGGAGGCTACGCATTGCAGTCAGTGTGTGGTTGCTCCTATGGGTCGCCCATCTACTCTCGTGCGTAGCTACACGACACCAGGGGGTGTTTCACAAAGCTATTCGTAAAGTTACGCATGACTTTACGAACGACTTGTATATGAAAATCCAAATGGGATACTCAATTATTCTTGATTATTATTTATTAAGTTGAACTGTGCAGATTTAGATTAACATTTAGATTAACATTCGCATATTTTAACATTATTATAAAAAACATTTTTAATGCAAAGTATATTTTTTGCCATAATTTAATTGAGGTTATTGGAAATATCAGGAAAAAAAACTTTGGACATCCTCTCCGGCACTTCATATACAAGTCGTTTGTAAAGTCATGCGTAACTTTACGAACTCTTTAGGAAACACCCCCAGGTCCCTCAAGCTCCGCCATCGCTTTACTTATTCATGTATGTTAATGTATGTTAATGTATTCATCACTTGGCTTATCACGGCGCACCAGTATTGACGAATCATTGTCCTCTACGTCCTTTATGATAAGGACCCAATATGATTTTCACTGATTATTGAATACATCTTCATACTGTTGGAGGAAAAAAAATCAAGTCGAACATATCGAACCATTTTAATTTCATGAATAGTTCCACACAAGAAACGTGGCAATATGGCCTTCTCATATAAAAATGATTGCAATTGTCACGATTGCTGATTATTTAGAGACTTAGTTTGAATGGTTGGTGTCATATGAATATTGGCGTCTTGTGTGTTTGATAGATTTTAATTATTTTTTCTGTCATAAGAATCATAAATGGATCTTGTTCATTAGCAATAATTAATCTTTAAAAGGATTGATGTAATTAAATTATATGTGTATAATCAGTCCATGATGGCACAAGCTTAAAGGTTAACAAAAAAGAAAGAAAGAAAATGAAGAAAGTGGGTAAGAATATTAGGGGAAGCATTGTGAAGAGGGGGGGGGGGAACACAATTAAATTTCTGCTGGCAAATTAGAATTATTGTTAAAAACAAATGGGAACATTTGACATTTAATGCTTTTGTTCGTTTTCACATATTTTGTGAGGGGGAGGAGGGTGCTCAGCAAATTTTAAATGTAACTTGACACCCCCCCCCCCTTTTTCTTTTGAGAACCCAATCAAGGGTATATTTATCAGCTGTTCCAAACCCTATCAGTTTGAGAGATCAGGGGATATTCACATGTAACGGGACAGGGAGTATGATGGTGGATCCCCCCACATGCTTCAACTGTTTTTTATACATATTTCACCATGATATTGGCAACTGCTTTCACTCTTCCTCCCTATCTCTCTCTCACTATATCACAGCATTACATATTTCTCATTTCTCACCATTAAATACTTCTATCTTATTATCTTATCCTTTTTTCTTTGTTTTCTCTCTCTCTCTCTCTCTTTCTTTCTCTCTGTCTCTCTTTCTCTCATTTCTCTCACGTTCTGTTTTCAGAATTCTTTTACGTATGATTTAGTTAACCCAACCGTATGCACATTACAATACAATATGATAAAAGATATGAAGAGAATTTTTTTTATTTATTTTCCTTAAAACATCAAAATATTGTAATTCACCAAGTTTTCAAATTATACAATTTAAAGTCGGATATTAGGCTCAAAAAGTTTCATTTGCTCCTTGAAATTATCAACTTCAATCTTATGCATTTTGCCACATAAATTTCCCCAATATTTTTAAACAAAGCATAGGTTACATCTGAGCCCTATTTTTTTCTTTCCATGGAATGTATTATATCATGATTGGCACCGTATTACAAAACAAATTATACAAAATAAGATACTTTTTGTGTTTTTAATTTACCCATGACTCAAAATCATATTTTTTTCTCCAGTTCAAACAATGAACATCTGATGTACAAATAATCCGTAAGAATGATGGTTGCTTTTTGGTCCACACTAACACGAAGGACATATTGGTGCCTTTTATTTTTAGTAATGCCTATATGCAGCTTATATGGAATTAATACTTTAGTTGTCTATGTGACGGAAATTCAAAGGGAAGGATAGAAGGAAAGATTGGGTTTAAAGGAGAAAAGGGGATCAAATAAGGGGCAAAGGGGTGAATGGTAGAATGATAGAATGAAAAATGAAATAAGGAATGATTTCTTTTTAAAAACGAAGATATACACAAAAGAAGAGATCAACGGAGTATTAAAACAGGGAACAGCATAATGAAAAAAAAAGAAGTTTTGAACAAAGAATAACACAAGGAAAGATAGGAGAAAGAAATGAAATAAGAGGGGATAGGACTTGTACTGAAAACCATTATAAAAGATAGAAAATAACTTAAAAGTCAATTAAAGGCTTTGAATATGTGTTCATCACTGACAGTTATGGGCATATGTTTAAGCAATTATTTTAACTTAATTATGTACACAGATCTGATGAGCCATCAAAAAGAATTTGAATTTACAACAAAATTAATCAAATTCTAGCGCAACACTGCAAAAGTAGGAAAATCTACTATCAAGATATTGTAAACAAACAAGATTCTGATGAACACACAATCCTAATGAAGTGATTTAAGTCACGCCAACACCGGTATCATATCAAGTCGATGTGCCTTCCCGATCATATGAGATAAACGAACCTGTAAGCCCATAGGTTAGTCATTTAAAACATTATAAAACGTCAAACTCTTATTGCGTCCAACTGTTACGACCGGGGGAATACTATGTACGAAGCCGATATCTTAGAACAACGATGTTTCCTTGTATAGCAAAGACCAAGTCCTACGGAATCTGATTCGGGTTAGATAAAAATAGGCCCTATTTTCAGCATTTATAATTTAAGTTTACCCATAGTTCTGATTTCATCCTGACAATCAAAACCTATTTATAGGACCCCAACAGTAATCAACATCCAATCTTCAGTATTTTCTTTGCGTTTGTGGGGTGGATGGTTGTGTGGGTGTGCGTGGACGTGTTTTTTAAAAACCTTATCAGATTAATATAGTTATGTTGAAATTTATGAAAATGTAGGCCTTTCTTCAAAAGATGATTCAGAAACCAAATAACTAAAAGTCAAGGCAAACCTTTTTGCGTAAATTTAATTTTCCCTTCAGTGCTACACTCATAAAAGATGAAGTGTATTTTTCTTTTATAACGTTCCATTACATATGGCAATAGTCTGACCAGAAAAGGCGTGTTTTAAATCATTTGACAGTTAACAATGTAGGCCTAATTCAATTCACACAATCAAATACAGAATTATTTACATACAGTCATGTGCTCTAAACATGACTAAACAATTACTTTAATGTGTTAGCGATTGTATCAGTATTTGTCTCGTTAAACAGATATTGATCATTTATCATACGAAGGTACATTTTATATATGCACATGAACAACACAACCACAAATTCGTGCCACTTTTCTTCTAACGTTTCGTTATACACATGAAAAGAAGTAAGTAAACATCTTGATCGACAAATCTCTGTGAATACTCATATTCTCAGTTGGTATAATAAGTGAATGATATATAAAGAAGAGTGAATCTCTATGTACGTCAATCACGTGTTTTCGCAAACCATTACCATGATGGTTGATACCTTCAAGACAAACTTCGACACAAAGCCTATTGTTTCTCATAATATTTAAATTCCTCGTCGTCAACAAAGTCAGCTTTGTCGACACCGGTGCCGCCTACCACCTGGTTGTTGAGCTCACATACACCGTTGCCGATGTTAAATGACACGCAGTCATCTCGCTTGTTACACTCGGCACCGCATTTGACCAATGACAAGCCATGTTTGGTTTTGATCATGTGATTTTCAAGGCGCCATCCCTCGATCCGTTTAAACAGGGAGGTCTTCTGGTGGACTATGTCTGCTTGTGATGGTATTGTAGGCAATGCCTGGTGAATTGTGGTAAAATCTGTGGAAAATCACCGAAATAAACATTTGATGTGACGTTTGACGATACCTATTAACGTAGCCCTATATTAAAAAACGATTTCATGTAGCCTGTCGGATAATCTCGAATTTCTCCTGAAAGATCGTTAACATCACACACTGTCTAAAGCAACGGTTTGACTTTTTTCACCCTCTCTCTTTATGTTCATTGTATTATTTCGTTTTTGAAAGAATATTTAAACAAGTCCATTGGCCGTTGGAGAAGAAGGCAGAGGAATATCTGGCCATCTATATTAGCTTACTTTCATAGTAGGTATACAGAGAGATGAAATTACGTTAAAATGATGAAAAATCTTTTGTCCATAATATAGACCTATAATACTATACCTATATCGAATTACATTATAAGGCAACGGAAGCTTTTAATTTTTCCACACAATACATTCATTTTTTGGTTTATATGTGTCGGGGGGGGGGGTGAGGGGCTGTGGATGCTGCAGGCGAAAAAATATTATTCAAGCCTCCCCCGCGCTGCCCCCCCTTCCCACCGTCGTTCATATGAATAATTAGACAAATATTTATTTTTGAACAAAACTATACAAACTTCTAACTCAACATCTGTAAACGAGGATACAAAACAAAATGGCGAAAATTAGCGAAGCAAAAACGCTCCGTCAGCTAACTTTCCCACTGCCCCAAATTTGTAAGTATATTGTATGTTTTTGCTCCGTCTTCTTGCAATAGATGCCCCTCTTCACCCCTCCCCCCCCCCCCATTTAGTGTACAGAAATAGTGTACAGAAACGACTCTCCCTGATATTAAACCATACTTTGCTGGTTGCTATCTGTATAGGGGAATGCTACTTCTAGCATTAGCTCAACCATGAAATATTAATGATATTAATAACAACGATGATGATAAATAACAATGATGAAAGTAAAAAATGTAATACTACAACTAATACTACTACTACTACTTCTAATATAATGATAATAATAGTTACAACTACGGTCATAATAATAATAATAATAATACTTCTACTAAAATTAATAATAATCGTAATTAACAATAATAAAATGATAATAGTAGTTACATACTACTGTAGTCTGTTTCTAATTACTGTACTATCGCAACTTATAGTGTCTTATCTGAATTTTTCTAATCTTTGATAATAAAATAATGATGATAATAATCATAATTTTGTCTGCAGGAAAAGCCTCATCAGCTTCAGTGCTGTTCTGCCAATGGGCCCTGCAATTATTATTACACTACGAATTGCTAGGTACACGTTTACAGCTGGGTTGGAAGTGGCGAATATGGGTTTATGTCATGCCAAAGGACATTGGTGCCGGTCTGGGATTCGAACCCTAAACATTAGGAGTGAGAGCCAAGTGAATGAACCACTTTACCATGACACCTCTACATAATTTTGCGAATACTTACCTGGCGTAGGAGTCCGATATTCTGTAGGCGTTTCAGAAGTGCCCTGTTATCAAAAAGAAATGTACCACTCTCTCCCGTCAGTATAATCATAACAGATTATTTCATGAAATAACTTTAATTATTTTATTGTGAATACTTAATTTAATGAAAACGGGGTAATATAGAATTACATACGTAACTCAGTAGGAAAATATGAAACGACCCGGTTACCTAGCAATGATCGATGTGTATCGTGTTATGAAACCTCTTTCTATTCTCACTCATAATCGATGTTTGATACTTTTATTTGTATGTGAGAAAAAGAAAAATCTATGTCAAAAGTACATTGCGCAAACATATAACATGAAATAAATGAACGAATGAATGAATGAGTGATTAAGCGAGTGAGTAAAATAGAATCAACTAATTGTAATTTGAACGTTAAATCAGTTCATCATGTTATTACAAAAATTATCTATAAAACAAAGTAAATTATTCAAATAACACCGAATTATATTCTTCCCAGCAAATGTGTATACGTCCCATGACCGCGTTATGGATAACTCACACTTGTTGACCTTTTTGGCACGGTTGTTTCACCTCTGACACCTATGTTTGGAATAAGAATAGCATTAAAAATACGAGCATTAACATATGCAATGTTAGGTAAAGACTAACTCCTTCCAACCCACTACAAGGTTACGTAGACCTACACTTGACATGGAAATACATATAGCACATCTCTATACCTGACCGATTTATTAAAGGGTAAGTTGAAATTTCATGTAGCCTTTTGGATAACGGCAACGGATTCCTTCAATATTAACACAACGGCAGACTCGTGTATCTTTTAATAGGGGCAAGGAGGTTTGGATGCTGCGCCCCCAATGGTATCATTTACGGCCTCAATCCCGCCCTAGTGTTTGCCCCATTTTGATAATGATAAAACATTTAATTGTTACACAAAATTATACAAAATCTTAAGTCAATATCTGTATTAAAATGAGGATACAATACAAAATGACAAAAATTTTCGAAGTAGAAACGCTACCTCGGCTTACCGGCCCATTGCCTCAAATGCTTGTATGTTTATTGTACATTTCCTACTCTGGATTGCCCGTGTGTTGAGCATGAGGCCAGGCAATCCACACAAAACATCAATAACAACAACAACAACAATATTTATAATACTACTACGAATAAAATGATAATAGTTAAATTTGTATGCCTACTATCATGTGTTTTATCTGGATTTGCTTTATCTTGAATAATAAATGATAATGATAATAATAAATATGATTTTGTCTACCAAGAGAAGCCTCATCAGATTCAGTGTTATTTTGCCCGAGGGTCCTCCAAGTAGTATTGCTGTAAGCTACAGTCCCATATACGTCCCGGACCGTCCCGGACCATCCCGGACCCCATCCGGGGTGATCCGGGATTCGGTCCGTGTTGACACCGTGTTGGCACCGGGGTGGTCCTGGATGGTCCTGGATGGTCCTGGGCGGTCCGGGAGTCGACCCCGGATGTTTTTGACGGTCAAAAACTGCCGGGGTGGTCCGGGACGGTCCGGGACAATAGTTTGATCCGGGGTGATCCGTGTAGCCACCGTGCTGGGTCCGGGTTCATCCGTAGTGGCGCCGGGGCGGTCCGTGTTGATCCGTGGCAGTCCGGGAGTGAGTTATTGACCGCCCAGGACCATCCAGGACCATCCAGGACCACCCCGGTGCCAACACGGTGTCAACACGGACCGAATCCCGGATCACCCCGGGATGGTCCGGGACGGTCCGGGACGTATATGGGACTGTAGCTTTTAAAGCATCACACTTTTTTGAACAAAACATCCCGGACCATCCCGGATCACCCCAGACCATGGTCCGGGATGGTCCGGAGTGGTCCGTGCTCGTCCGTGCTGGTCCGGCTTTATATGGGACTGGGGCTTTAGCGATTGCGAGGTACCCAATTAAACGGGGTAGGAAGTTGCGGATGCTGATTAATGTCTTGCCTTAGGGAATTGGTGCCGGACTGGGATTCGAACCCTAATCATTAGGATTGAGAGCCAAGTGAACAAACCTCTTTACCACGACACCTTCACATCAGTTTGTGAATACTTACTTGGCGTTGGAGTCCGTTTTTCTGTAGGCGTTTCACGGCCGGCCTGTTATCAAACAGAAATATACAATTCTTTTCATTCAGTATAATCATAATAGATTAATTACACAAATTCTTAGAATGTGATATGTAGATTTCAGGAAAACGGGGTAATTCAGAATTACATACATAACTAAGTAGAAGAATAAGAATCTAGTAACCAAGTAATCAATATTAAGTGTATCGTTTTATCATTCAACTTGGTTCTATGAAACTTATCACTGTTCTAACTATCAACAATTGTATGAAATTAAATGAATGCATGAATGAATAGGTGATAAAGCAAGTGAGTAAAATATAAAAAAATCAGTTGTAAGATGAACGTTATTTCAATGTATGATGTTATACAAAATTTAATCTCACAAAAAATTGTAAATTCTTTAAATTAAACCGAATTACAGTCTTCCTAGTGAATGTTTGTATTTCAGATGACCCCCTTATGGAGGATAACTCACACTTGTTGACCTTGTCGGCACGGTTGTTTCATCTGTAATACCTGTGTATGGAATAAGAATAGCATTTAAAAGATGATCGATGATTTAAACAATTTAATTTTTAGGAGGAAAAAAGATCGACAGTGATCTTTATTCAACCCAGGCGCATACGCAGGATTTTTTCAAGGGGGGGGGGGGGGTTAACATTTATAAATCGGGCCGAAAATTTCGCAACGACTCAGCCAGCCGCTGAAAAAAAAGGGGGGGGGGGGTATAAAGAGGACACTTTTCTCTCTTTTTTTGGTCTCGAAATTTGAAAATTTTGACATTTGGCTCCGTTAGGGGGGGGGGGGGGTAAGGTCACCTTTTTAGATCAGTCATGGGAATATTTTTTTTTTTATAATTAAAAAAAAAAAAAATCGAAAGGGGGGGGGGGGTTTGATGGGGGTGGTGATGGGGGGGGGGGGGTTTACACACATAAAAATACCAAGGGGGTGGGGGTTTACCCCCCCCCCCCCTCGGTGTACGCGCCTGATTCTCATCTCCACATTAGCTGGCCTTCTGCTCTCCTGATCGCACATCCTGGGACAGGCTCCCTCCTCAAATTTAAATCATCACCAACCTGCCAACAATAGAAAAATTCAGAGTTTGAAGACCTATCTGTTCCAAAACCTTATGCATTCATTGAACTCACAATGTCACTGTTTGGGAACACTGATTCGTGAATTGCATCTTTAAGCCCCATTCCCATATAAAGCCGGACCAGCACGGACGAGCACGGACCACTCCGGACCATCCCGGACCATGGTCTGGGGGTGATCCGGGATGGTCCGGGATGTTTTGTTCAAAAAATCGCAACCGCCGACCGTCTCCCCGGACCCAACACGGTACCACTACGGACCGCCCCGGACCGTCCGGGCATAGCCCCGGCAGCAGTACAGATCATTCCAGACCCAGCACGGAGCCGCCACGGACCGTCCCGGACCACCCCGGTGCCAACACGGTGCCAACACGGATGACACCGGACCATCCCGGTGCCAACACGGATCATCCCGGAACGCCCCGGTGCCAACACGGATCGCCCCGGCAGAGCCCCGGATCATCCAGGGTGATCCGTGTCGCCACCGTGCTGGGTCCGGGATCATCCGTAGGGGCGCCGGGGTGATCCGGGGTCAATAACTCACTCCCGGACTGCCACGGATCAACACGGACCGCCCCGGCGCCACTACGGATGACCCCGGACCCAGCACGGTGGCTACACGGATCACCCCGGATCAAAGATCAAGATTTGAGAAAAAACATGCTTCTTTGTTTCAAGAATATTATATCATAGTAAATGCAATTCCCAAAGTTTGGAAACAGAATATGTTAAAACAGGTACATGTATATGATGCGACACGAGAAGAAAATGAAGGTGTCATGAAAAATGTTTTAATGAATGTTAATACTAAACGAAAGTCGAAGTTTTTTTACTCTACGTTGTCTATTCATTCAATTGTTAGACCTCCAATAGAAGAGAAATGGGAAGAAATGTTAAATAGTGCAGAGCAAATCGACTGGAAAGTCATATGGTCGTTTAATTTACAAGCTATGAAAGAAAACAAAATATCAGAATTCAATTTTAAGTTATTACACAACTTATTACCAAATAGGTATAATTTATTCAAATGGAAATTGTGTAACAATCCCTTATGTTTATATGATGATCAGTTACACGACAATCTCCATTTATTTGTAAAGTGCAAGCACACAAGATTGTTTTGGTTAAAATTTGGAGACATAATTCGAAAACTTTACAATGTTAATTTTTCTTTTGACAAGTTCGTTTTAATTGAAGGTTATAAATTGAAAAACAAAATATTTAAAAGTTTAAATTTTCTTATCATATATGCAAAATACGCAGTTTATTTAACATTTATGCAAGCAGAAAATCGCAAACTCATGTTTCATGAAGTCTCTATTCTTTGTATTTTCAAAAGACTAATCCACAATCGATTAAACTAGATCGAAAGGAACTGTAAAACAAAAAAGATATGCATTTTTGAAAACACTGTTATTCAAGAAAACGAAACATGTTTTATTTGAACTATGCTAAGATGCTACGATGTTATTTCAATTGATTGTGTATGATTGTTTGTTTTGTTCAAATGCATATATTTATCAATAAATTCATTTTACAAAAAAAAAAAAAAAAAACCCGGATCAAACTATTGTCCCGGACCGTCCCGGACCACCCCGGCAGTTTTTGACCGTCAAAAACATCCGGGGTCGACTCCCGGACCGCCCAGGACCATCCAGGACCATCCAGGACCATCCAGGACCATCCATAACCACCCCGGTGCCAACACGGTGTCAACACGGACCGAATCCCGGATCACCCCGGATGGGGTCCGGGACGGTCCGGGACGGTCCGGGACGTATATGGGACTGTAGCTTTAAGCACTTTGTGTCAAGTAGAAAAGGTGCTATATTAATTACAACTATTATCGTGATTGAACATGTATAGAACTTAGGAAACGGTGCAAATATACAACTATGAATATATAACATAAACCGTCACGCCTCTACCAGCATTCCCAAATAACAACAACTTGAATAAATTTCGATTTTTTTTTTTTTTTTTTTTTTTTTTTTTTCTTCTCAGTTTCAGGTGACTGTTTTGCAATTACTTTTTGCAGTGGGAACAACGTTTATGATTTATTTCTCTTGCAAATAATTCCATTACTTAATTTATTGGATACATTTTATATCAAAGCTCGTGGAGACGTTAAGGTTCACCCTTTTGCTATCATGCAATTACATATAAACTCAAAATAACATTTAGGCGCAGTTCTAATTTTGTTGTTGTTGAGGGGCGCTGGGGCTTGGCGATTCGTAAATATTATTCTGCATTTGCCTCTTATCTCTAATAAGAATCATTAAACATCTTGTTGAATTTTAAATTGAGGTAGAAGAGTTTGTTTTGAGGGGGGGGGGGGGGGTAAATATGGGTGATGTTGATTTCCCGCCATTTCTACTAGAACCGCTACTGCTTACATTCATAATCAGCGTACGTGTAGGTGTACTCTCCCTCGCACGTTGCACCCGACCGGCATGGGGCAGTGATGCTACATGGATTGCGAGTCTCGCAGTACTGAGCCCACGGTGCCGTCCAGTCACTATTATCACACTGGCTCTCCAGGGAGGGGTCATAAGCTGCATTGCAATCGGTAACCCTCACACATACTCCTTTGGTGATTCTGATTGTTGATCCTGAGTCACACTCTATCTCGATCGTTGGAGATCCAGGTCCTTTACATTCCTTAACTATATTATGCACAGTGTGATACAAAGATGTACATATGATAATAAACACATTTCCATCTTTAATTACATTGCAGACAATATATTAAATATACATTTTTTTCTCAGATTAATTTATTTTAATTTAGATAAATCAGCAAGAAAAGTAATGTAATTTGAAAAAAAATAGCGACAATATAAGATTAAAACAGTTGGGTTATAGAAGAAAGATACGAATATTTGGAACTGTTTGGTGTTCACCCCGTAGAAAGAAATCAAGAAGTGCAATCTTTTCACAAAATAATTCCAATGTTTACACCCAAAATAGCCAACCGGTGAAGCGAGCGTAAGGTTATTGAGGTAAAGTAGTATGTATAGGACTATATCGGATATTAAGTCTACGTTTAGGCATAATGTGACGACAAAAATTGAAACAGGGAATATATTTATTCCAACTGATTTATTTAAATTTCAAGGGATTTCAAACTTCGTTGAAGGAGGACTTGGTAAATCGGCACAGAAACGTAATGCCTTCAGACGAGGAGTGCGATTGTCTACGTTTCGAAGCTGATTCGGCTATTAGTCTGACTAGAAGGTTTAAAAGCACTAACATTCCGATTGTTAGTAATCATAATTTTAGAAATCGGGAAGATGATGCTAGTTTAGATTTGCATGTTTAGATCTTTAACAATTGCCATTTCTTCGAAAATCGAATCGCAGTCGGTTCGTGCAGTGTGCAAAGTAGGGAAAGTAAAATGGAATCTTAGTTTCTCGTCCAGAAATTTTAAAATGAGGAGGAGGGGTTTCAGTTTTGATATTTATTATTTTATTTCTTTTCTACACACAATAATGCAACTGAGACTTTCTGTACATGTTTCATTTAGATGTGCACTTCAGAGGCTCAAAACAATGTGAAATTGCATAAAATTAACGATTGTGTTAGGCGAGGCGTCAAAAATATCGATACCAGCAGGCTGCCGCCTCACGTATTGGCGCATCGAGGCTGCAATTACGGCCGAAGCCTGGCTGAGGCAATTATTTTTCACTTATTAGCCCAGCCGGCTTGCGCCAGGCTGGGATCTGAGGCTCGGTTTCCATTCGAAAGGCGGCAGCCGGCGGATGCTTTTGTTCGGAAACCATTATGATGACATCATGAGTTAATTGAGGGTCCTACCGCCAGCGGTAGCCGGCTGAGCTAATTTAAAAAATGCAGCCAGGACGCACAAGTGCAGTTAGCTGCCGCTGGCTGGTATATTTATTTTTGACGCCTCGCCTTATTCAACTATTTATAGGTTCCCAGTTTGTGTGTGTATTTTCATTTCAGAACAAAAATATCACAAATTGAGGGAGATCATTAAAAAAAAGAAGGGGAAGAAAAAGTAGATTTACCTTTTATTGGGGCTAATGTACTTTACTACAGGCCTAAATCATATGTTTGTATACTCTACTGAATAGCAAAGGCATTGAAGTGGCTTTAAAACACTCTAGCAGTTATTTGTTCTGACTACCCCTTTTTTCAGGATATATAAAATGTATTAAATCGCTATTTCGTTTAAAAACCTCAATCTTACTTACCTCGGAGTGACGCAGCTCTCTTCTACAAAAGAAATGAAATGAAATCACGTAAGAAGGTTATCATTCTGAAAACCTGTTAGGTAATGTATTAGGTAGTATAAAAGTACCAAATGGTTATAGTTTGTGTCATAGTTTTGCATGAAGAGTTAATATATGAATGAACAACTTTACTACAAGGGTGCTACTATATTGTTGTTGTTAACTAAAATTGACAACCGATCAGAAAGTTATCGCAGAACTATTGAAAAATATATAAAGACATTTAAACATTTGTAAACGTATTCAATACTGATTTGAAGCCTACTCCGTATATTTCCACAGGGACATGAAATGTGAGAAATTCCTGGAAAAAAGAAGAAGATAAAAGTGTTTTCTTGGACTGCCGTGTAAGTATCCCACAGGACATTATTTTATGAGAGACGTACATTGCTCAATTAATTTAAAATTTAAAAACAGTGAAACCAACCTAGGAGTTTTTCTGTTCGAGCACACCCACACCACCGCTAAAAAAGATTTTTTTTTGTCTCGCCTGCGTAGCAAAAAGCGAGACTTAGGCGCCGCTTTTCCGGTGGCGGCGGCGGCGACGGCGACGGCGTCAACATAACAAACTTAACCTAAGGTAAAGTTTTTGAATTTTTAGTATAATTTTGAAAGTATAAGATCCTTTTCACTGAAACTTACACTAAAAGGTTATTAAGTATCCCAGATCATGTGAGTAGAAGTTCAGGTCACAAAGTCAAGGTCAAAGGTCATTTCAGGTCAACAGACTTATACTATGTTGTGGCATCATCATCGAAAACTTAACCTCAAGTTAAGTTTTTGAATTTTTAATGGAATTTTGATTGTATAAGTTCTTATTCAATAAAACTTAGACTAAAGGGTTATCAAGTATTCCCGATCATGTGAGTAGATTTTCAAGTCACTAAGTTAAGGTCAAAGATCATTTCAGGTCAGCAGACTTGACTATATTGTGGTATCAACATCAAAACTTAACCAAAGGTTAAGATTTGAATTTTTATTATAATTTTGAAAGTATACATTCCTATTCTATGAAACTTGAACATAGGGGTTATCAAGTATCATCAATCATGTGATTAGTCTTTTAGGGGACAAAATCAAGGTCAAATGTAATTTCAGGTCTGCAAACTTAGACTTTGTTGTGGCATCAACATCAAAATTTTGAATTTGTAGCATAATTTAAATTTTTTTCTTCTTCAAATTCCATGAAACTTGTACACAAGAGTTATCAAGTATCACAAATCATATGACACAAATTCCAGGTCACAAATACAAGGTCAAAGGTCATTTAGGTTAGTAGACTTGAATTTTGTTTTCACAACTTAATATGTGAATTAATAAATCAATTTGTTGTTATTTGTTTATATTCCGTTAAAGTTATCAATCTTGGTACAAATTATAGTAAATACTTCTTCTGATGATTCTTAGTCAATATTCACTTCAAAATGCTGATTGTATTCAGAGGATTTAATTTTGGTGGGCCTGCTAATGGGCCACCTTGCCTCTAATTTTTTTTTCCTCATCATATCGAATCGCGTAATGCAGGCGAGACCACCGAGAGCGTTTCCCTTGTTTCTTCTTTTTCTTTGATTTGTACTAATCCCCAAAAAGGGAGGACCTTTTATCGACTTGTTAGACAACTTTGCAGTGGGAACTGGTGTGAAGAGTCGCTTTCAATTAAGGGGGTAGCTATATTATAAGAATACAATTCCATATAACCTGTCTAATTCCCCTTTAAACATGCAAAGTAAGAATGTCACAATCACAATTTTTCACATTTGGCAAATGCATTTCATTGATATTTTAATGGTTATGTATAGATGGAAGCAGGATTCAAATAGATGTGGATGCACGAATAAATCCGTTATTTACCTGTCTATGCTGTCCTTTAAACATGGATGTTAAAGTGGGATTGTCACAATCACCAGAGGACGAAGATGAATCCGATTCTAAACGAATATAAGAGAGATAGAACAATTTTAAGATATTGATTAAGATAGCAGCTACTCTCGAAACATACAAGAGTGGAAGTCCATTTTTCATATAAGGCTCACTTCGCTTCGAGTAGAGTGGAATCGATCCTCAAAACAGAAAGAAATATTAATAATAATAATTATTTTTATAGTAATCATAATAATGATAATTATAGAAGGCTCTTTTGTAGCTATAATGTCTCTCTAGCCTGACATTCTTGGCATACCACAGTAATGTTATAACCCTTGCTTTATTTAGCATGGCTATACCTTTGTGGCGCTCTAGCTCTAGTACCCATATACCTCACCTGGGTCTAGTGGGCTAAATGTAGGTTACTGCCTTGCCAAAGGACATTGGTGTAGTGGCGAGACTCGAGCCTCGAACCATGTGATCCACAGCCCGGTGACGTATCCACTCGGCCACGACACCTCCATCTTCCCAAACAATGTCACTTACCTTCCATCTCAGTCGAGCTGGAAAGACCAATAAATAGAAAGATCAAGATAACCGACGCGAAGATGAAAACGACTCTGGAACAATTCATTGCTCTTCCTGAGTTTATGATCTTGACTTTGAAGAGACGTTGAAAGTTATTTGAAGTTTGACGTAGAAAATGAAGCAACTATTAATCTGTGGAAGTGATAGGAGATCCGAGGTAAACCTGGAACAGATGAAAACGTGACTGTCCTGTCAGAGGAATATGGTGGCTAGTGTCGAACGCAAAGAATGAAATTGTCATAAATATGAAATCTGTCATGAACAACAAAATATATTTCACAATGAAGTTTAATTAAAGTAATTTTCCAACGTGACGCAATATTAGCCTTCACTCCAGCCTCCTTTTTTTTTCTGCCTTTTAAGATCATATTACAGAATAAACGAATGAATGATCCTTCTTCCTGACTGTTCCAAAATGTTATGCCTCATGGTAACGTCATGAAGAATGTTATGTAATTGCTTACCTCTATAAATAAGAAAATAAGTATCAAAATGCCGTTGAACATATAAATAGTACATGAAATACTCTATATACTCCTTGATAGAAGGCAAATCTAGCGAGCAAGATAATCACACCTACATTTGAAAAAAATATATTACCCTAAATAACACAATAGCAGATTTGTGTGTTTCGAACCAATTACTGATAAAGAGAGGATTATACAATTGGAGTGATTGATGATTCGTATCGGGATTTCATTTTATTGGCATATATATTCCTCTTCTTTTTTCATTTAAATGTCAAATTTCTTTTTAAAAGATATTAAGCGGAGCTTTTGTCATGTGATTGCATTGAGAAAGATACTGTTTGGAAGCGATGGGGGAAGGTTAATCACCAATATAAGTATTGGTATATATATTGAGGTTTTGGAAACATCAAAATGATAAGAGACTGGCCCAGTTTTGTTCAAAGTCACATGTACTTTTCATATAAATGTTTATATGAGACTACACAAGCATGTGGCAGGAATGAAGTTGGGGTCGACAACCTTTAGCTTTGGTTGGTCTGTTTGGTTTACCCGACTGCTAAGAAAGCATGTGTATGCTTGTAGGTAAGCAATCAGACGGCTTTAAGTCATCTCAGAGGAACTTGGTAATGGTGATTATTGCCTTACCAAAGGGCAGCAACGATTTGGTTTTGAGTCCCCGGGACGATATCTGTTTGTAAATATAATAACAGTTCAACAAAAAATTGATTCAGTCTTGTTATTTTTTTTTTAGAATTTGTAGATGTTACAATGGATCAGTTGTGGAAGTTAACTAGACGACATTCTATATACTTTTCTTCTTCTTTTTTTTTTTTTACTGCACAAAGGATTTGAAGAGCATTTTATTCACAATTAACCTTAATGTCTGCTTTTCAACATTTTTACATGATTTTGAAACTTATATTTAACTTTTTTTAATTCCGTAATAAATGACCTTTTATGATATCCATGAAAGTTACTGAATCTTTCTAAGTAAGTTTAGCATCAATAATGTAATAGATCTGAGATTGGCCATTCTGTAGATTCTGATGTGAACAGGAAAGAGATCCCTAACAACCCTCTTCCAATGTACACAGGTATAATTATGCTCACGGTGAAAATAGATAATTTACTGCCCTCAACTGCTCTGATATCGCATATACAAAAATAAACAACTACATGTTTCCTTTTTCAGCACAAGAGGGCAGCGTATACCCAACAAACAAACTTAGTAACCTTATGAATTAGCATTGAAATAAAAATTGCCAATGCAAAATTTGATTTTGATCCTTTAAATGGGTTTATGGTGTAACGAGTCGCCATATAAGGGGGTGGCTTATAGTGTGGGGGAGGTTAGGCAATGCAGTAAGTGTGTGGTTGCCCCTCTGGGTTGCCCATCTACTCACGTGCGTAGCTACACGACACCTGGGGGGGGGGGGGGGGGGTTCACAAAGATCCTAAGTCGAACTTAACTCTAAGTTGGACTTGAAATCTCCTTGATAGTAGAAAATATTAATGATTTAAATCAACATTTGATTGCCTTTTAAAATAAATTTTACAAAATATTTTCATAGATGCCAACGGCTTTCCATAATAAGTCCAACTTAGAGATAAGTTCAACTTAGGATCTTTGTGAAACACCCCCAGGTCCCTCGAGCTTCGCCATGTTTGCTTTACTTATTCATGTATGTTAATGTATTCATCACTTGGCTAATCACGGTGCACCAATATTGGCGATTAAGTGTCCTCTAAATCCTTTATTATAATGAGGGCCCAATATGATTTTCACTGATTATCAAATACAGCTTCGAACTGTTGGAGAGAAAAATAATCGAGCCAAACTTAGTCAAGCTTGTTTATTTTTTCAACGGGGAACCCCCCCCTACATATTGATAGTTATAACAAAATACTAGCTTGGTCCACTTACATGACATTGCAATATGGCCTTTTCCAATGTTTTTTTTAATATTATTTTGAGAGTTAAAATGGTTGGTGTTATACGGATATTGTTGTTTTTTGTGTTTATTGGATTTTTTTAATGATTTTTCCAAGCATTATGAGAATCACAAAGGGGAGTTGTTCATTTACAGTTAGTAATCTTTAAAAGGATTTATATATATTTAGTAGGTAGGGTGGTTAGTGAGGTAGAAGGTGTTTGTTTGTTTTCTTTTTTAAAATCTTAAACCCTTACTTATCATTATTCGTTCATAATTATGTGATGTGAATTGTTAGGTATATGTAATTTCCTTTCTGTAATGGAACATCCATGTATATGATGCATAGTTATGTTCATGACATTGTTATTGAGGTGTTTTTCTCCGTTTATTTGGAGAAATAAATCATGAACTAAATTAAAAAAAGGGGGTGTGTGTTGGTATGTGTGTGTTTATGTGGGAATGTTCGCTTATTTTACATTTGAAGTTTGATATCTCCCTTTTCTCTCTCTTTTGAGAGCCCAAACAAGTGTAGTTTTATCAGATCTTCCAAACCGTGTCATTTGCAGGGACGGGCGGGCGGGGGGGGGGGGGGGGGGAGGTTATTCACATGAAACGGGACAGGGAATATTTTGATTGTGGTATCCCCCCCCCCCCCACAAGCTCCAACTGTATATACATTATTTAAACATGCTATTGGCAACTGTTTTCACCCTTTCTCCCTATATTAATCTTTCTCTCTCTCTCTCTCACTATCCCACGGCATTATATATTTCTCATTTTCATGACATCAACATCTCTTACCATTAAATAGTGCTCTCTTATATCTTTCCCTTTCTCTTTTGCCTTCTGTTTCCAGACCTTTTCCACGTATGATTCAAGTCATTCAACCGTATGCACAATTAACGGTTAAAAGATATGAAGAGAATATTGTACATAACTTAATACAAATTGTGTTAAATTCATTTATTTTTCTTAAAAACAACAACATATTGTAATTCGCAATTTTAACAAATTATAAAATTGATGGTAAGATATTAAGCTCAAATAGCTTTGAAAACAAAGAATAACACAAGGAAAGATAGGAGAAATATGAAATGAGAGGGGAAAAGAGTTGTACTGAAAACCATTATAGAAGATAAGAAATGAATGAAAACTCAATTATGGGCTTTGTATGTGTTTTCATCACAGACAGGGATGGGTCAAGGTTTAAGCTAGTCATTTAACTAAATTATCTGCACAGTAATGAAGGGCCAACAAATATATGGAACTGTTCAAGAGTAAGAAAAATCCGCCTACCAGATATTTCGAGAAAAAAAAGATTACACACAAGTCTGATATATAGGGATTTTAGTAGCGCCAAAACCGGTCCTATATCAAGTCGCTGCGCCTTCCCGATCAAATAGATTAAATAAAGCATGTGAGCCAATGATTTAGTGAAATAAAACGTTATGAAAGATCAAATTATGACAGTGTAACTGCCCCTACAGGAAACCGATACATTAAAACAAAGATGTATCCTCGTATAGCTCAGACCAAGTTCTACGAAATCTGATTCGGTTCAGATAAACCATATAGGCCCTATCTCCAACATTTATTCATTGTTCTAATTTCATGTACAATATAAAAACCTATTTGTAGTGCCCCAACAGTAAAGGATTGAAATTAGAGAACATAAACATCCAACCGTTAGTATTTTCGTTGTGTTTGAGTGTGGCGCGAGTGGATGTGTGGGTGTGTGTAGACGTCTTTGTGTAGGTCATTTCAGATTGATAACGCTTTGTTGACATTCATCACAATAATTAAAGTCTAACCTCTTCGCATTAATTGGCTATTTATTGCTGCACTTATAAATGATGAAGTGTATTTCCTTTAAGACAGAATAATGTTCCATTTACTTCGTAATTTAGAACGTCCCATTACATAACGGCAGAAGCATAAAAAGGCATGTTTTAAGTCATTTGACTTTAAACCTTGTAATTCACACAATCAAATAAAGAATTGTTTAAATACAGTCATGCACTCTTGATCACAAAATAAATAATTTAATGTATTAGCGTTTGTAACGTTATTTGTCTGGTTAAACTGATATTGACAATTTATCATACACAGTAAACTTTGTATACACATGACATGAACAATACCTCAAGTTGGTGCCACTTTTCTGTTCCTAAAGCTTCGTTATACACATGAAAAGAAGTAAATCAACATCTTGATCGACAAATCTCTGTGAATCTGTGATTAATCATTATCGCACTTGGTATAACAAGACAATGATATGAGTAGAAGTAGATACAATATGTATGATTGTATGTACATCCTTACTGTTAATCACCTGTTTTTGCTAAACATTATCATGATTTATACTGATTTATTTTTTAGATTCGATATATCTTGTTATGTTTTGTTATATATTACATTATGTGTTATTCATTTTGTTTGTAAACTTGTGTAATTCGGTGAAAGTTTTATTTGAATTGAATTGAATTGAATTATTAATGCGTTCAAGACAAACTCCGAATTGTAGTCTATTGCTTCTCATAATATTTAAATCCCTCTTCTCTAACAAATTCGTTCTTGCCGACATCGGTACCGCCTACCACTTGGTTGTTGAGCTCACACACATCGTTACCGATGTTAAATGACACGCAATCATCTCGCTTGTTACACTCGGCACCGCATTCGACCAATGACAACCCTTGTTTGGTTTTGATCACGTGATTTTGAAGGCGCCATCTTTGGTGGATCAGGTTGAAGAGGGAGGTCTTCTGTCGGACTGTGTCTGCTTGTGTTGGTATTGTGGGCAATGCCTGGTGAATTGTGGTAAAACCTGTGGAAAATAACCGAAATAAACATTTGATGTGACGTTTTACGATACCTATTAACGTAGGCCTATATTAAAACACGATCGCAAAGGCTTTCAAAAATTAACATTAATCAATTACAATAGCGTGGCCATCGCCTTTTAAAAAGTTCGAGCATCACAGCAACGTATTACCTTATCCAAACATGATTTCTTTGGGATATATGCAATAGTGTATTTTAATTGCCTTTGAATTTATTTCTAGGAAGTCTTTGTGAACGTGTAATGAATTAATATAAAGTTTAAAGATGCGATGCTAGGCAAAGATTAACCCCTTTTAACCCACTTAAAGATTACGTAGGCATACACTTGACATAAAACATACATAAAAAGACTACACCTGACTGATTTTTTTAAAGGCCAATTTGAAATTTCATGTAGCCTGTCGAATATCTCGAATTTCTCCTGAAAGATCGTTAACACCACACACTGTCTAAAGCAACGGTTTGACTTTTTTCACCCTCTCTCTCTTTATGTTCATTGTATTATTTTGTTTTTGAAAAAATGTTTACCCAAGTCCATTGGTCGTTGGAGAAGAAGACATAGGACTATCTGGCCATCTATATTAGCTTACTTTCATAGTAGGTATACGGTGAGGTGAAATTACGTTAAAATCATGAAAAACCTCGTGTCCATAATATAGACCTATAATAGAATACATTATAAGGCAACGGATGCCTTTAATTTTTCCACACAATAGATTCATTTTTTTGTTTATTTGTGTCGAGGGGGGGGGGGGGTGAGGGGCTTTGGATGCTGTAGGCGAAAACAAAAATATTCAAGCCTCCCCTGCGCTGCCTCCCCCCCCCCCCCCCTTTCCACCGTCGTTCATATTCATAATTAGACAAATATTTATTATTGAACAAAACTATACAAACTTCTTGCTCAACATCTGTAAACGAGGATACAAAACAAAATTGCGAAAATTTGCGAAGCAGAAACGCTCCGTCGGCTAACTTTCCCACTGCCCCAAATAAATATGTATGTATAATGTATATTTTTGCTCCGTTTTCTTGCAATAGATGCCCCTCTTCACCCACCCCCCCCCCCCCCATTTAGTGTACAGAAATAAAACGGCTCTCCCTGATATTCAACCATATACTTTGCTGGTTGATATCTGTATAGGAATGCTACTTCTAGCATTAGCTCAACCATGAAATATTAATGATATTAATAACAACGATGATGATGATAAATAACAATGATGATGAAAGTAATACATGTAAAACTACAACTACTACTACTACTACTACTACTACTACTACTACTACTACTACTACTTCTAACAGGCGCGTACGCAGGATTTTTTCAAGGGGGGGGTTTTAACATTTATAAATCGGTCCGAAAATTTCGCAACGACTCAGCCAGCCGCTGAATAAGGGGGGGGGGGGGGGGGGGGGGGGGGGGTAAGAGGACACATTTTTTTTTTTTTTGGTCCCAAAAAAATCGCAACGACTCAGCCGACCGCTAAATAAGCGGGGGGGGGGGGGGGTGGGGGTAAGAGGACACATTTTTTTTTTTTTTTTGGTCTCGAAATTTGGAAATTTGACATTTTGCTCCGTTGGGGGGGGGGGTAAGGTCACCTTTTTTAGGTCGGCCATGGGAATATTTTTTTTTTTTTTTTTTTTTTTTTTTATAATTAAAAAAAAAAAAAAAAAAAAAAAAAAAAAAAATCCAAAAGGGGGGGTTTTAGGTTTTTTTTTAGGGGGGTTTACACACAAAAAATTTCCAAAGGGGGGGGGGGTTTAACCCCCCAAACCCCCCCCTGCGTACGCGCCTGACTTCTAATATAATGATAATATTATTAACAACTACGATAGTAATAATAGTAATAATAAAACTTCTACTAAACTTAATAATAATCGTAATTAACAATAATAAAATGATAATAATAGTGACATACTAATGTTTCTAATAACTGTCCTATCACAATTTATAGTGTTTTATCTTGATTTTCTTTATCTTAAACAATAAATGATAATAATAATAATAATCATGAGAAGCCTGATCAGTTTCATGCAGTGCTGTTCTGCCAAAGAGCCCTGCAATTAGTATTACACTACGAATTGCCAGGTACCCATTTACAGCTGGGTTGGAAGTGGCGAATGTGGATTTATGTCTTGCCAAAGGACATTGGTGCCGGCCTGGGATTCGAACCCTTAACATAAGGATTGAGAGTCAAGTGAATGAACCACTTTACCATGACACCTCCACATAGTTTTGTGAATATTTACCTGGCGTAGGAGTCCGATCTTCTGTAGACGTTTCAGGAGCGCCCTGTTATCAAACAGAAATGTACCATTCTCTCCCATCAGTATAATCATAACAGATTATTTCACGAAATAACTTTGATTATTTTATTGTGAATAATTTATTTCATGAAAACCGGGTATTATAGAATTACATACGTATATGAAAATATGAAATGACCCGGTTACCTAGCAATGATCGATGTGTATCGTGTTATGAAACCTATTTCTATTCTCACTCATAATCGATGTTTGATACTTTTATTTGTAAGCGAGAAAAATAAAAATCTATGTCAAAAGTACATTGCACAAATATATAAAATGAAATAAATGAATGAATGAATATATAAGTGATTACGCGAGTGAGAAAACTAGAATAAATGAATTGTAATTTGAACGTTAAATCAGTTCATCATGTCATGAAAAAAATTATCTATAAAACAAATGAGTTAGTAAATTATTTGAATAACACCGAATTATATTCTTCCCAGGAGGTGTGTGTACTACTACAACAACAACTACTATAATGACAATAATAGTAACAACTACGGTAATAATAATAATAATAATAATAATACTTCTACTAAAATTAATAATAATCGTAATTAACAATAATAAAATGATAATGATAGTTACATACTAATGTTTCTAATAACTGTACTATCGCAACTTATAGTGTCTTATCTGGATTTTTCTTATCTGTGATAATAATAATAATGATGATGATAATAATCATAATTTCAGCTTCAGTGCTGTTCTGCTAAAGGGCCCTGTAATTATTATTACACTACGAATTGCCAGGTACACATTTACAGCTGGGTTGGAAGTGGCGAATGTGAATGACACCTCCACATAGTTTTGTGAATATTTACCTGGCGTAGGAGTCCGATATTCTGTAGGCGTTTCAGGAGTGCCCTGTTATCAAACAGAAATGTACCATTCTCTCCCGTCAGTATAATCATAACAGATTATTTCATGAAATAACTTTAATCATTTTATTGTGATACGTAGATTTCATGAAAACGGGATAATATAGAATTACATTCGTAACTTAGTAGGAAAATATGAAACAACCCAGTTACCATCTAAAGCAATGATCGATATTAAGTGTATCGTTTTAACATTCAACTTACTGTTATGAAACCTATTTCTGTTCTCACTCATAATCGATGTTTGATACTTATATTTGTAAGTGAGAGAAAGAAAAATCTATGTCATAAGTACATTGCAAGAATATATAAATTTAAATAAATGAATGAATGGATGAATGAATAAGTGATTAAGCGAGTGACTAAACTAAAATGAATGAATTGTAATTTGAACGTTAAATCAGTTCATCATGTTATGAAAACATTTATCTATAAAACAAATGAGTTAGTTATTTATTTAAATAACACCGAATTATATTCTTCCCAGGAAATGGGTGTACGTCCCATGACCCCGTTATGGATAACTCACACTTGTTGACCTTGTCGGCACGGTTGTTTCACCTCTGACACCTATGTTTGGAATAAGAATAGCAGTAAAAAGACGAGCATCAAAAGATGCAATGCTAGGTAAAGACTAACCCCTTCCAACCCACTACAAGGTTTCGTAGACCTACACTTGACATGGAAATACGTAATTACATTACAAGGCAACGGATTCCTTCAATATGTACAAAACGGCAGACTCGTGTTTTTTTTAGAGGGCGGGGAGCGTTGGATGCTGCGCCCCAAAAGTATTATTTACGGCCCCAACCCCACCGATTTATTTGCCCCATTTTGATAATAAAAAATATTAAATTGTTACACAAAATTATACAAAATCTTAACTCGATATCTGTAAACGAGGATACAATACAAAATGACGAAAATTTCCGAAGTAGAAACGCTACCTCGGCTTACTAGCCCACTGCATCAAATACTTGTATGTTTATTGTACATTTCCTACTCTGGGTTGCCAGTGTCGTGAGCATGAGGCCAGGCAATCCACACAAAATAACAATAACAACAACAGCAACACTAATAATAATAATAATAATATTACTAATAAAATGTTAATAGTTACATTTATTTAGCTCTTAATTATAATGTTTATAATTGCTGTATGCCTACTTTCATAGCCAATAGTGTTTTATCCTGATTAGTCTTATCTTAAATAATAAGTGATAACTAGACATGTAATATTTGTTTGGAACAAGTATAGGTGGGCTGGTGAACTAAAATTTGAGACAAAATGGAGCAAAATAAGCGAGATACTGCTAAAAAAAACAATGTCATGTAGATTCATGATGTGAACGAAATTCACCTTCTTTAGGCAAAACACGCAAATTAAGAAATTTCAGATATGTGCCCTTAAATCGTAATTTTCACTATGATGACATCATCAAAATAAAACATAATGATTATTAAGCTTGTAGAGAATTGTCTTAGCTACAACATATCGAAATTTGGAAGAAAATCGATCAATATATACAGAGATACAGTCAATTTTACATAAATATGCTGACGTCATAATATGCAAATTCGTATTTTGAGTTCCAAGGCCATTATGATGATGTCAGGATACATTAAATGGCCAAATGAAAACGCGCGCGCATGCGCATGTGCGCGATTTTTTATAAAATGCTTAAAATGACCTGAAACGTATGCAAAATAAATTTGAGACGATTTTAAGCATTTAAATTTTTTGCGCATGGATTGACGCGCGGACGTACGCGCACGCGCGCGTTTTTTGACCTGAAATTAACCGAGCAAAAATTGACCTTGATCATGATAAATATGAATGAGAAATGACTTTATGCCTAGATGACGTCATCAGTCAAGGTCAAGGTTGAAAACGTTATTGTGATTTTTCTATATGCCTATACATAATGATGTGTGTCTAACTTCAAGGTATTTGATCGAACCATTTTCATGTTATCTTGTCCACAAAAAAGTGGGTCGAAATAAGAAAAATAAAGAATAACTAGATATGTAATACTTGTTTGGAACAAGTATAGGTGGGCTGGTCCAACTAAAATTTTAGACAAAATGAAGGGCACATTTGAGATGGCTAATTGTCTCAGCTACATCATACTCAAAGTTCAGCGTAAACGAAGCTAAAACGACGGAGATATTGCTCGCGAAAGATGGGAATGTAGAATCCAGTTTTGAGAAAAAGTCATGTCCCATAGAGAATACACGCAAAAAGTGAGAAATTGACATGTCTCCTTTAATCGCAAAAATACGGCATGATGCCATTGTCAAAATGAAATATTGTGGTAACTGCATACGTAGAAAATTGTCTCAGCTAGAACATATCAAAATTTGGAAGGAAATCGGTCAACATTTACAGAGATACAATCAATTTTCCAAAAATATGCTGACGTCATAATATGCAAATTGAAATTATGAGTTCGGAGGCCATTGAGATGACGTCATGAGTTAATTGAGGGTCGAATGAGACATGAAATCATTTCTCCAATTCATACTCTATCAAAATATGAAAACAAAATTGGGTTCTTCTTGCATCCTAAAGCGCTACAATGGATTTTGTATAGGCATGTTTTTGCCCATGTATGCTATGTATTACAAGAGCTCGCACGCACGGACATTATCTTAACCCGTTGACTACTGCATTATCTAATTCCCATAGGCTTAACACAGGGACCACCAGGTTCCAGTAAGCAATGGGTTAACCGGACGCTTATTCCGTTATTAATGGGCAGAAAAAAGTGAACAAGGTATCAATATGCTTGAAAAAATGTGCCAAATATGATGACATACAAAATTTGGCGATTTTATGTTGCAAAATGCCATTACGGTCTGTTGTTTTCGTCAGAATTTTCTTTCTTTTTTTATTTATCAGGTGGTCTGTACGATATACAGACCACCTGATAAAGGCAATTCTAATGAAATTATAAGGTGGTCTGTACGATATACAGCCCACCTGATAAATAAATAATAAAGAAAATTCTGACGTAAACAATAGTTGATCTGTCGATATCGACAGACCACCTAATAAATAAAGAAAGAAAATTCTGACGAAAACAATAGGTGATCTGTCGATATCGACAGACCACCTAATAAATAAAGAAAGAAAATTCTGACGAAAACAATAGGTGATCTGTCGATATCGACAGACCACCTAATAAATAAAGAAAGAAAAATCCTGACGAAACTAATAGGTGATCTGTCGTTGACAGACCACCTAAATAGTAATATTTACAAACAGATGTTGATAGATACATGATAGATATTAAAGTCAGGTACTAGAATATGATCGTAATTGATTGTAACGGCATGCGAACAGACCGGTCCCAGGGGCAGATCTAGCTTTTTGCCAAGGAGGGGGGGGGGGGGGGAGGGATCTAGCTTTTTGCCAAGGACGGGGGAGGGGGGGGGGGTGACCACAACAAAAATTCCCAAAATCCTACCGTTTTACTGTTTTACTTTTTTTTCTCTTTTTCGCTTGGCCGCCCAAGGTGGGGGGGGGGGGGGTAACACCCCCTAGATCTGCCCCTGGGTACCAGTAGGTTACTTAGACATTGGTGATTCGCGAATGAAAAGTTAGGAGTATGAGCGCGCACCAGATGATGTGTGAGTGTTTGGGTGTGTCATTATTTTTTAATGAATGAAATATATATTGGCATTTTAATTGTCGATATCTTAACCTATGATTTTTTTAAATATACTTTAGCTGTTCCATTTTTAATTTTGGTGAATGATGGTTCAAGTATTTCTATTTATCATGGGCCGTCATATAACGCTATTTTACATTTAAATTCTTTGAGATGCCACCATTATTTTTTTGTAAATGTCAATGTTGGTCCTTGTTCTCCTTCGCCGTTGATATCCTCCCTTCATTTTTTAGGGGGAGCGGGATCGTCCCCCCAGAAAATTTGAAAAAGTGCCAACAAAAAATATATAGCAAATACTGACTAAAGATTGCAACACACTTTTAGGCTCTGGAGGACCCTAGAGTGTTAAGTGTTTAGACAAAAACAAATGCAAAAATATTCTCACCGGTAGCTACGCTCCCTCTAATAATTTCCTTCATAGTGTACAATTTAAAAGTTTTGAAAAAAGTACATTGATTGTTGTGTACTATAGTTTTGCTAAGGAATTTTAATTTTTTAATACAACAAAACTTTAAAAACTGTGAAGGGTAGTCACACGTACTGGCGTAATGATGGGGGGGGGGGCTTGGGGGCTATTGCCCCCGCCATATAAAATGCACACGTGGTTTATTTCTAATTCGATACCAGTGATTACAAATGTTGCTGAAATGGCATGGTTTTGCCCTCAGCTTCCAGGGGCTCTGTCCCCTGGACCCCACCAAGGGCCCTAAGGCAGCCCCTGGATGCTCATATGATCTTAATTTAATGCATAAAACCCCTTAGATTATGGGGGCTACGCCCCCTTTACCCCACTCCAACTAGTGACCTGCATGCCAGTGTTACAAATAAGGTATCAAAATATGCTCTTCCGACCGTAATTAAATGCCTAAAGCCCCTGAGCTTCCGGGGGCTTCGCCCTCTGGATGCTCATCTGACCGTTATTAAATGCCTAAAACACCAGAGCTTCAGGGGTTACGCCCCTGTTCCCTCGTCCCTCGCATTTCGCCCCCCCCAACCCGGCCAAGAAATCGACGCCCCTGACAGAGGGTAAGGAATGTTTGCCGCAACTCAAATGTTTGAAAAGGGTTGTGAGTCCCTTACTGTAATGAGCTTCCGTATTTGCCGGCGTTAAGGCCAAAGCGCCGTATAGGTCGCACCCCTGATTTTGCCATTTCGTAGACTGAAAAAAGAAACGAAAGGAAAAAAAACAGGGGGTAAGGTGCAACCCCGGTGGGTTCACTCCCTTGCAGAGGGTGACGGGTATGACCGTTACCACAAATGCAAATGACCCCCTTTTGCAGCCAATTTCAAGGACATTTTGTGAAATTTATCACCCTTTTTAACGTTAAAAACAAGGACAAGACATTTATACTTTTTTTTCATTAACATAAAGGATCCAAGACACGAATCCTTGAATTACAAGTTCATAGTTCCCGGTACCATGGTTACCATGAATCTTTGTCCAAATAAGAACTATCATATTGCTCCGATTGTCTCATTTTCGCTCGCGTGACCATTGCCAGCACAAACCACTGACCTCTACCTCCTGAACGGATCATCGCCCATTCCTATTCACTATACGTTACGTACTAAAAGGCTGTATTGTCTGACCGTTCATGAATATTCATGTTTTTGCTAAACTCGGCAAAATGTTTGCTTTTACTAAATTTTTCCATTTAAAATGGAAAAATTACGGTAGGGGGGTTGGATGAAATGGACATAATGAAATAGGCAGAAGTGATCTATGATAATTCATGCTTTTTATGTTTCGTGTGCTCGACCTATAATCTTCAAATCGCTTGGTAAACCGAGTCCAAAGTTAGACTTGTTTCACATGTGTATTATAGGCAATGACTAGCTTACAACCTATTTTGAAAAATTACGGTGGGTGAACTTTCAAAAGTCAATGAGACATGAGGGCTCCAATGAAAGAGCTAGTGATAACGTACGTCGGGGTGGATGTGCTTTTCGTTTAAACAAAAATTGAATTTTTAACGATTTAAAAAAAAAACGTCCATAGGCTAACATGTTAGGCTGCTGACTCTGACAATGCTCTGACGATAGGGGGCGTTGTGAAATGAGACTAAACGGAGCCATATGGGTAACCATGGTTCTCGGCACCATGGTTACCATGGATCTTTGTCCAAATTACCAACCTCCATAAGAACCATGTCAACCATGGTACTGAAAACCCTGGTAATACCATGGTACATGGTACATTTTTTTTATTTTTTATTTTTTATTTGTGAAATTGTGCGTTTAATCCCGCCCACTAATTTTGCATCTATGCACTTGCACGTTGACCAGCGCAGCAGCAAGGATACTGATAGGCTATAGTCCAGTACAAATAAAATAAAAATTATGTACTTACAGTCTTGCAATTTAATAAGACAGCTGAAAACCATATAAAAAGTTCTATTTCAAAGTAAACATAAAATTCAGCCACCTCATTTTTTAAATTATTATTTACGATTGGATCAAATTTAACAAATTAACTGCAGGGTAACTCCGGTCGAGGCCACCATGCACCAGGTAGCTCCGATGCAGTGCAGGGGGTCCCCTGGGCGAAGCTGAGGCGGTGGAGCTGCTCCCTAGGCCTACTGGGCTGCCAGGGCGCCTTATAGGCTATAGTTCCACTGATTTCTAGATATCCTTTACTGTTGAATGAGTTAGGGCGGTATGTGTGCTCTGCTGCGTTCTGTTGATTTATTCTAGCATATTGACATCAATGATGCTAATTACCATGGTAAATCATGTGGCCGGCCCGGTACGTATTCGGTACGTGCATATTATATTGCATACAGGGGCGTCGCTAGACCTTTTTCAGTGGGGGGGGGGGGGGTTGTAGAGGCCAACGATCAACGATTACCGACAAAACTAGCCACCAATTACCGACAAAATTAAATATCCCAATATCTACAAATGTAACCCTATAAACCCGGGGCCGAAGGCTAAATTGTTTTTCCTATAGACTATCTATAGTAATTGCGTATGCGCAAATGATCATTTTCCTCGACGACATAAATATACAAATTATTTCGTCAACTTGGTCAACATCAAAGCCGTATATTTTAATGCAGGTGCGGAGCTAGGATCTTATTTTAGGGAGGGGCGGTAGTGAGCAAGCGAAGCGCGCTCATTAGGGGGGTGTCGGTGTTAGGCCTCCCGCACGAAGCGTGGAAGCTTAGAAGTTTCCTTAAATTATTAGGAAAAGAAGACGATTTGTTGTACCGTTCTCGACGCTAATCCTTGTCTAAATTCAGTTTCTCCCCCTCCCGCACAAAGTGCGGAAGCTTTGACGTTTCATTAAATTATGAGAAAAAGCAGACGATTCGGTGTTCTGTTCTCGACTCTTAATCCTTATCTGAATTCAGTTCTGCCCCTCCCGCGCGAAGCGCGGAAGTTATGGCGTTCTATTAAATTATTAGAAAGTAGACGATTCGTTGAACCGTGCTCGACTCTTAATCCTTGTCTGAATTCAGTTTCTTCCCCTCCCGCGCGAAGTGCGGAAGCTATAGACGTTTCATAAATTATGAGAAAAAGCAGACGATTCGGTGTACTGTTTTCGAATTCATCTTAATCCTTATCTGAATTCAGATTTCCCCCTCCCGCGCAAAGCGCGGAAGTTATGGCGTTTCATTAAATTATTAGAGAAAGTAGACGATTCGTTGAACAGTGCTCGACTCTTAATCCTTGTCTGAATTCATTTTCTCCCCCTCCCGCGCGAAGCGCGGAAGCTTTGACGTATCATTAAATTATGAGAAAAAGCAGATGATTCGGTGTCGGCCTACTATTCTCGACGCTTAATCCGTATCTGAATTCAGTTTTGCCCCTTCCCGCACAAGTTTTTACGTTTCATTAAATTATTAGAGAAAGTAGACGATTCGTTGAACCGTGTTCGAGTCACAATATTTCCACGATATTCCACTATTATTATAACCACCATTGATAAATATAGGGGCATGCGAAATGTATAGGAAATTTAATTCCTGTTTACTTTTCTCTGAATGGAATATAATTTGTATGTGATTCAATTCAGGTTCTTTTTATTGTAATGTTCTTTTTGGTTAAAAAATACAAACCATCTTTACTCCTTTACTGCTTTTTTTAAGGGGGCGTTTTGCCCCCCCCCCCCGCCCGCCCCCACTCCCGGCGTCTATGGTGGCTTAAACCCAGTAGATAACATCGATTGATCGATCTGTAACTAAAAAGTAGGTCAGCCTTGAATCTGCATCTTGTGCTTGCCAGGCAGCGACTCTACCACCAGGCCATCACTGGTCCATGGCACAGTCCTGCTGGTTCCAAGATTTTTTCTGACTTGTTTTTCAATTACAGATAGACTAATCGATCTTATTTACTGGGTGTAAGCCACAAATATGACTAAATAGTTAATATTTCTCACAAGAAGCATAAAAGAATTAATCATTGATGAAAATACTTCATGGTAACAAACGGTAACGAACATTGAAATACATTAATACATATCACTATCAATTCGTATCACGCTAAAAAAAAAAGTAAGGTGATTTACTCACCAGTAAATGGGTCTTCAATTCGGTCCACTGAGGTGGAAAAAAAAAAGGAATTAATATAAAAATTCAATCTTGTTAAAGAAAAGTGTATCACAGTCAGGTGGAATTCTGCGTAGCTAGGAGTTGGGGGAACTGTTCGGAATAGTTTCAAAAGCGAATGGTAAATCCAGCAACATCGAGTAAATTAATTTGCAAACTCAGGAGGTTTATTACGATTGTTTAATGAATGTCTGGGTGTATTGGCTGTGGACAGATTGACCGAATGAATGACTGTCGAATTTAATCGAACGCAAAGTGTATCACAGTCAGGTGGAATTCTGCCTATAGCTAGGAGTTAATGGGACACTTCGGAATAGTTTAAAAAGCGAATGGTAAATCCAGCAACATCGAGTAAATTAATTTGCAAACTCAGGAGGTTTATTACGATTGTTTAATGAATGTCTGGGTGTATAAGCTGTGGACAGATTGACCGATTGAATGACTGTCGAATTTAATCAAACGCAAAGTGTATCACAGTCAGGTGGAATTCTGCCTATAGCTAGGAGTTGGGGGAACAGTTCGGAATAGTTTAAAAAGCGAACGGTAAATCCAGCAACATTGAATTGAACGGCTGTTGTAAATCAAATACAATGTCACCACATCAGCGCTCTCTGAGCTAAGTAAGAATCCAGCAGACTGATATGAAATGGAGAACTTACTGATTCGGACAAACAGGTGATGAACAGGATCGCTAGATGGGTCAACAGTCAAGTCATTCTCCCCACTGAGATGGCACTTGCTTAAGGATGGAGTATAGTCAAACGATCTACATATGAAGCTGGAGGCTGACACACAGGCCGTGGCGCATTCTTCAACCGTGATGCTAGACAGGACTGCGTTGTTGTAACCACTAAGATGCCTTTCTTTGATGAACATGAAATCTGTACGACCCGTCACAAGGACTAAGGAATGGAAAGAAAATACGAAGCACAGGGTCAGTGTCATTTCACCAAATATTTTACCAGAATGGTAATCCCTGATTTTTATATCATCGGGGTCACTATCAGTATCATCTGCATTGTCGTCGTCGTCGTCATCATGGACATCATCATCAGCATAATAATAATCATCATAATCGTCATCATTATCTCCATCATCGTCATTATATTCATCGTTCAAATCATTATCTGCATTGTCAACGTAACCATCATCTCTATGATCGTACATTTATAATAACCACCGTTTCTCGGAGCGCAAATCTAATTTAGTTTCATACAACTTCTCTTTCTGGGAGTCATAGAGCCAGAAACGTTTATTTCCAACCTGTTTTACAATTAGGATAAGAAACTTTTACGAAGCTATGTAATAATAAGTGATCGTTTTCATATAAAAACTTACAAGATTCATCTCCCTTGCAGTATAATGGTCCTAGCGTATAATACCCGTACTCGCTGGTGCTTCCTGTGTCACCAAACCTCATTTCAGTAACAGGTAAAGAAGTCTTATCGGTAAGATACCCCGAGTCCTCTCTCCAGGTATTGTCATTGGTATCGCAGTTGCATGGGTGACCGTTGGTACATGAACCTGAAAGACGAAGATCAAGATCCATTCGTTCATAACTTATCTCGATGGGATATGTAGGTTCTTCATTTCAAATAAAACGTATTTATATGTTTCTCCGATGTGCTTGATTTTTTGCTTTAGTGCGCAAAAAGCTGCAATGTTGACAACTGTTGCAACACCAATTTTCCGGTTTATGATGGTCGTTCATTTCAAATTAAACATATCTACATGTTTTTCCAATGCGCTCTTTTTGCTTTAGTGTGCAAAAAGCTGCAATGCTGACAACTGTTGACAACTGCTAACAACTTCGGTTTATGTTATGGACTAGTACTTCACTATTTGAGATAATGTATTACAATGGCATTACTCAAAGGCGCTGAAGTTGGGGGGGGGGGGGGGGGCAAAACGCAATTTTACCCTCCTAAAAAAAGCCCCCCCCCCCCTCCAAAAAAAAAAAGAAAAGCAGAACGACTGGGCTTGGAGGTTCGAGCCCCCTCACGTTTTGAAATAGTATGTTAAAGAGAAAAAAAAAAGAAAGAGAGAGAGAAAAAATAAGTGACCTGCCGATGTAACAAATAAGGTATCAAAATATGCTCATCTGACCGTAAGTAAATGCATAAAACCCCAAAGCTAACGGGGGCTCCGCCCCCGGACCCCACCAAGGACTCTAAGGCGGTCCCCTGGATGCTCATCTGATCGTCATTAAATACCTTAAACCCCCGAGCTTCCGGGCGTATCCAGGGGGGGCCGCCCCCCCCTGGCAAAAAAAGGGGAAAGATTTTTTTTTTTTTTTTTGGTGTTAACCCTATTTAGCCCGGGCTATTTTGAAACTGCATAGCCCGGGGGGGGGGGGGGGGGCTTCTCAGGCCCCCCCTATGATCTCGGCCGTGAAACGCCCGATCGCCGCGAAAATTTGCATACATGTCAAGTGAAGTGTATAGAATACTATGGTAATTTCAATTTTTTTGAAAAATACACTCATTTGCATATTTATGGTAATTTATGCAAATAAGGTCATTAAATTCACATTCACCATAAATCAGGCATTATTCATATTTAAGCATTCTTTCTCACTACATATATTTGTTAGACCATTTGGAATAATAATACAACACAAAAATTTGAAAAACCAGGGTTATTCCTTATGTTATCTATTGTTTTGATAATTTCTTATGTATTTCTTTGTTTTTTTAACTTATGTATTTTATTGTTTTTGTTGTTTTATTTCATTTCCAACTATAATTCAACTATTTTGACCCCAAAATAAACACCTAAAATCTAAACAAGACCAAATAACCAATGTTTTACCTCTTTATTTGAAAAATGAGATTTCCATATGTTTTGTACACAAATCACAAAAATGAGCGATTTTCGGGCTGACATGCGAAGACAAAAGGACACGTGACTTTGTAATGGTAGGTCCGATTTTCGAAAAATTTCTTTCAAAAGTTGCGCAAGACTCGAAAGAAAAAAGTCACAAAATTTCAGTGCAAGATTTTCTTGCGTTAAAAAATTATCGCGAAAAATGTCGAGGGGGGGGGGGGGGCTTCTCAAGCCCCCCCCCCGGGCTAAATAGGGTTAAAGAAAGCAAGAAAAAAAAGGTGATCCCCCCTCACCCTTCCCCCCTTAGCCATTGAACAAAATATCTGACGACGTAATTTTCCAATTCCGGGGCAAAAAAAAAAAAAATTAAAAGAAAAATTAAAAAAAAATTGCTGTTAATTTAATGCCTAAAACCCCTGAGCTTCTGGGGGCTTATACTACCTGGATAGCACCTAGGGCCCAAAATCAGGCAACTGGGTGCTAATCTGACGGTAATTTATTGCCTAAAACCCCTGAGCTCCTTGGGGTTCCGCCCCCTGGATCCCACACCAATTAATGACTTACCAGTACCACAAATAAGGTATCAAAATACTTGCTCATCTGACCGTAATTAAATGCCTAAAACCCCTCAACTTCCGGTGGCTCTGCCCTCTAATGCTTGAACCCCCTGAGGTTCTGGGGGTTCCGCCCCCTAGACCCCACGCCAATTAGTGACCTGTCAGTGTCACAAATAAGGTATAATTATGCTCATCTGACGTAATTAAATGCCTAATGCCCTGAGCTTCCGAGGCTCTGCCCCCTGGACGCCACGCCAATTAGTGACCTGCCAGTGTCACAAATAAGGTATAAAAATATGCTCATCTGACCGTTATTTATTGCCCAAAACCCCTGCGCTTCCGGGGACTCCGCCCCTGGACCCCAGGTCACTTCGTGACCTGCCAGTGTCACAAATAAGGTATAAAAATATGCTTATCTAAAGATAATTTAATGGTTAAAACCTCTGAGCTTCTGGAGCTCCGCCCTCTGGACCCACACCAACTTGTGTCCTGCCAGTGTCAAAAAATTAATAAGGTATCAAAATATGCTCATCTGACAGTAATTAAATGCCTATACTGATACTGGCTTCTGGAAGCTCCGCCCCTTAACCCCGCCGAGAAACGTTCGGCGGGGCCTGCATATAAGAGTGGGGGTAATGGGGATTTTTTTTCTTGGTCCCCCCCCCCCATTATTTGGCTCGCAAAATATCAAATTTGGGCCCCCTAAGAAATCCTGAATACGCCCCTGGACCCCACGGGTCCTAAGGCAAGCCACATGGATGCGCATCGGACCGTAGTTAAATATCTATAAAAAAAACTCCGAGAACCCCCCCCCCCCTCCCCCATCCCAAACTGCTTCCGGTGCACCTGGCATTACTGCTGTTGCATTCATGTGAGATAACCCCATTCCATTCAGTGCAGAAAATCAATATACAGAGTTTGAGCAACACGGTTCTAGTTGGTTACAATATTGCGAATACTGCTTTGTCGAGGGCTAGCACAAAACAAATAAATACAAATACGTCATGTTGTAGCCAACTGATGCCAAGTTGGCCAAACTCTGTACACGGATGGCTCTGATCCTGTAAGCCAAGGACGCCCTCTATGATGACCTACAGTCATACCTGAGATTCCACAAGCGCACTGCCCGCTGTCTACCGTGGCTCCACCCCAGTAGTTCTTCAGCTTTCCATCTCTGTCATACCAAGCAGTATAGCCAGTCAAATGGGAATGATGGCATTCGTACTAAGACGGTGATGGAAGAGGAAAATAAAAAGAAGAAATATTTTGATTTGATTTGATTCGGTTTATTGAAATAAAAGAACATGCAGCTGGGAAGCTGAAATTATTCAATTTACAAAGTCAATATACAACACAATAAACGATCAAAATATGAACAAATAAAACGTACGACTATAAATCATACATAATGAAACAAAATGAGAATCAAATATTACATCAAAATATAAATATATTACAAACATTAAATCAAAATCTAAATATATTACGAATATTACATCAAAATCTAAATATATTACGAATATTACGTTAAAATTTAAATATATTACAAATATTAAAAACACTAAAAACCTTCTGTGTCATCAAAAAAGGAGAGAGAGAGAGAGAGAGAAAGAGAGAGAAAGAGAAAGACGGAACTAGAAAGAGGAATAGAAGGAAGAAGAAAAAAGAAAGAAAATTTGATCAGGGAATATACGAAAGATTGGAGGAAAGGGGTAGAGAGGGACAGAGTAGAACAAGAAAAATAGAAAGAGAGAAGAATCTCTGCCAAGTGCACTCAAGTTGAAATATAATTTAAAAAGTAAAATGACAGATTTAAAAAATATGAAAAAATATAACAAATGAAATGTGTTTGACATTATAATATATCAACGTCATTTTAAACAATTCGTTAAAGTCAAAAGAGTAAAGTTATGCCAATCCCGCAACACATCAAAGTTCAATGCAAATAATTTTGTAACTCGAAAGGATTATATGTAGATTTATTAAAAAAAATATCACCTTGAGATTGCTGTAAATCTGCGATCACAGGAAAATAGGTAATGTTGAACCCTAGATATGATGTAGCATGTCATAGTGCGTAATATTAGATAGCTTAGACAGATACCGAGATGTGATTGGTCCAGAGCTCGTCACGTGATTGTGAGGATCCAAATTGTTATATTTTCTTGGCCGGTCACTTTTCGGTGTTATATAAACTAGCTGGTGAAATGAATATATTTTTAATCAATGCATGTCGCCCTCTTAAAGACTGTATGTCACCAATTACACACATTTCACCATTACCAAGGGTAATTGTTTTTTTTTCAATATTTTTTTTTCATGAATTTTTTTCCCCTCTAAATTATTTTGTCCACATTTTTTTTCTCCCCAATAAATGCTTTTTGGGGTAAGATTTTTTTTTTTTTTTTTTTTTTTCCCTTTAAATTCAATTTTTTTTTTTCCCCAAATTTTTTTTTGTAAAGAATTTTGTTTTTTCTTGAATTATCTCGAAATATTATTTTTCTCAATTTTCTTTTTTTTTGCACTTCTTTTTCTAAAATGTTGATTGTCCCCTTAGAAAAAAAAAATGTCACCAATTACACACAATTCACCATTACCAAGGGTAATTGTTTTTTTTGTCAATATTTTTTTTTCATGAATTTTTTTTCCCCTCTAAATTATTTTGTCCACATTTTTTTCTCCCCAATAAATGCTTTTTGGGGGTAAGATTTTTTTTTCTTTTTTTCGATTTTTCTTCTTCTTTTTTTTTCCCTTTAAATTCAATTTTTTTTTTCCCAAAATCTTTTTTTTTTAAGAATTTAGTTTTTTCTTGAATTATCTCGAAATATTATTTTTCTCAATTTTCTTTTTTTTTTGCACTTCTTTTTCTAAAATGTTGATTGTCCCCTTAAAAAAGAAAAAAAGTGAAAACAATTTTGGGCAAAAACAAAAAAATCAAACCAAGGCTATCTAATATAACAGTTATTGACTGGCAGGGGGTATAAATAGAAGGTCTATTTTTATATATATATATATATATGTAATTTTACTTAAGGCGTCATTGGAGGGACATTTGGAGAGAATAAATGAGTCATTAAGTAGACATTGGGGTTAGGATTAGGGTTAGGGTTAGGATTTTTAAGATGTCCACTTAATGTACTATGTAGGGTTATTTATATATATATATACCATCAAGGAACTTTGAGAAAAAAGTAGAAACCTCGGTGTTACCCTACCTTGATATATTGGTAGCACTCCCCGCTGATATCGGCACCGGTAGCCACTTGATCAACCGACTTGTCACCATAGGTAATATTTCGGACGAAACTAAAAGCCACTTCTGCACCTGTTACCAAAGATCGATTCGCCTCCTGGTGCTCGAACGTCGTGATTCCTAGCCGAGATAACCAAGACAAATTGTAATAATAATGAGTAAACACACGGACAATATCTTTATGAATAGTAATACATGACCGATTCGTGACTACTTTAACTAATAATTTATCGTTGATATGTTACCTGTGCTAGCATCCGTAGTCATATCACAGTGTACTCTGTATGGATCGACTCCATTATTTCTCCCATCAGGATCTATTGTGTAGTATCCATTAGATGTATAGCCTTTACGCTTCCATTCAGCACAGGAAACTGATCAAGAGAAAGGAAGAGGAAGGGAGAGTAAATAATTATATCAAGGATTTTTTTCTTCGGTCCTACTCGGACATGAATTTTAAGTCATCATGGTATAGCTATTGATCGATGAGTTAAGTGAAAACGAACCTCTTACTGATCCTGGATTTACAACAAACAATATATGACATAATTAAGTAAAAAGACATTATTTCACTTTATTTTCACCTATATCATTATAATTCAGCAGATAGGCTACACTAAGCAATAGAGCTAGTCTAGAGCTAAGAGACCTTGTTTAACAAGATGGAAAGTTCACTAAAGCAATTTATATGTATAACGTTGAATTATACTCGAAACCTGAGTCATAGAGACCATATATTAATTGCAAGCACTCTGGATCTGATTATAGAGTGTGACTTACTGGTGTTTAGCGGGTATTTACAGATGTAGCCGTATGTTGACGAGCAGCCTGCATCATACCATGTGCCGTCTGAACTCCTTCGTAATACACCACAATGATCAGATCCACCAGCTAAATTAAGAAATAACAATATCAGAACTGATGAGCTTAGCTTATAGGCTATATGTAATATTTGATTTAAGAACTGTCGTTGCGAAACCTGCTCCAGTAATAATAGCTCCGCGATCAACATCCTACCGTAATCGAACCCTGCAACAAAAATTAAACACTCGAACCAACATACAAGTATACTCTTACAATACAATTTAAACTAAAATTCTAGTGTAACCTAAACCCAAGCCTTTATTCTATATCTTTGACGAATCACAGTGCGGAGAAATTTTGTAGGAGCGCCACGAAGGTACCTTCAGAATTGTGTTCAGTGATCAATAATGTATTATTATAAATGGAAAGAAGTTAAGCTTGAATAAATTATGCTTATATAATCAGTCTTTATCGGAGGGACATCCACACCTACCATGCCTAGCGATTTTACTCATTCTGCAAAATGAATTTGTTGTTATTTACTTACATGGTTCTCCAGAATACCAGTTGGTATAGGATGAAACTGAGCCATCAGTCCAGGCCCAAGTTCCCTCTTCATCGAGGTCATTGAACCCAATCCAGTAATAATTCGTATCAAAGGTGCATCTGTGTATTTGATCAATAAAATGTTTTAAAAAGTTATACAATCTTTTCATAGTAATACCCTTGATAGAAATCATGATACAGTACTGATCTAGGAATGTGGTAGCTTAAATTTGTAGCGCGTTGTATTTGAAAACAGATGTTTTACCATATTTATATGGCTTCATATCATGAATCTAAAAAAGGAATTTTGTACTTGAACAACGAATTTGACGTCATGTCAGATTTAAAGCAAAGTGCAATTTGGTGCCCTATCATCGGCTCCGATCTGTGTGATGAAACTGTGATGGCGTTTGAACCTCTGAGCATACTCGTCCACAGGCCACGCTCTGCGCGTGCTTGTGGGTGAAAAGTGGCATGGGAGGGTACGCGGCTAAAGGTGTGCCTGTGCGTGTGGGTGAGCGTTGCTGCCAACGGAGAATTCCATGCTGTGGCTCTTGTATTCGAGAAGTGAGGTCTGGGGTAGGGGGCTTACCTCAATAATGCGAGAGTAAAGTTGCTTTCGTCTTGATCAGCTACGCTCGCCAGATCACCGTAGTCATTGAGATTTCTGCACGCATCAAGGGCTGTAGTATAGTTGACGGTAGATTCAACTAGTTGGTAGCATGCATTACCGTTACGTGTCCAACCAGCGTCACACAGATCCTGATCACTTGTACCATCATCTAGATGATATATTGTACAAATTCAAATCAAGTTGTCTATACAGTAATTGCGTAAGTTCTGTAAATTTCTACGATTCTTTTGATAAGGGACTTATCTTTCATTTTTATAGTTTCATTTTTATATAGGTAGCCCCACCTTATTGGTAATGCATGTCATTTGCACTGGCTTAGACGCAGAGGATTGTGTCCTTCAAAGGAATTTCCGATACGTGATAACCTTGAAAATGTTTCCGTCACGTCTTATGACAATGACCTATGACTGTGCCAAAATTGAAAGAATTGACTGAACCGATTTTGAGTAATCGCTTGCACAAAAAAGTGGACAAATTAATATAAAGAAATAAAGAAAGACGATTTTGACGAAATCAATAGGTCAGTCGTTAACAAACCCCCTAATTACCAAATGAGCTGGACAGAGGGATACAAGAAGAATCAGAATGCATGCACTTGGAAGAATAGGGGATAGTAAGGAAACATGGTAGGGGTGAAAAAGAATACAAAGGGCAAAGGGAAGAGCTAGAGAAAGTTAAGGAACATTACAAGACATAATAGAGGTAGAACAAGAAGCAGAGGCGGGAAAGGGAGAGGGGGAGAGAGAGAGAGAGAATAAAAAGAGACTGAGAGAGGCAGAGGATGACATAGCAAGAGAAGAAGAGAGAGGCAAGGCAATAGAGGTAAAGGGAGACAAAGAGAAAGGGAGAGGGTGAATGAGTATATATACAGTGCGTCCCAGAAAAAACGAAATCGAGAATTATCGATGTTTTATCATTACTTAATCATAATTATAATTAATAAATGAAACATATTTGTAAAGCTTATACTAAACTCATATGACGCATATTTCATGCATGAGTGATTAAGATGAATTTGAAGAGAGGAAACCAAAAAGTCATTTGGCGGACGGTATCTGAATTTCAAAGAATAAATCACATTTCTAGAAAGTTGTGTTTCTGCCCTTTCATATGACACCTCATTCAGGAAAAATCAGCTAGGAATAACAAAGTTCTGTTTGTTTAAAGTAGTGCTTGCATTTCCATAATTGTATTAAACGGAGCAACAAGCAAAATTGACAAAAAGACTTAACTCCGTTTCGTTGACAATCAGCCATGCATGAAGTCTTTCGTCTACGGCTGATTGTCAACAAAACGGCAGGCAGCCAGTGAAAACTAATTCGTTTGATAAATTTATGGAAATGCAAGCACTACTTTAAACAAACAGAACGTTGTCATTCCTTGCTCATTTTTCGTGATTGAGGTGTCACAGGGGGGGGGGGGGGTAGTAAGCACAATTGTTTCTATGTTTTTTTAGGGGGGGGTTAACCTACAGAAAACACCCCCTGTGTACGCGCCTGACTACAACGTATCAGTGTTTAGAAGAAAATCGATCAATATTTACAGAGATACAAAAAAACTATATATATATGCTGATGTCATAATATGCAAATTCGTATTTTGAGTTCCAAGGCCATTATGATGATGTCACGATACACTTAATGGCCAAATGAGACATGGAATCATATCTCCGACTCATACTCTATCTAAATATGAAAAAAAATTGAAGGTCACGGTTCATTCCAAAGAGCTATAAAGGATTTTGTATAGGCATGTTTTTGCCCATATATGCTATGCATTAAAAGAGCTCGCGCGCACGGACATTTATCTTGAATTGACGCTCATCTTGTTATTGATGGTCATAAAGAGATTAACATGGTAGGAAATTGTTTGAAAAATATCAGAAATATCATGAAAGAAAAAAAAATGGCGATTCTATGTTTTGTAATGGTGTTACGCGCGAAAACGCGCGCGCATGCGCGTTTGCGCGATTTTTTATAAAATGCTAAAATGACCTAAAACGTATGCAAAATAAATTTTGGATGTTTTTGAGCATTTAATTTTTTTGCGCGCGCAGTGACGCGCGGACGTACGCGCATGCGCGCGTTTTTGAGCTAATATTGACCTTGATCTTGATAAATATGAATGAAAAATGACCGTTATGAAGATATGATCATGAGTTAATTTTCACAAAATGGCGCCTAGATGACGTCATCAGTCAAGGTCAAGGTTTAAAACGTTATTTTAATTTCTCTATACGCCTATACATATATGTGCCGAATTTCAAGTTATTTGATTGATCCATTTTCAAGTTATCTTGCTAACAAAAAAGTGGTAAGAATTAAGAAAAATAAATAAATAAATAAATAATAATAAAGGCAATTTTAACAAAAATATTAGGTGGTCTGTATTAGATACAGCCCACCTGATAATAAATAAATAAAGGCAATTCTAACGAAATTATAAGGTGGTCTGTACGATATACAGCCCACCTGATAAAGAATAACTAGATTTGTAATACTTGTTTGGAACAAGTATAGGTGGGCTGGTCCAACTAAACTTTGAGACAAAATAGAGTAAACTTGAGCGAGATACTGCTTAAAAATGCTTGAAAAACAATATTATGTAGCTTCATGACGTGAACGAAATTCACCTTCTAAAAGCACAACACGCAAATTATGAAATTTCTTACACGAGGCCTTAAATCGAGATTTTCACTACGGTGACGTCATCAAAATGTAAAATGGTGACAACTGAGCTTGTAGAGAATTGTCTTAGCTACAACATATCGAAATTTGGAAGAAAATCGATAAATATATACAGAGATACAATCAATTTTCCATAAATATGCTGATTTCATAATATGCAAATCCATATATATAGTTCCAAGGTCATTATTATGATGTCACGATACACTTAATGGCCAAATGAGACGTACATAAAATCATATTTCAGACTCATACTCTATCCAAATATGAAGACAAAAGTTGGGGTCTAGGTGCATCCTAAAGAGCTTTAATTGATTATGTATAGGCATGTTTTTACCCATATGCTATGTATTACATAGGCTCGCGCGCACGGACATTTATGTTAAACGGACGCTCATTCCGTTATTAATAGTCAAAAAGAGATAAACATGGAATCAATTTGATTGTAAAAAAATGTGGAATATCATGAAAGAAAAAAAAATGGCGATTCTATGTTGTGTAATAGTTTTACGCGCAAAAACGCGCGCGCATGCGCGTGTGCCCGATTTTTTATAAAATGCTTAAAATGGCCTAAAACGTATGCAAAAAAATTTTGAGACTATTTTGAGCATTTTGAAATTTTGCGCGCGCACTGACCTGAAATTGACCGGACGGATAATGACCTTGATCATGAAAAATATGAATGAGAATTGACTTTTGATTATGAAGATATGATCATGAGTTGATTTTCAGAAAATTTCACAAAACGGCGCCTTGATGACGTCATCAGTCAAGGTCAAGGTTGAAAAAATGTCTGTGTTTTGTTCCAATGCCTATACATATGTGTGCCAAATTTGAAGGCATGTGATTGAGCCATTTTCAAGTTATCTTGTCCACAAAAAAGTGGTTAGAAATAAGAAAAATAAAGAATAAATAAAGGCAATTCTAACGAAATTATAAGGTGGTCTGTACGATATACAGCCCACCTGATAAATAAATAAAGGCAATTCTAACGAAATTATAAGGTGGTCTGTACGATATACAGCCCACCTGATAAAGATAATGATCATAATCAGGATTTTGTCTACCAAGAGAAGCCTCATTAGATTCAGTGCTATTTTGCCAGAGTGTCCTGCAATTATTATTACTTTGGCGATTGTCAGGAACCCAATTAAACTGGGTAGGAAGTTGCAGATGCTGATTAATGTCTTGTCAAAGGAAATTCAGATTGAGAAATTCAGATTGAGAGTCAAGTGACTTAACCCCTTTACCATGACACCTTCACATCAGTTTGTGAATACTTACTTGGCGTTGGAGTCCGTTTTTCTGTAGGCGTATCAAGAGTGGCCTGTAATCAAACGGAAATATACAATTCTTTTTCGTCAGTATAATCATAATAGATTAATTCATGAAATAACTAAAATTCTTAGAATGTGATATGTAGATTTCACGAAAACAGGATAATTCAGATTTACATGCATAACTAAGTAGAAGAATACGAATCCAGTAACCAAGCAATCAATGTTAAGTGTATCGTTTTATCATTCAACTTGGTTTCATGAAACTTATCACTGTTCTAACTGCCAACAATTAAATAGAATTAAAGGAATGCATGAATGAATAAGTGATAAAGCGAGTAAGTAAAATAGAACAAATAAATTATTAGATGAACGTTAATTCAATATATCACATACAAAATTTCATCTGGAAAAAAATTAGTCAATTCTTTAATTACACCGAATTAAAGTGTTCTTAGTGAATGTTTGTATGTCAGATGACCCCGTTATTGAAAACTTACACTTCTTGACGCTGTCGGCACGGTTGTTTCATCTGTAACACCTGTGGATGGAATGAGAACTTAGCATTAAAAGTATGATCGATGATTTAAACAAATTGATTAATAGAGGAAAACAGACCGTCAGTGATCTTTCAACCTTTCATCGACAAATTAGCTGGCAATGCAGTTTTCACCTTTCCTGCTCGCACACTCTGGAACAGGCTACGCCCTCAAATAAAAATCATCACCAACCTGCCAACAGTAGAAAAATTCCAACAGAGTTTGGAGACCTTTCTGTTCTAAACTCTTACGCATTCTTTGAACTTACACTGCTTGGTAACACTAACTCGTGGATGGCATCTTAGTGCAAAGGGTGCAGTATGAATTGCAACAATATCATTATGAAACATGTAGACCACTTAGAAAACAGTACCAATACATAGTAACTATGATGAGTTTTCGACATATTTTTTTTTAAAAACAATATTTGAATTAGGTTTGCATTATATTAAATGTTTATATGTTCCCAGTTGTAGGGTGTATTTTCATTTCTGAACAAAAATATCAAATAATAAACAACTTTAGGCGGTTTGTTTAAAGAAATTAAAAGGGGACGAAAACCAGGTATTACTTTTATTTGGCCTTAGGATCTTTACTACAGCCCTAAGTCATGGAATCGTACTGTAATGAGGTGTCTTTAAAGCACTTTATAGCAGTTATCTGTTCTACCCCTATTTCTCAGGATTAATTTTTCGTTTAAAAACCCCTCGATCTTACTTACCTCGGGTTGGCACAGCTCTCTTCTACAAAGGAAATGAAATTGAATCACGTTAGAAGGTTATCATTTTGAAAACTTGTTAGGTAATGTAATAGGTAGTATAAAAGTACCCGAATGTTATAGTTTTGCGTCTTAGTTTTGCATGAAAGAGCTATATGAACGAATAACTTTACTACACGATGGCTACTTTCATGTTATTTTCATTTCTAGGTTCGCCGTAGCAACGCCGTAGAACGACAGCCTTGCGTTTTATATACTCCAGGGTTGAAGCGGTAGCATTAGTCTGGCCGCACGGTCACCGTAATGTCTCCCTTCGGCCACCTTGCGGGCACCTCACGGCTACCTTGCGTCTGCCTTAATATTTATCAAAAAGCTACGGCCGCCGCAGGGACGCCCTAAGGCGACCGTGCGTTATCACTTCAAAGGCCGTACGGCTGTCGCAGATTTTCTGTCTACACAAATTCAGAATACGCCGTTCGGCTACCCTAACACATGTGACCGTGGGAATGCTGCGGCGGTCCTATAATTGCTATTGGCCGTAGATATTATAAACCGCACGGCCGCCGCGGCAGATGTGACCTAGACATTAGTAATATTGACAACCGATCAGAAAGTTACCGCAGAACTAAACAAATATTTAAAGACATTTACACATTTTGTAAACACAATAAATACTGATTTGTAGCCTACTCCGTGAAATATGAGAAATTCCTGAACAAATTTGATAATTGTGTTTTTCTTGGACTGCTGTGTAAATTTTACAAAGGACATTACTATATGAGAGACGTTGTTCAATATTAATGCCCGTAAAAACATGGACCTTCTAAGAACCATGGTAAAATCAACCCAGAGGTTTATCAGTTCGAGCACACCCACTCCACCGCTTTAGAAAAGACTTTTAAAAATATATCTTTCTAATCTCCAAAGCATGAGGACCTTTTATTGACTAAATAGACCACTTCAGGGTTAGCACATGTCCCAAATGATTCCGAATATCTACAGATCTTCAAAACATGAAAAGGTCCCACTTTGTACATTTTGAAATAATCACTCTTACAGCGATAGAGGTGCTACATAAATAGCCTTTGTTTCTCCTTTCCAAAGAATACTTCCACCTGTGTATCATGGAGTGCACTACTTGTGCATAATGAATAATGATAACATAACTTTCATGAGCACGTATCCAGTATTTTGTCTCCATGTATTTCACAATTTGGTTTGCAATGACCTTTATCTGCTCATGCTCAGACTGCAACTATGAACTGGCTAATTGTCAGACAATGTTGCAGAGTAAATTTAAAAATTTGAAGGGAATGGCTAATATTTTAAGAACACTGTATAGAATTCCTTATTACCTGTCTTTTTCTCCCTTTAAACATGGATGCACGAATCAATTAGTTATTTACCTGTCTATTCTGTCCTTTAAACATAGATGTTAAAGTAGGATTATCACAATCTCTAGAGGACGAAGATGAATCAGATTCTAAACGAAAAGGAGAGATAGAACAGGTTTTAGATATAGCAGCTACTCTCGAAAGGTACAGGAGTGAAACACATTTTTCTTTGAGATCTATACATTACATAATTATTTAATGTATTCCAAAAGAAAATGAATGTTATTTGAGAAAATTAGTAACAGAATAAGATTCAGACTATAATGTCTTTTCTTTAGAATAAAAGCATCATTATATTCTGTGTCCAAATTAAAGGCATCGTTTAACAATGTTAAATCTGAGATTTACACCGTTATATAATTATGTTATCAGTGTCTGTGTTATGGTGTAATATCGAAGCCCTAAACAAATTGCGCTTCAAAATGATCAAGAAGTGCCTCAAAAAGTAATAATCTTTGAATGACCGGATTTACCATATTCGTTTTCCCCAAACAGGAAAACCGTTAGGAAAACGCTAAAATTGGTTTCCATTTCCAATCATAAATATCTTGATAATTAGACAGGTGATCGGCTGGTACAAGTCATGGGGTTCCTGACTGACCTAAAGGTTTATAATTATTATTGCAGCACGAGCTAAATCCAGGATTTTGTTTCAGAATCTGAGACAAAGTTACCGGATCCCTTTAACCTACCTTAAGAGATCACATATCTTCTGTGCATTTTTTAAAACTTCATTTCGCCTGTATATCTTTATAACACGATCACAAAGACATTAAAAAACAGCCTCAAGCACTTTCAGTAGCCTTCTCCATCACCTTTTGATTTGCACAAAGATAAATTACAAATTACAGAAACGTATTATGTTTAATATCAGAACACTTTAAGTAGGATATGGAATTGGCTGTGGAAATCGGTCTTGAGTTGAGTTCTCGACAGTCATGTTGACTGTGCTCCATATCTTTTCATTTCAAAGCAAAACAAATAAGGAGGCGAGTCAACTGTTGAATAAAGGAAATTAGCTAGTGTAGGAAATTAGCTAGTGTAGGACATTCGCCATGGAGCAACAATTTGTTGCCAGATCGATGACCCCCATTTGTGCTCCTGCAACAATTTGCCAGGGCTTTATTCAACAAAGGTTTTGGGTACGTTAATATTAGGTTTTAAGTTAGGTTTATGGTTAGTTTTTGGATTAGGGTGAGGTTAAGTTTGACCTCGGAGCAATTGTCGTCAGATCGTCGTTTACCACCGACAAATCCAATATTTCTTACCTCGTGGAGAAGCAGATCCAGCTTGGGTTTCTAGTAAGCCGTGAATAATGAAGATGATCATGATTGTCTTCCACTTTGAATCCATCGTAATGCTTTTCCTTGTGAATGGAACAACAGTTTTCAAACCAATCCTGTGATGCAATAGTTTTCTCCACCTACGATCCGTATACTGCTACTACTTCAGTTAAACCGAAGGCCTACTCCGGGTATCAAATCATGTTTAAATAAAAGGAAATTTTATAGACTTCAGACTAATTTTCTTTGTTGAACCAGATTTTTATGAAAAGCGTAAACCTAATGTCGGGTTTAAATTTCAGTAGAATGCAGGCCTACGCGTCTACCAAACGAAATAAATGTTACGATATGATAAACATGCACATTTACACGGGGCTATATGAAATCTTCTGCTGTTCCCATTGGCCGAACTAAAGTCATTCTCTATCATTATCATTCATAATCGATGTTTCATTATATGCTCTTTTTCTCAGCTCCTCTCTCTCTCTCTCACTATTTCTCTCTCAATCTCTATATCTATCCATTTTGATCTCATTGTCTTTAACATGTCTCTTTGCTAGTTTAATCTCTCCCCCTCTCTCTCTCCCTCTATTTCTGTCTCCCCTCTCCCTCCCCCTTTCTCCCTCTCCATTTTTTCTTTCTGTACTCTCTATACCAATTTATTTCAAGGTCTAACACATTTCTATTCATTTATTTTTCAATACACTTGTACAAAAAATGAGAAAACCACACTCCGATTAGATTAATTTCTCTCTAGTTGTGACAAATGCTTATTTGTGAAAAATGATAACGCACATAATTATGTTATAGTAATTTTCTGATGTCTCAACCCCAAAACCCAAATAAATATTCATGAAATGAAATGACAGGCGAATCGTGTTTATCAGACCATCACCTATTGGTAACAATGTACTTCTAGGAGCATACAATTAGGATCGAAATATCGAATGAGAGTGAGGAGTCAGTACATTAACGTTGTTGCCGATAAAGCTTGAATAATTTTTCTTACCTTTTTTCATGAAATGAATTTGACAATGTGATTTATTTTTTATAGATAAAGTTTACATCTTCTGAGAACTTTATTGACCAATATTGGTGACCCGTACGAGTATGAGTTTGTAATGATACTGGTCGGTCAGGTCAAACGACCAGGGTTCCCTGCATGGAGCTGGGATCTGAACCAGTATGAAATGCCTATCAATTCATATGACGGTATTTACCAGAACAGTAGCGTCAAAGCACTTTAACAAGTTCTAGAAACATCCAAATCAAAACGGTTTGGATAGATTTGATTTCATTCGTCAAGAATAAATGTATCGACAACATGAAATATATAACGAAGGAAATAAACATTTTGACAGGATAGCAGGTAAAAACTTATAATAAACTTGGTTGCTTTCATGTGTTATCGTGTAAAAGAGAATAAGTTCTGGTGAAGGTGAAAAATAATTTGTGGTCGTTGTCATTCTCTTATCATAGTAGAAAATCTCTTATAAAACGGATTGTCCTTAAATGCACTAATAATCACTTTTTTTTACGAGAAAGAGCTCAAGGGTTCAAACCAAGCTTTCATGACACATATATATGTATAGTTCCTTTTACCGTTTGTGCAGTACATGTGATTTACAGAACGGCTAAGTCGATTTACTACCATTTATACTATTTCATCATTCCAAAATATTGTATACTTTTTTTACTCATTTACTTCATTAGGAACCTTTCCCAAATTACCTCTATTAAAGCAATTTCTTCCACAAAGTAATCACATGACCAGAACCTAATTTTATCTTTAACTATAAACTTGAAGTACTAATTAAGGTTTCTTCACGTTGCGTTGTGTGAGAGGACTTATCAATATGGATATCAATCGCAACTTTGTACATAAGACTTGTGATTGATTAGAAGAACAGCGATTAATTTGGATCAATCGCAACTCTTTAAAAGATGGAAAAAGTATCATATTTCTGATTTCGTCACATCTTTCTCTATTTCTAGGCTATTAACCAGGTCTATTTATTTACTTGTCTGTATTACTTTTCTGGAAACGACCATTTAATATCCATTTAACCAAATAATCTCAACTTATGTGTGATTGATATCAATCGCAACTATGTCCATAAGAAATAGGGGACTTTAAAGTTGCGATTGATTTAGATCAACCGCAACTTTTTATAAGACAAAACTCTTAAAAATCTTATTTCAGTTTCCGTAACATCTTTCTCTATTTCGAGGCTATTGACCGTTCAGATGCGGTTGGGGTGAACTATTTTCCTTTGGGGGAATCTTCCGGGTATATGGCAGACGTGTCCAGGCACACACATTATATGCACTGACGCCCATGCTCCCTGATATCTTCGCTGTACATTCTATCATGTTGACAATCCAGCCCTTTTCACCCCCTCTCTCTCTCTCTCTCTCGCTCTCTATTTCTCTCTCTCTAATGTATTATTTATCTCTCCACCACTTCGCCGATCAATATAAATGGAGCAAGGTCTATGAATATTTAGCCCTTTTAGTTCGAATCGACTTTCACAAAAATGAGAGCGGTTATCATTTGGTAATCGGATGAGAGCTTGCCTAAATGTAGTATGGATGACTAAGTAGCAAATAAATAATTAATTTGCTAATAACGAGGCACAAGTATTGGCAATCTAGTGTCCTCTAAGTCCTTTAATATAAAGAAGACCTAATAGGATTTTAACTGATTAAATAATACAGCTTCGTACTGTTATCAACGGAGAACCCCCCACCCACATATCAATAGTTTCATCAAGATACTTGCTATGTCCACAAAAGTGGCATTGCAACATGGCCTTCTCCAATAAAAATAATTACGATTGCCATGACTGCTGATTATTTAGATAGTTGGAATGGTTGGTGTCATATGAATATTGGCGTCTTGTGTGTTTGATAGATTTTAATTTTTTTTTCCTGTCATAAGAATCATAAATGGATCTTGTTCGTTAGCAATAAGTAAACTTTAAAATGATTGATGTAATTAAATTGTATGTGTATAATCAGTCCATGATGGCACAAGCTTAAAATTAAACAAAAAAAAAAAGAAAGAAAATGAAGAAAGTGGGTGAGAATATTAGGGGAATCATTGTGAAGAGGAGGGGGGGGGGGGGGAGAAACACAATTAAATTTTTGCTGGCAAATTAGAACGCCTTTTTTATTGTTGAAAACAAATGGGAACATTTGACATTTAATTCTTTTTTTTCTTCCTCACATATTTTGTGAGGGGGAGGAGGGTGCTTAGCAAATTTTAAATGTAACTTGGCACCCCCATCCCCTTTCTCTTTTGAGAACCCAATCATGTGTATATTTATCAGCTGTTCCAAACCCTGTCAGTTGGAGAGAGCAGGGGCGGGACAGGGAATATGATGTTGGTATTACCCCCCCCCCTCCCCCACATGCTTCAGCTGTTTTTAATAGTATTAAAAACAGTTAAATTATATATTTTAACATGATATTGGCAACTGCTTTCACTCTTTTTCCCCCTCTCTCTCTCACTATATCACAGCATTACATATTTCTCATTTTCATGACATTAACATTTCTCACCATTCTCTTTTATTATCTTTCCTTTTCTCATTTGCTTTTTTTTTCTCTCTCTCACTCTGTCTCTCTCTCTCTCACACTCTCTCTCACTCTCTCTCTTTCTCTCTCACTCTGTCTCTCTCTCTCTCACTCTCTCTCTCTCTCTCTTTCACACACTAAGTCACAGCATTATATATTTCTCATTTTCATAACATTAACATCTCTTACCATTAAATACTTCTCTCTTATTCTCTTATCCTTTTTTCTTTCTTCTCTCTCTCTCTTTCTTTCTCTTTCTCTTTATTTCTCTCTCTCTTTCTCTCTTTTCTCTCACGTTCTGTTTAAAGACTTCTTCCACGTAAGATTTACCCAACCCAACCGTATGCACATTACAATACAATATGTTAAAAGATATAAAGAGAATATTGATATAAGATAATCAAAATTAGGTTCATTTTATTTATTATCCATAAAACATCAAAATATCGTATTAGGTTATTAGGATATTAGGCTCAAATAGTTTCATTCGCTCCTTGAAATTATTACAACTTCAATCTTATGCATTTTGCCACACACATTTTCCCCCAATATTTTTAAACAAAGCATAAGCTACTTCTGAGCCCTATTTCCTTCTTTCCAGGACATGTATTATATCATGATTGGCACCGTATTACAAAACATATCATAAAAATAAGATTCTTTTTTTGTTTTTAATTTACCCATGACTCAAAATCATTTTTTTTTCTCCAGTCAAACAATGAACATCTGATGAACAAATAATCCGTAAGAATGATGGTTGCTTTTTGGACCACACTAACACGAAGGACATATTGGTGCCTTTTATTTTTAGTAATGCCTATATGCAGCTTATATGGAAATAATACTTAAGTTGTCTATGGAACGGAAATTCAAAGGGAAGGATAGGAGGAAAGATTGGGTTTAAAGGAGAAAGGGGGTTCAAATAAGGGGCAAAGGGGTAAATGGTAGAATGATAGAATGAAGAATAAAATGAGGAATGATTTCTTTTTTAATATAAAAAAACGAAAATATACACAAAATAAGAGATCAACGCAGTGTTAAAACAGGGAACAACATAATGAAAGAAAAATAAAAGTTTGGAACAAAGAGTAACACAAGGAAAGATGGGAGAACAAATGAAATAAGAGGGGATAGGACTTGTAATGGAAACCATTATAAAAGATAGAAAATAACTTAAAACTCAATTATGGGCTTTGAATATGTGTTCATTTTGCCACACACATTATCTCATGTGATCGGGAAGTTATGGGCCTAGGTTTAAGCAATTCTTTTTTAACTTAATTATGTACACAGATCTAAGGAGCCATCAAAAAGGATTTAAATTTACAACAAAATAAATCATATCGAAGCATAACACTGCAAAAGTAGGAAAATATACTTACAATATATTTTAAACAAACATAATTCTGGTGAACACACACATCTTATGAACTGATTTAACTCTCGCCAACACCGGTTTTATATCAAGTCGCTGTGCCTTCCCGATCACATGAGATAAATAAGCCTGTTGGGCAATAGATTGTCATTTTTATTGTATTTTCTATTATTTGTATGTTTACTGCCAACAAAGCCATTAGGATAAAAAAAATTATATGTAATGTTTGCATGCATGGACCAATAAAATAATCTTGAATCTTGAATCTTGTAACTTGAATTTAAAACATTAAACAACGTCAAATTCCTATTGCGTCAAACTTTTACGACCGGGGAAATACTCTGTAGTCAGCCGTTATCTGAGAACAAAGATGTGTCCTTGTATAGCTAAGACCCAGTCCTACGGAATCTGATTCGGTTCAGATAAAACATAGGCCCTATTTTAAGCATTTATTATTTAGGTTTACCCATAGTTCTGATTTCATCCTGAAAATCAAAACCTATTTATAATGCCTCAACAGTAAAGGCGTAAAGATTGAGAACATCAACATCCAACCTTCGGTATTTTCTTTGTGTTTGAATGCGGGATGAGTGGTTGTGTGGGTGTGGGTGTGCGTGGACGTGTTTGTTTAGACCTTATCAGATTAATAACGTTATGTTGAAATTCCTGAAAATGTAGGTCTTTGTTCAAAAGATGATTCAGAAACCAAATAATTAATAAGTCGAGTCAAACGTTTTCGTGTTAATTGTCTCTTCATTACTTATAAATGATGAAGTGTATTTTTTTCTTTATAAAGTCTTATTACATAATGGCAGTAGTCAGACATAAAAAGGCGCGTTTTAAATGATTTAATTTTACAATGTTAACAATGTAATAGATATAGAATTCACACAATCAAATAAAGTATTATTTACATACAGTCATGTACTCTAAATCATGACAAAACAATTTCTTTCATGTGTTAGCGATTGTAACAAAAGATTCTGGTTAAACCGATATTTATCATTTGCAAAGTAAATTTTATAATCGCATGTACGATACAACTTTAAGTTGGTGTCATTTTCTACCTCTAGAGTATCGTTACACACATTAAAAGAAGTAAATCAACATATTGATCGACAAATCTTTGTGATTCGTGATCTCAATTAGTATACTAAGACAATAATAATTATACGAAGAAGATGAATTAATATATATGTACATCCTTAACACCAATCACCTGTTTTTCGCAAACCATTATCATGACGATTAATACGTTCAAGAAATCCTTTAACTCAAAGTTTATTGTTTCTCATAATATTTAAATCCCCCGTCTTCAACAAAATCAGCTCTGCTGACACCGGTGCCGCCTACCACCTGGTTGTTGAGCTCACACATACCGTTGCCGATGTTAAATGACACGCAGTCATCTCGTTTGTTACACTCGGCGCCGCATTTGACCAATGACAATCCTTGTTTGGTTTTGATCACGTGATTTCGAAGGCGCCGTCCCTCGATCCGTTTGAAGAGGGAGGTCTTCTGGTGGACTATGTCTGCTTGTGATGGTGTTGTGGGCAATGCCTGGTGAATTGTGGTAAAATCTGTGGAAAATAACCGAAATAAACACTCGATGTTGTGATTGACATAACCTATCGAAATATAGGCCTATATCACGGACGATCGCCAAGGCTCTCAAAGAATGAACATTAATCAATTTTAATAGCGTGGCCATCACCTTTTGATATATGGCGAGCATTACAGCGACGTATTTCCTAATCCAAACATGATTTCTTTGGGATATATGCAATAGTGTATTTTAATTGCCTTTGAGTTTATTTCTAGGAAGTCTTTGTGAACGTGTTATGAATTAATATCAAGTTTAAAGATGCAATGCTGGGCAAAGATTAACCCCTTTCAACCCACTTAAAGATTACGTAGGCATACACTTGACATAAAAAATACATGTAGCATAAGACTACACCTTTTTTAAAGGCCAAGTTGAAATTTTATGTGGCCTGTCGAATATCTCGAATTTCTCCTGACAGATCGTTAACACCACACACTGTCTAAAGCAACAGTTTGACTTTTTTTACCGTCTCTCTCTTTATGTTTATTGTACTATTTTGTTTTTGAAAGAATGTTTACCCAAGTCCATTGGCCGTTGGAGAAGAAGGCATAGTACTATCTGGTTATCTATATTAGCTTACTTTCATAGAAGGTAAACGGAGAGATGAAATTGCGTTAAATTCATGAAAAACCTCTTGTCCATAATATAGACCTATAATACAATACCTATATCGAATTACATTATAAGGCAACGGATGCCTTTAATTTTTTCCGCACAATAGATTTTTTAAATTTTTATTTGTGTCGGGGGGGGGGGGGGGAGGGGGAGGGTGAGGGGCTTTGGATGCTGCAGGCGAAACAAATATTATTCAAGCCTCCCCCGCGCTGCCTCCCCCTTCCCACCGTCGTTCATATTAATAATGAGACACATATTTATTATTGAACAAAAATATACAAAACTTTAACTCAGCATCTGGAAACGTGGATACAAAACAAAATGGCGAAAATTTCAGAAGCAGAAACGCTCGTTCGGTTGACTTTCCCACTGCCCCAAATACATATATATATATATACATGTATGTACAGTAAAACCTGCTTTAGTGACCACCTGTCTAAAAAGACCACCTGTCTACAAAGGCCACATTTGTTGTTTCCCTTGAAAATGGTTTCTCATTGAATCATGTACTAAAGGAACCTGTCTTCAAAGACCACCTGTCTACAAAGGCCACTTTTGTGTTTTCCTTGGGCGGTTGCTATAGACAGGTTTGACTGTATATTGTATATTTCTCACTCTGGATTGCCGGTGTCGGTGGCACTGTGCGATCCGGCAATTTACACAAATTATCAAAGACTGAAATGAAAAAATTCCCATGCCCTCTCGATCGTTACTTTTTCTTGCAATATATGCCCCTCTTAGCCCCCCCCCCCCCCATTTCTTGTGCTGAAATGGAACGGCTCTCCCTGATATTAAACCATACTTTGCTGGTTGTTATCTGTACAGGAATGCTACTTCTAGCGTTAGCTCAACCATGACATATTAATGATATTAATAACAACGATGAGGATGATAAATAACAATGATGATAAAAGGAATACATGTAATACTACAACTACTACTACCACTGCTGCTACTACTACTACTACTAATATAAAGATAATAATAGTAACAACTACGGTAATAATATTAAGAATAATAATACTCCTACTAAAATGTATAATAATCGTAATTAACAATAATAAAATGATAATAATAGTTACATACTAATGTTTCTAATAACTGTACTTTCGCAACTTATAATGTCTTATCCGGATTTTTCTTATCTTTGATAATAAAATAATGATGATGACAATAATCATAATTTTGTTTACAGGAAAAGCTTCATCAGCTTCAGTGCTGTTCTGCAAAAGGGCCCTGCGATTATTATTACACTACGAAGTGTCAGGTACACATTTACAGCTGGGTTCGAAGTGGCGAATGTGGATTAATGTTTTGCCAAAGGACATTGGAGCCGGGTTGAGATATGAACCCTAAACATTAGGAGAGAGAGAGTCAAGTGAATGAACCACTTTACCATGACACCTCTATATAATTTCGTGAATACTTACCTGGCGTAGGAGTATGATCTTCTGTAGGCGTTTCAGGAGTGCCCTGTTATCAGTCAGTATAATCATAATAGATTATTTCATGAAAATAACTTTAATTATTTTATTGTGATACGTATATTTTATGAAAACGGGATAATATAGAATTACATACGTAACTTAGTAGGAAAATGTGAAAGGACCCGGTTACCTAGCAACGATCGATGTGTATCGTGTTATGAAACCTATTTCTATTCTCACTCATAATCGATGTTTGATACTTTTATTTGAAAGTGAGAAAAAGAAAATCTATGTCACAATTACATTGCACAAATATATAAAAAGGAAATAAATTAATGCATGAATGAATAAGTGATTAAGCGAGTGACTAAAATAGAATGAATGAATTGTAATTTGAACGTTAAATCAATTCATCATATTATGACAAAAAATTATCTATAAAACGAATGAGTTAGTAAATTATTTAAATAACACATAATCATATTCTTCCCAGTTAATGTGTGTATGTCCCATGACCCCGTAATGGATAACTCACACTTGTTGACCTTGTCGGCACGGTTGTTTCACCTGTGACGCCTATGTTTGGAATAAGAATAGCATTAAAAAGACGATCATTAAAAGATGCAATGCTAGATAAAGACTAACCCCTTCCAACCCACTACAAGGTTACGTAGACATACACTTGACATGGAAATACATATAGCATATCCCTAAACCTTAACGGTTTAGTAAAGGCTAAGTTGAAATTTCATGTAGCCTGTTGGATAATTTCATATTTATTTCTAATTACATTACAATGCAACAGATTCCTTCAATATGTACAAAACGGCAGACACGTTTTTTTTTTTTAGAGGGCGGGGAGCTTTGGATGCTGCGCCCTAAAAGTATTATTTACGGCCCTAACCCCACCGATTTATTTGCCCCATTTTGATAATGAGAAAACATTCAATTGTTACACAAAATTATACAAAATCTTAACTCAATATCTGTAAACAAGGATACAATACAAATTGACGAAAATTTCCGAAGTAGAAACGCTAGCTCGGCTTACTGGCCCACTGCCCCCTAATGCTTGTATGTGTATTGTACATTTCCTACTCCGGATTGCCTGTGTCGTGAGCATTGGGCCAGGCAATCCTCACAAAATAACAACAGCAACAACTACAACAACAATGATGATAATAATACTTCTAACAAAATGATAATAGTTACATTTATTTAGCTCTTAATTACAATGTTTATAATTGCTGTTTGCCTACTCTCATAACCAATAGTGTTTGATCTGGATTTGCTTTATCTTGAATAATAAATGATAATAATAATAATAATCTTGATTTTGTCTACCAAGAGAAGCCTCATCAGATTCAGTGCTATTTTGCCAGAGTGTCCTGAAATTAGTATTACTTTAGCGATTTCCAGGTACCCAATTAAACTGGGTAGGAAGTTGCGGATGCTGATTAATGTCTTGTCAAAGGACATTGGTGCCGGTCTTGGATTCGAACCCTAAACATTAGAGATTGAGACTGAACCCTTTTACCATGACACCTCCACATCATTTTGTGAATACTTACCTGGTGTTGGAGTCCGCGTTTCTGTAGGCGTTTCACGGCTGGCCTGTTTATCAAACAGAAATATACAATTCTTTGCCGTCAGTATAATCATAATAGATTATTTCATGAAATAACTTAAATTATTTCATTGTGATACGTAGATTTCATGAAAACGGGGTAATTTAAAATTACATACGTTACTTAGTAGCAGAATAAGAAACAATCTAGTAACCAAGCAAAGATCAATATTAAGTGTATCGTTTTAACATTCAAATTAGTGTTATGAAACCTATTTCTGTTCTAACTATAAACGATGTCTGATACTTTTATTTGTAAGTAAGAAAAAATAAATCCATGTCAAAAGTACGTTGTACAAATTAATAAAATGAAGTTAAATAAATGACCGAATAATTGATTAAGCGAGTGAGTAAATTCAATTAATAAATTGCAAAATGAACGTAAAGTCACTTTATGATGTCATAAGTCAATTCCTTAAATTACACCAAATTACATTTTTCCAAGCTCATGTTTGTATGTCAGATGACCCCTTATGGAGGATAACTCACACTTGTTAACTTCGTCGGCACGGTTGTTTCATCTGTGACACCTTAGGATGGAATAAGAATAGCATCAAAAAGTCGATCAATGATTTAAACAACTTGATTTATAGGAGGACAAAAGATCGTCAGCGATCTTTATTCAACCACTCATCGACAAATTAGCTGGCGATCGAGGCAGCTTTCTGCTCTCCTGTTCGCACACTCTGGAACATTCTCCCTCCTCAAATTAAAATCATCGCCAACCTGCAAAATAGTAGACAAATTCAAGCAGAGTTTGAAGACCTATCTCTTCTTAAACCTTATAGGCCAGGAAAGATATCACATTTTTTAAGGTAAACCTCAAACAAATTGCAATAAAATATTTGTCACTGCAATGCATTTTAGTAAGGTCCCCCAAATGACATACTAAAAGTCCGAAAAAATCCGTGTAGTGGAAGTGTCCCTAATTTGCATAAATCCAATATGTCCGCTATTTCAAGGATTTTCACATAGATTTTGTCGTATTGTTCAACTTGTATAGGCTGTTGTGGCACTAAAGGTGTTGGAGAAGTGATCTGCTGTACATTTTTTCTTATCAACTAAAATACCCATATACTACAGGTATATCACACACCTGAAACAAATACCCCGCACACCCACACCCACACAATCCAACATGTAATTTATGCTCAATTTATCACCATTAATAGCAGATGATGTTATTTCATCATGCACTAGACAAATATATTGTAATACGCAACACAAAAATCATGTCATTTTAGTAAAACAAAAATCTTCAGAAAAACTGGCCCTTATGAGTATCCGTACAAACACAAGAGCTGCTGGTACGTGGTAGGGGCTATGTAGGGGGTACAGCCTGTACCTTACATTATCCTCATGGTCATTGGATTGGTTAAAAGTTGTTCTCATTGCATCAGTTTACTTTAGAGAGGTGACAAACAGAAGCATACATGGCTCATCACAATGCAAGAATATTACTGCGGTATTGCGCTCTCTAATCACTATTTTTGTCAAATATTCAACTAAGTTAGACCTGAAAGCGTTTACTAATTATTGTGTGATATCCAGTGATAAAGCTTAATGCCTCATTCATAGTCATTCATTGTAGAACTTTAAAGTTGAACACCCAATAACAGTTTCATTATAATATCGATGGAAAGCTTATAATGTGCAGAATACAATATATGTTTTTAATCAAAAATATATGACCCCACATAGGCACAATGACTAATCAAAGTTTGTCACTACACCCCTCTTCATCTAAGGTAATTCAGATGTCAAATTAAGCCTGTAATTCATGCCGTCACAGAATGTACACCTTTCTATGCAGTGCTACAAAGACAAGCCTACACATGAGCCTACATCAATAGGAAGGGGGTTTTAGTTGCTGGTGTGGTACTGGTACTGGTTGTCCTATTACTGTAGTTGTATAGTAGGAACATGCATGAAAAGAAATAATACTTGGTCCTAAAATGTGTCTAGAAGACTTGCATCTGTCAACGATCTTCCCGCAGTTGATGCTGTGTACCATAAACAATGCATAGTGAACTTTAAAACTGAAAAACAAATACCAATGTTATACTCTGTGAGCACAAGCACTTCCAAAAAGGCTAAAACTGGCCGACCTAAGGATGAGGTGAAATTGACTGCATTCTTAAAGTAGTTAAGTTCCTGGAGGAAAATGATGAGGAACAAACAGCAGTAGTTGATCACTAAGATGCAAAAGTATTTACTGGATACAGATCATGAGGCCTACAGTGGGGTATACATGAAAAAGAACATACAGGGGCACTTTGGTGAGAGGATTGTTATAACTGAACTGAACGGAAAGAAAGACAAACCAAAGCAGGAGAAAATGAGGATCATAAGGACTGCTGCCTCACCGTATAAAGAATGACGTCAAGCTAAAGAATGACGTCAAGCTAAAGAAAATTGCAAGTGACGCGTTTACCCAACTCCTGCTGAAATGTCGTCTACCACTACTATTCTTTCATTTCTCACATATTCACTGCAAGCGCGATAGAGGAACATGTTTGTTGGCAAAAAGGTAGATGTGATGCTGGCTTCTATTGGGCAAGCCATATTGCACGCAAAACGTCCAAGGGTTCTCCTTGCTCCTCTTCAGCTTGGACTTGGATTACAAATACATCATCAATTCTCATCTCGCTTTCTGATCGACCCACTGTATGCGGCACTTTCTCAAGAGAGCATTCGGTATATTGCAGACAATGCCGACCATAATATCGACACTCCTGAGGTACTTTCCACTGATGGGCACCATAGCCACCAAAACCTCAGTGATAAAGTACTGTAAGCCTATACCTACATAAACGGTATCCACTGAGGACATTGCTACTGTTGGAAGTATCAACCTTGAATACTTCAATGCATCTACACCTGTACAACCTCTGGTTTACCAGCCGATTGGAAATCGGGGAACAGAAGATCCAACATTTAACCTTGATATGTTGTTGAAGACATCTATACTACTGCGGTTCCCAAGGCCCGGAACGATTCAGATGGTAAACAACGGTAAACAACTTCCCTGGACTGTCATCTTTTTTGCTTCTCCCCATAATTGACATAAATCCTAGTGACGCAATCCTGTGTTTACTCTACTCAGCGTTTTGTTTGTGCCCGTGCTAAATAGTATAATATAATTATACCATACACCTGGTCTGAATTTTGATCAGCCGCTATGGTGGAAGGCACTCACAATAATCAGGAGCCAGCCAAGTGTGATCGTTCTGCAGGGCATTTGAAGACGGGCTCAGGACTCCAGGAACTTCTTGAAGTAGTGTATGCCATAATTATGCTGGGTGGAAAGGCGATCTCTAGAGTTGTGCGGGGACATTTCCTCGTTGATGCTGCTCTAAATACCATGCTGCATGATAGCATACTTGTCTAACATATATCTCCCACGAGTACAAACAACCTTCGGAAGTTTCTATAGTGATCACTATAGGAACTTAATTTCAGAGGTTGTTCATGCAGCACCCAGGTGTTCCATGTGGAGCAGATTCCTGGAATTAATTGTGATGCAGCAGAATTTTAAAACCACAGTTCTTGTCGGTGATGACACAAACCTTCTCATCTTGCTGATCTTCTACGCTGATCTGAATGCGAAGGACTTTTTGTTTGCACCTGATCAGCCCAAGGCAAACTCCAAGTAGGAAGGAAACTCTAGGAAGGTAGTAGTGTGTTTGACTACTTTCTCTTTGTCCATGTGCTTCTGTGCTGCCATACAACGTCTCGCATATTTGGACTAGGGAAAGGCGTGCAGCACTGAAGAAAATCATGAAGAATGATGACTTTTGTGAGCTTGCCATATGGTACGTCAGCCAGCATCAGACCTGAAGGAGACCATTGTTACAGCTGGATAGAAGGCACTCGTATGCCTGTATGGTGGTGACTCAACAGAAGTATTGCGTAAAGGTATCATTAATCTTGTCTGCCTTATTATTAGAAGCAAAGACTTTGCCACCAACTTCAGCAGCAGCAAAGTTCCACAGTCTGGGTGTGTACTATCAGATATCAGAATAGACAGGAATGGCAGACAACCTGACATCGGGAAACTGAGTTGGCAGGTCATGGATGGGAAATATCTTCCAATAAAAACTGATAAAAAACCAGCACCCACATCACTCCTTAAGGTCATCAGATGTGGATGCAAGAAAGACTGTGCAGCCAAGAAATACATGTGCCGGAAGTATGGCCTCCAATGTTCAACAGCCTGCATTGATTGTCGCGGCACTAGTTGCACCAGCTCACCACCATTAGACCTACATGTAGAACTTGATGCTACTACTAATCAGCATGCCACATAAATGTATGTTTGTTGGAGACTACCAATTACTCTAATCAACTTAAAATATGTATACCTAACTGTAGGCCTCGTGATCTGCATCCTATAATAACAACTGTACTGGGATTGTAAACCAACATACACATATTATAGCTGCCCGCTGAAATGCACTATAACGTGAGAATCAACACAAAATTTATGCAAATTAACCCATTTTTTTTTAATGTATGTGTATATGCAAATTAAAGAACCAAATTATGATACATTTGAAACATAAAAATATTTTACAACATGAATAAGCGTTGTCGCAATTATTCTGAATATATCATGGGACAAGAAATATAAGTATAATCAATTCTCTACAAAAAATGCTTTATTTGGCAGCCATTTTGAATTCAAGCAGATTGAAACACTCATGCAACTGGGCATATGAAACCTTGTGCAAACAAAAGCATTCCAGGACATAATATTTTAGACTTTCAAGGTACACCCAAAGTATGCTAAAAGGTATGTATGGTGAATAATTTGACCAAATCTAGGAAAATTAAACCCTAGAATTGGTGGCCATTTTGGATTTATGTAAATTTGACACACTTCCACTACACGGATTTTGTCGGACTTTTAGTATGTCATTTGGGGGACCTTACTAGAATGCATTGCAATAAAAAAATATTTTTTTGCTATTTGTTTAGTGCCACAACAGCCCATACAAGTTAAACAGTATGACAAATCTATGTGAAAATCCTCGAAATAGCGGCCATATTGGATTTATGCAAATTAGGGTCACTTCCAATACACGAATTTTTTCGGACTTTTAGTATGTCATTTGGGGGACCTTACTAAAATGCATTGCAGTGAAACATATTTTATTGCAATATGTTTGACCTCAAAACACATTTTTCCTAGCCTATTATCCATTCATTAAACTAGCACTGTCACTGATTGGGAACACTGATTCACTGGCATCTCAAATCGCTTTGTATGAAGTGGAAAAGTTGCTATATAAATTGCAACTATTATCGTGATTGAACATGCATAGAACTTAGGAAACAGTGCCAATACACAACTATGTGCATTAATTATGCATTCGCTCTTTAATAGATTCATTTAATATTTGTTTTTGAATTTTAAATTGAGGTGGAAGGTTTTCTTCTTTTTTTGGTTGGGGGGGGGGGGAGGGGGTGTCACATTGGTGGAGTTAATTCTAGAACCGCTACTGCTTACATTCATAATCAGCGTAGATGTAGGTGTAATCCCCCGGGCACGTTTGACCCGCCGAGCATGAGCCAGTGATGACACATGGATTGACAGTCTCGCAATACGGAGCCCACTGTGTCGTCTTCTCACTGTTCTCACACTCGCTCTCTATGGAGAGGTCATAAGTTTCACAAGAAGGAACCAACACGCATACTCCTTTGGTGATTCTGATCGTGGATCCTGGGTCACACTCCATCGTGATCGTTGTTGACTCGGGCACTGGTTCACACCCTGTAGCTATGCAAAGTGTGATAAAAAGTTGTAATTATGATGGCAAACACATTTCCACCTCCACTTACAATACACAGGATATAACATAATATTTTATTTTCTTTTAGATTAATACATTACTTTATTATTGATTCATTCTGAAAGAAATTTGAGAAAAAATAATTACAATAATAGATTGAGACTATATTAAATTAAGTCATTTAGGTCTTAGGAGAAAAACATGACCATTGAGATGAAGACTACATTACATTAAATCATTTAGGTTTGGTACTCTCCCCGCAGAAAAACATAAAGAAGTGTAAACTATTCACAAATGTAGAGTTTTTAGTTCCAATGTTTCCCCCCAAAACAGCAAACTGATGAAACGAGTCTAAGTTTATCGAGATAAAGTACTATTACTATATATCAGATTAAGTCTATAGGTGTTGGCATAATGATATAAAATAAATTTTGATATTCAACTTTTTTATATATTTCCAGCCCACTAAAAACTCCTTCTACACATTTTTTCTTTATGTATTTAGATTTGCACTTCAGAGGCTCAAAACAATGTGAATATTCATTATCTAAACGATTTTGGTTATCTAACTGTTTATAGGTTCCCAGCTTTTGTTTGTACATGTTTATTTGTTTCTGAACGAAAATACCAAATAAAATACCAATCAAACTGAGGCGGGTCGTACAAAAGAAGGGAAGGGAAAGCGAAAAAGAATTGTATGTGTCCTTACGTACATTACTTCATGGCTACTCAAGGGATTGTACTGTAATGAACAGTACAGGCATCGAGGTGACTTTAAAGTACTCGACTAGCAGTTATCTGTTCTACCCCTATTTTTCAGGATTTATAGAAATGTCTTAAATCGATATTTTATTTAAAAAACCCTCAATCTCACTTACCTCGGGTTGATGCACTTCTTTTCTACAAAAAAAATAAATTTAAATAACGTAAGAAGGCTATAATTCTGAAAACCAGTTATGTAGTAGGTAGTCTAAGAACACCCAAATGTTATATTTTTCGCGTCTTAATTATGCACGACAGAGTTATTGGAACGAACAACTTTACTATTTGGGAGCCACTTTATTGTTGTGGTTAAGTAAAATTGACGACCGATCAGAAAGTTAACTCATCACATTAAAACAAAAATGAAGCGAAAAATAAAACAATCAATACTGATTTGTAGCCTACTCCGTGTACTGCCATAGGGACGTAAAGTATGAAAAATTCCTGAAAAAATTACATAATCGATTTATGTTAGACTGCCGTGTAAGTTTTACATAGGCCAATATTTAATGAGAGACCTTGTTCATTATTTTGATGCAAATCTTAACACCCATGAACGAGCACACTCCCACCCCCTTATTCGATTTGTACTAATCCCCAAAACGTGAGGATCTGTTTTCGGCTTGCCAGACGATTTTGTAGTATGAGGAGTGACATATGAATTTGAATCTAATCCCCCCCCCCTTAAACATGAATGTAAAGTAAGAATGTCACGATCATTATTTTTAAAATTTGGCAATTAGAACATATCAATGAAATACATTTGAAATGTATTTCATTGTTTTATGGTTACGTAACGATATAGATATGAATGCACTAATAAGTTTGTTATTTACCTGTCTATTGTGTCCTTTAAACATGGATGTCAAAGTGGGATTGTCACAATCACCAGAGGACGAAGATGAATCAGATTCTAAATGATTAAAAGAGAGATAGAACTTTGGGTAGATATTGATTAAGGTAGCAGCTACTCTCGAAATGTACAGGAGTGGAAGTCCTTTTTTTGGGGGGGGGGGTGGGGTGGGGGTCATATCAGGGACCATTTTGCTTCGAGTAGATTGGAATCAATCCTCAAAACAGAAAGAAAAAAAAATAGTGGAAAGTACTTTTCAAGAATAATATTATTCGCCTTGAGCACCTTGCGTTGTACCCAATATTACTATCATTGCTATAATATTATTAACTCATCGACTACTTTGGAGTATCTGTTACGATAATTTGGTGGAGATCCAGCCACGAAGGAAGTGATCCCTTTCTATCAAGGTATGTTCTATCAGCTCGGAGGCTGATTGCAAAATGTCTGTTTTCTGCCATTCTAGTACACTGTTGCATTGTCATTCCACTGTTTGTTTTGATGTTTACCTCCCAGTTGGTTCTTGGTTTCCTTCTTGTTTTGGTACCTTCTACTTTTCCTTTCAACAAATCTTTCAAGAGACTCTGATGTATTTTGATGAGGTATAAATATTTCGCCTAACTCTAGCTGTAAAATTCATATCAGGGTATTTTGTTTAAGTCCTGCTATTTTTAGTATTTCTCGGATAGCTTTCATATCTTTCCACATTATTTTCATTATTCTTATATACACTAAATATTAAAATGATGTAATTTCCTTACGAAAAACATAATATAGTTTTTTTTTTTTCATTTCCATGGTCTTCGTTAGAGGGGAAGTCCACCCTGAAATTAAGTTAGTTTTAATAGGAGTAGAAAAATGAGAGATACAAGTCAGTGAAAGTTTGAGCAAATTCCGATTAAAAATAAGGAAGTTAGGATTTTTGAAGTTGTGATCAATCAAACACAAATTGGCAACTCTATGACGTATCATGCGAGCTCAACTTCCATTTGCTCAGTACTAAAAAAATCTAAAATTTTCATTTTCCCTCAAGAAAAATTTCAACCATACATGCACCCTAAATATAATAATTACAAATATATATTCCGTCATCAATAACGAAGAAAACATGATTTTATGGAATATTATGCACAAAGCAAATGAAGGAGAGCTCGTATGATAAGTCACAGAGTTGCCAATTTGTATTTGATTGATCACAACTTCAATAATTCATAACTTTCTTATTTTCATTCAGAATTTGCTCAAACTTTCACTCACCTGATTTTCTTATTATTCTGCCTCTATCGAAACAAACTTATTTTGGGGGTGGACTTTCCCTTTAATGTCCATTTTCTTCACCGTGTTTATCACTTTGTTCCTCACTCTGTTCTTCACTCTCACCACACACAAAACAGTGTCACCAGCAGAGTATTTTCACCTTCAACACTGACACTGCAATTTCCCTGATTATCAACTCTGCGCATAGGTTCAGGGACATTACGCACCCTTGACGCACTTCTCTTTTGATTTCTGTATAGCCGATAATCATAACTCCCCCCTCCCCCCCCCCCCCAAAAAAAAAACAAAAAACAAAACAACAACAACAAAACAAAATGATTTCAATTCCTCGGCAGTTTTGCATCAAAATAACATGTTGAGAGTATCGAGGTCATTGTTTGAGTTAAATGCGCCTATCTTGATGAATATTTGTGGTCATAACATTTTGCACATTGACTTAAAAAAAAAATCTATCCAGGATTGCCCGCAAGGTTCAAATGCGACCAATCGGTTTAGAATAATTTCGTAACGAACAATTTTTGGTAATGAGGATGTTATGCCTTTTAATACCAAAGGGCACGAGCGCATCGTGTGTAGGTTTATACACAGTCAACTTAAAATACTGTACCCATTCCTCATATTCCGAGCTAGTTTTTGTTGTTCTATCAGTGGCGTAATGAGCCAAAAGGTGAGCCAGGAAGAATTGTAATATTTATTAAGCGCTAGGAATGCAAATTTTGCATGTAGGTCCCATCATATTTTTCTCAGTTAAATCCGTTCTCTACATTGACCACTTTTTAGAAATGTATATGTAACATGAGAAATATGGAAAGTGGCTGGCTTTTCTAGCAACACCCTTTTATGAATTATATTTGATATTGAACGAGAACATTTTTACGTTTTTCAGTTGGAGTTTTGCATTTAGGAGCAATATTGATCACACAAGCAAATAAAAGTGTGATCTCTATATTTACGCATTCCTTTCTCTCTTGTGGGATTAAAAGCGTAGAAATGATATTTCAAATTATCTTTTTAAAGATTTGATTTGGTACGTTTTTCAATGAAATTATAAATTAAAAAATTACATTTAGCAATAAAATTATTTAAACCTGACTTGGAGACAAATTCCCAAACTTCACGAACAATTTTTAAGGCATCTCATGGAACATTCTTAAATACAACTGTCGCTTAATCATAATATCAAATATCGCATAATAATTAATTAAAAGGAACAAAATATATGTGACTATATTTCTGTTCGTGCACGTCATAAACTGATTTGTATCATGTCAAACACATTTCCCGATGACCACTTTAATGAAAATGATGACTTTCCCCCAAAATAGCTAAGGAGATTCAGGATAGGCGAGAGCATAATTCCATAATATTAATGATAACACTAATGATACAGTAATAATAACAACAATAGAAGGTTCTTGTATAGCGCTCATATCAGTCTAACTTGCACTCCTGGCACTCCACAATTATTATTACCCGGGCTTTAGGATGGCTGCATCTATGGCGCTCTAGCATTTCAAGGAACTAATTCTTGACAGGTAGCCATTTACCTCAACCGGGTCGAGTATGGCAAATATAGATTAAGGTCTTGCCAAAGGACATTGGTATCGTGGCGGGACTCGAACCCCGAACCATGTGATCTATAGTCCGGTGACTTATCTATTTGACCACGACACCTTTATCTTCCTATATGAATGTCACTTACCTTCCATCTTAGTTGGAAAGACCAATGAAAAGAAAGAAGAAGATAACCGACGCGAAGATGAAAACAACTCTGGAACAATTCATTGCTCTTCCTGAGTTTATAATCTTGACTATGACGAAAAGTTAAAGATTATTCGAAGTTTGACGTCAAAAATGAAGGAGCTGTTAATCTGTGGAAGTGATAGGAGATCCGAAAAACACCTGGAACAGATGAAAATGTGACTGTCCTGTCAGAGGAGTATGTTGCCTAGTGTCGAACGAGAAGAATAAAATTTTCATGGACGTGAAACCTTTTTATGAACAAAAAATATTTGTCATAATTAGATTCAATTGAAACAATAGGATTAAAGTTATTTTCCGCGTGACGCAATATTATTTTTTCCCTGCGTTTTGAAACCGTATAACAAAATAAACGAATGAATGATCCTTGTTCGCGACTGTTACAAAATATTATGAAAAAGCTCAAAAATTATTTGTTAACCTTTTCTTTTAAAAGACTGCAAGGTTACATGACGTTGACCGGTTTGTATTACCAATATGAAAGATAAATCCTTTTTGGATATGAGCTTCTGCGATCTATTTGCTCAATAACGGCAAATCCGACTTGCATTTTAGAATCATGAACAATGAAGCTTTTACCGCATTATGATGTAATGCAGCAGCTGTTAATTAGAGTCGGTAAGATTTTTTTTTAGTGTGGAAGAGTATGATAGGAAAAATTATCCCCACATATTTTTGTTCTTCGCGTTCGACACAAAACAACATACTCCTCTGACAGGACAGTCACGTTTTCATTCTGTAATTACGTAATTTTGTATTATCTGTAGCTATTATTCTGAAACCCCCAACAAGTGTTCAAAATGAATCCGTTTGTAATTAAATATCCATTTAACGAAGGTGTGATAATGCGTAGTTTCAACCTCGGTCTAATCTCCCATTCAATAGGCGCACTCGATCATTCTACATAAGGGGAACAATATCTCCAAATTAATAAGCACAACAGGCACTTTTTATAAGCGCGAACTGTAAAACGGCTTTTCATATTAAAGTGCTAGTTAACCTATTATAATTAATTATAGCCCGTGTCTGTATGAAACATAGTTTAATTAAACACTTGTTGGGGGTTTGAGAATAACAGCTACAGATAATACAAAATTACGTAATTACGTCGAAAATGGAGCAGCTTTTTATCTGTGAAAGTGATAGGAAATCCGAAATACACCTGGAACAAAATAAAAACGTGACTGTCCTGTCAGAGGGGTATGTTGTTTTGTGTCGAACGTGAAGAATAAAAATATTCATGAACTTGCAGCCTTTTGTTAAAAAACTATTTGTCATAAATACAATATTATGATTCAATTCAATTAAAGCAAAAGGATAAAAAAAAAATTCGCGTGACGCAATATTAGCATTTGTCTTCTTTTTTCTGCGTTTTAAAATCGTATAACAAAATAAACGAATGAATGATCCCTTTCTTCGTGACTGTTACAAAATCACCAACCAAATACTAATAAAAAGAGAGTCATACAGTTGGAGTTGTTTGTAATTCGTATCGGGATTTAGTTTTATTGGCATATTTTTTTCTTCTTTTGTTCATTTAAATGTCAAATTGTTTTCTTTTTTGTAAAGACCAAGTCATGTAATTGCATTGTGAAAGAAACCGTTCGGAAGTGATAGGAAAATGCTGAACACCAATATAAGTATTGATATAATTATGCTAAGCTGTGAGGTTTAGGAATCATGAAAATGATGTGAGCGTGGTCCAGTTTTGTTCAAGACACATGCACTTTTCATATGAATGTGTATATTTGACAGCACAAACATGTTGCAGGCATGTTGTCGTGGTCCACAGCCTTTCGATTTAGTTGGTTTGTTTTACCTGATTGCTAAGAAAGCATGTGTATGCTTGTAGGTAAACAATTGGGGGACTGACGGTTTTAAGTCCTCTCAGAAGGACTTGGTAATGCGGATTAATGCCTTACCAAAGGGCACTAGCGCATCGATTTGGTTTCGAACCCGGGACCTCCCGGTTACGAGGCCACTGCTCTACCTCTAAGCCCATCACGTCTCTTATTGTCATACGTGTATTTCGAATTATGAGGGCATTTTAAGTGTCATACTTTTCAGGGGATATTTTTCTAATATATTCTTGCACACTCAAATAAAAAAGAATGAAAAAGCTCAACAAGAGAGAGAGAGAGAGGGGCGTGCTAGGGATTTCCCAATATTCTATCACTTTTGAAAATGTTTGTTGTATGTCACATCATTCTTTAATAAATCCGTTTGTAATTAAATATCCATTAAACGAAAGTGTGATAATGCGTAATTTCAACCTTGGTCTAATCCTACATTCAGTAGCCGCAATCGATCATTCTACATAATACTAATAGGAAAAAAAAATGACTCGACATTGATAAGAACAACATGCACTTTTTATGAGGGGGAACTGTAAAATAGCTTTTACATTAAAGTGCTAGCTAACCCATTGTATTAATTATATCCCGTGTCTATTTAAAAAATTCGTTAACTAAAAGCTTTTCGCGGGGTTTGAAAATTACGTTATTTGTATCAAATGCTGTGAGTTCCGATTTAACTCAATATTGAGATCGATTTTTTTTTGTTACAGAAAAAGAGCATATTATGTCTTTGTAAGCTTACTGGAATACAATTGGAAGAATATTAATTTGATCTAGAACGCTGTTCAATGTTGGTATGAGGAGGGGTCAGGGTAAAGTGGTTCATTAATTCACTTGACTTTCAATTCAAGGATTGAGGGTTCGAATCCCAGCCCGGCACTAACGTTGTTTGGAGAGACGTTCATCCATATTTGCCACTCTCCACCGAGGTGTAGATGGATACTTGACCATTTCTCCGGTAATAATAAGTGCAGGGTCCTTGGAAAGTACAGGAAGGACACTGTCGAGGCTTCTCTAGTTAACAAATTATTATTATCATTATAATTTGTTACTAGGCCTATGTATAAAGCGTGTGAGGGTGAGGCGAGTGAGTGCATTTATAGGAGTGTATGGTCCAACGTTGGGTATTTTGAGGACATTGTGTGGTACGTGTGCGGAAGTGTGGTCGGGTGGTTGGTATGTGTGTGTGTGTGTGTGTGCGTGCGCGCGTGTGTGTTAGGGTTTGTGCGTGTGTGTTTGTATGTGTGTGTCGGGGGGGGGGTGTTCAGCTAATTTCAGATTAAAGGTAGACACCCCCTCTCTCTTTTGAGAACCACAACAAGTGCAGTTTTATCAGCTCTTCCAAACCCTGTCATTTGGAAATAGCTAGGGGCAATTCACATGAAACGGGACAGGGAATATGATGGTGGTAATTCCTTCCTCCCCACCCGACTCCCCACATGCCCCAACTGTTTATAATACTACATATTTGAACATGCTATTGGCATCTGTTTTCACTCTTTCTCCCTATCTCCATCTTTCTTTCTCTCTTTCTCTCTTACTATCTCACAACATTATTTATTTTTCATTTTCATGACATCAACTTCTCTCACCATCAAAGAGTTCTCTCTTATATTTTTACTTTTCCCTTTCGCTCTCTTTCTCTCTCTCTCTCTCTCTCTCTCTTTGTTCTCTCACGGTCTGTTTCCAGACTTTTCCACGTATGATTCAATTCATCCAACCGTTTGCACATTAAAAATAAAATGATATGAAGAGAATATTGTATATAAGATAAAACAAATTAGGTTCAATTTATTATTTTTCTTAATACAACAAAATATTCTAATTCACCATGTTCACAAATTATTAAATTGAAGGTCAGATATTCAGCTCAAATAGCCTCATCTGCTACTTGAAATTATTACAATTTCAATCTTATGCATTTGCAACATTACTTTTTCCATATTTTGTTGTTATAAGCATCGACTATTTGTAAGCCCTGTTTTTTCCTTTCATGGAATGTATTGTATTTTATTATGATTTACACCGTATTACAAACTTAATTATAAAAACATGATTTCTTTAAAAAAAAAATGTACCCATAACTCAGTTTTTTTCTCCACTGAAACAATGGCCATCCGATGTACAAAAGAACATCATTTACATTGTTGGTTGCTTTGTGGTACACATTCACACCAAGGACATGTCCGGCTCTTTTAATTATGAACAATGCGTGAGATTGAAATCGAAATTTCTCGATACTTTTGTGATCAGGGGCTACAGGAGTGATGAAATATCCCAAAAGGGGCGGGGCTTTGAACGTGGCTTTGAACGTGTGTTCATCACATGGGCAAAAGTAGGAAAATCGACTAAGAAGATATTGTAAACAAACATCAGGTCTTTCGTCTTCTTTGCGCATGGCTGATTGTCAACGAAACGGAGTTAAGTCTTTTGTCAACTCTGTTCCTTGCAACGGCAGGCAGCCAATAAGAAACGAACCCATTATTTTGATCAAATTATGGAAATGCAAGCATTACTTTAAACAAACATAAAGTTTGTTATTCCTTGCTCATTTTTCCTGATTGAGGTGTCATATAAAAGGGGAGAAATTGAATTTTCTAGAAATGTGATTTTCCCTTTAAAATCCAGATACCGCCCGCCAAATGACTTTTTGGTTTCCTCTCTACAAATTGCTTTTAATCACTCATGCGTGACATATGCATTATATGACGTACATCAAATGAAAGAAGAGGATCTAAGCTTTCCAGATATGTGTCATTTATTAAGTATTATTGTGATTAAGTTATAATAAAACATCGACAGTTTTCGGTTTCGTTTTTTCTGGGATGCACTGTTTATATGTATATCGGGTGTTAATTCCATGTTGGCATAAGGTGACAATAAATATTGAAACCGGGAATATATAGATTGTCTACGATTTGAAGTCGATTAGGCAATTATTCTAACTAGAAGGTTTAAATGCACTAAAATTCCTATTGTTAATATACTTATCATAAGTTTAGAACCCAAATCGGGGAGATGATGCTTGTTTTAATAGATTTCCAAATCTATTACAATTGTTATTTATTTGGAAATCGGATGGCAGTCGGATCGCGACATTTACTCATGCGACAATTAGCCCCCGGGCTTTATTTCGTCAAATAAAATATAGGATTCGTTTTGTATTCTTGGATTTTATGTTAGGTTGATGGTAAGGGTTATACTTACGATGAGGCTATACTAAGTGCTTGGTCAACTGTTGAAGTTAAGTATTTACCTCGACACTGTGGAATAAAGGCCATTAATTTTAGCCAGATCGGTGACTCGACGTTTGCTCCTGCAGCATTATTAGGCCTACTCCAGGCTTAATTTCGTGAAAAATATATGGTTCACGTTGTTATCGACTCACCTTTTATTAAGGTTAGGTTTATGTAAAGTATTACGATTACAATGAGGCTAAAAAGTACTAGGTCAACTGTTGAAGATAGGCATTAAGCGAGTGTAGAATATTCACCATGGAGCAATATATTGTCGCCAGATCGGTTACCCACAATTTTGTTCCAGCGACAATTTCCCTGGGCTTTATGCATCAAAGGTATTGGGTGAAGCTAAAGGTTATTGTCGGATTTTAGGTTATGTTCATGGTAATGGTTATAACTAGGCCGCAGCATTCCCACGGTCACATACGGTATCGGTCACATGTGTTAGGGTAGCCGCACGGCGTATTTCGAATTTGTGGAGATATAAAATCTGCGGCTGCCGTACAGTCTTTAAAGTGATGACGCACGGTCGTCTTAGGGCGTCCCTACGGCGGCCGTAGATTTTTGACAATTACTAAGGCAGACGCACGGTAGCCGCAAGGTGCCCGCAAGACGGCAAAAGGGGGACCACACGGCGATCGTGCGGCCAGATTGCTGCTACAGCTTCACCCCTGGAGTTTATAAAACGCAAGGCCACCGTACGCCCGACGAACTGTCGCTGTCGAACCGCTTCACGGCATGGCTACGGAGTGTCTAATCACTACGGCGAACCTAGAAATGACATCAGTTGTAACTCCGCGTTATGATCCCACGGCTACCCGTACGGCCTGTAAAGATAGGGATTCGCCCTATAGGATGACCTTGAGGCCACCGCAGATTCTCTCGATTTCCGTGGCATACAGCCGCCGTATCCTAGCCGTAGAGCAAATTTGACCAAGGCATTAGTATTAGGATGAAATTATGTTTGACTGCGGAGCAATTGTAGTCAGATCGTCGTTTACCACCGATCCATTCAATATTTCTTACTTCTTGGAGGAGCAGATCCAGCTGGGGTTTCAAAGAAGCCGTGAATAATGAAGATGGTCATGATTGTCTTCCACTTTGAATCCATCGTAATGCTTTTTCTTGTGAATGGAACAATAGTTTTGAAACCAATCTTGTGATGGAGTAGTGTTCTCTACCCAGGGGCGTACGCAGGGGGGGGGGTTCCCCCCTTTTGGTTTTTTTATGTGTGTAAACCCCCCTAAAAAAAACTAACCCCCCCCCCCCCTTTGGTTTTTTTTTTTTTTTTTAATTAAAAAAAAAAAAAAAAAAATTATGCCCACGGCTAACGTAAAGTGACCTTACCCCCCCCCCCCCAACGAAATAAAATGTCAAATTTTCAAATTTCGAGACCAAAAAAAAAAAAAAGTGTCCGCGTACCCCCTCCCCCCCCCCCCCCCCCCCCCCCCCCCACTGAGCGAATTTTCGGCCGGCGCGATTTTCAAATTTTCGGGAGCAAAATATTTTGGGCCAGATTTTAAAACCCCCCCCCCCCCCCCTTGAAAAAATCCTGCGTACGCCCCTGTCTCTATCTATGATCCGTATACTACTACTACTTCAGTTAAACCGAAGGCCTAATCCGGGTCTAAAATCGTGTTTAACAAAAAGGAAATTTGATAAACTTCAGACTAATTTTTTTTGTTGAACCAGATTTTGATGAAAAGCGTAAACCTAACGTCGGGTTTAAATTTCAGTAGAATGCAGGCCTACGCGTCTACCAAACGAAATAAATGCTACGATATAATAAACATGCACATTTAAACGGGGCTATATGAAATATTCTGCTGTTCCCATTGGCCGAACTAAAGTCATTCATAATCGATGTTTCATAATATGCTCTTTTTCTTAGCTTCTCTCTCTCTCTCTATTTCTCTCTCAATCTCTATTTCTATCCATTTTGGTCTTATTCTCTTTAACATGTCTCTTTGCTAGTTTGATCTCTTCCCCTCTCTCTCTCTCTCTCTCTCTATTTCTGTCTCCCCCTCTCCCTCCCCTTTCTCTCTCTTTCCATTTCTTTCATTCTGTACTCTCTATACTAATTTACTTTAAGGTGTAACCAATTTCTATTCCCCCTTTTTTTTTAATACACTTGTTCAACAAATGAGAAAACCGCACTCCGACTAGATTAATTTCTCTCTAGTTATGACAAATGCTTATTTGTGAAAAATGATATCCAATTAATTGAACGCACATGATTATGTTATAGTAATTTTCTGATGGCTCAACCCAAATACCCAAATAAATATTTATGAAATGAAATGACAGGCGAATCGTTTTTATCAGACCATCACCTTTTGGTAACAATGTACTTTTAGGAGCATACAATTAGGATTGAATATCGAATAAAAGTGAGGAGTCAGTACATGAACGTTGTTGCCGATAAAGCTGGAATATTTTTAAACCTCTTTTATTGAAATGAATTTGACAATAGGAGTTATTCTTGATAGATGTCCCGTAAGAATATGAGTTGCCAATAGTGGTCTCTGGCAGGTCGAAGACCAGGATCCCCTGCATGGAACTAGGATCTGAACGAACGAGTATGATCCATCTGACGGTATTTACCAGAACAGTATAGTGTCAAAGCACTTTAACAATATCTAGAAACATCCAAATAAATATGGTTCGGATCGATTCTATTTGATTCGTCAAAAATAAATGTATCGACAACATGAAATATATAATGAAGGAAATAAACATTTTGACAGGATAGTAGGTAAAAGCTTATAATAAACTTAGTTGCGTTCATGTGTTATCGTGTAAAACAGAATAAGTTCTAGTGAAGGTAAACAATAATTTGTGGTCGTTGTCATTATCTTATCATAGTAGAAAATCTCCCATAAAAGGGATTGTCCTTTAATGCCCTAATATTCAAATTATGACGAGAAAGAGCTGAAGAGTTTAAACCAAGCTGTGTATAATCTCTTTTACCGTTCGTGGAGTACATGCGATTTTCAGAAGGGCTACATGGGTGGATTTACGGGATTTAACCCCCCCCCCCCCCTCATGGGCTGCCAAGTGAAATTGTGTTGTGCATAGAAAACGCCATCATTGTGTCCAGATCCACACAGTATTAGTAGATGTTAGTAGATGCCAGGAAAACATAACTTACGGGGGTTCAAATAGCCCAAATTCCCCCCTCTCATTTACTTCATTGTGAAGCTCTTCCAAATTGCCTCTAGACAATTTCTTTCACAAAGTAATCCAATGCCCAGAGCCTAGTTTTATCTTCAACTTTAAATTTGAAGTACTAATTAAGGTTTCTTCACGTTGCGTTGTGTGAGAGGACTTATCGATATGGATATCAATCGCAAATTTGTACATAAGACTTGCGATTGATTAGAAGACCAGCGATTAATTTGGATCAATCGCAACTCTTTAAAAGATGGAAAAATTATCATATTTCAGTTTCCGTCACATCTTTCTCTATTGTATTACTTGTCTGGAAACGACCATTTAATATCCATTTAACCAAATAATCGCAATTTACGTGTGATTGATATCAATCGCAACTATGTACATAAGAAATAGGGGACTTCAAAATTGCGATTGATTTGGATCAACCACAACTCTTTATAAGATAAAACTATCTTATTTCAGTTTCCGTAACATCTTTCTCTATTTCGAGGCTATTGACCATTCAGAGGCGGTTGGGTGTGAACTATTTTCCTTTGGGGGAATCTTCCGGGTATATGACGGACGTGTCTAGGCACACACATTATATGCATTGACGCCCATGCTCCCTGATTTCTGCGCTGTACATTCTGTCATGTTGACAAAAGATACATATTATTCTCCTTCTAAACCATCCCTTTTCACCCACTCTCTCTCTCTCTTTCTCTCTATCTAATTCAAATGTATTATTTATCTCTCCACCACTTCGACGATTAAAATAAATGGAGCAAGGTCTGAATATTTAGTCCTTTTTTTAATAGTTCAAATCGACCTTTACAAAAATGAGAACAATTATTATTTGGTAATCGGATGACAGCTTGCCTAAATGTAGTACAGATGACTAAAAGTAGCAAATAAATCATTAATTTGCTAATATCGGGGCACGAGTATTGGCGATCTAGTGTCTTTTATTATAATGAGGACCCAATATCATTTAAACTGATTATTGAATACAGCTTCGTACTGTTGGAAAAAAATCGAGTCAAATGAGTTCAAGCCTTTAAATTCTATCAACGGGGACCCCCCCCCCCCCCATTGTCGATTGCTGATTATTTGGAGACTTGGAATGTTTAGTGTCATACGGATATTGGTGTCTTTCGTGATTAAAACATTTGTATTATTGTTATAATATTTATCACAAAGGGGACTTTTTCATTTACAGTAAGCAATCTTTAAAAAGGATTGATATAATAGAATTTCATCTGTATGATCAGTTCACGGTGGCCCAAGCTTAAAAGTAAAACAAAAAGAAAAGGAAAACATAGAAAGGGGTTGGGAATATTAGGGGCGGAATCGTAGAGAAGGAGGAGGACACAGTTATACTATCTGTAATTGGAACGCTTTTTGTCTTCTTGTTGAAAACAAATGGAAAAATTTGACGTTTGAAATGTGAAATTTATCATTCTCACAGTTCTTTTTTGTGGGGGAGGGGTGTTCAGTTTTAGATTTAAAGTTTGACACTCTCTCCCCTCTCTCTTTTGAGAAACCAAACAAGTGTAGTTTTATCAGCTCTTCCAAACTGTGTCGGGATTGAGGGGGGGGGGAGGGGCAATAAGCCAGTTTACAGATACAATCTGCGCATGGGCAGATAAAGGTCATTTGTACCAAAATTGTAAAACCCACAGAGATGAATACTGGATATGCGTTAATGAAAGTTATGTAACATTATTCATTTATGCACCAACGGTACATTCTATGATAAACAGGTGGAAGTATTCTTTTCAAGAGGTCAAACAAAAGGTATAGGACTTTGGCAGTTATTATTCTAAGATGCTCAAAGTGCAACTTCTCCATGTGTAAAAGATCTGTGGATATTTGGGGTCATTTGTACCATGTGCTATCTGTAAACTCCCTTATTCACATGAATCGGGACAGGCAGTATGGTCGTGGTATTTCTTTCCCCCCTCCCCACATGCTCCAACTGTTTAGAATACTACATATTTGAGCATGATATTGGCATCTGTTTTCACCCTTTCTTCCTAAATCCACCTCTCTCTCTCTCTCTCTATCTCTCTCTGTTACTGTTCTCGCATGTTTTGATTCCAGACTTGTTGCACTATACTGCTCTAATATCTCATATAAAAACAAAATACCGACATGTTTCCTTCTCAGCACAAGAGGGCAACACATACCAACAAACAAATGGTAACCTTAATTGCCAATGCAAAATTTGATCCATTAAATACGGTTATGGCTAAGCGAGACGCCAAATATTAAAATGGGGGGGGGGGGGGTAATGGGTAGAGTAGGGAGGTTACGCAATGCAGTCAGTGTGTGGTTGCACCTGTTTGTGCCAGTCAAGTTGCGTGCGTAGCTTCACGAAACCAAGTCTCCCAAGCTCCGCCATGTTTGAAGTTTGAACAACTGAACTCTTATACTAGGTAGTGTTAGATTAATTTGAAAGCGCCCGAAGCCTCATGAATTATTTATTTTATGTTCGATGCTTCCTACATTCGTATATGTTCTTCACGCAAAAGTAACCAACAAAATACAACGCGGATCAGCATCGAACATGCACATTGGGAAAGGTCATCTCCGCTTAATTTATTCATGAGTGTTAATGTACTCATCACTTGGCCAATGACGACGCACCAGTATTGGCAAATCAGTGTCTTCTAAGTATTTTATTATAATGAGGACCCGATATGATTTTCACTTATTATTGAATACAGCTTCGTACTGCTGGAGAGAAGAAAAAAACCGAGTCAAACATAAATATTCAAGCTTTTAAATTTCATGAAGAGGTTCACGAAAGTGACCTGGCAATACTGCCTTTTCAAATAAATAAAAAAATGATTACAGTTGTCACGATTGCTGATTATTGGCGTCTTTTGTGTTTGATAGATTTTAATTATCTTTCCTGCCATAAGAATCACAAATGGATCTTGTTCATTAGTAATAACTAATCTTTAAAAGGATTGATGTACATGTTATTAAATTTTATGTGTATAATCAGTCCATGATGGCCCAAGCTTAAAAGGAAAAAAAAAGAAAAGAAAAAGGAAAATGTAGAAAGGGGGTGGGGGATATTAGGGGTGGAATTGTAAAGATCGGGGAAAGGGAGAAATACCATTACATTTTCTTCCTCACATTTTTTTTTGTGTGGGGGAGGAGGGTGCTCAGCTAATTTTAGATGTAACTTGACACCCCCATCCCCTTTCTCTTTTGAGAACCCAATCATGTGTATATTTATCAGCTGTTACAAACCCTGTCAGTTGGAGAGAGCAGGGGCGGGACAGGGAGTATGATGGTGGTATTACCCCCCCCCCCCCTCCCCCACATGCTTCAACTGTTTTTAATAGTATAACCAACAAAATACAACGCAGATCAGCATCGAAAATGCACATTTTCATAACATCAACATCTCTTACCATTAAATACTTCTCTCTTATTCTCTTATCCTTTTTTTTCTCTCTCTTTCTTTCTCTTTCTCTCTTTCCTCTCACGTTCTGTTTTCAGACTTCTTACACGTATGATTGAACCAACCCAACCGTATGCACATTACAATACAATGTGTGAAAAGATATGAAGAGAATATTGATATACGATAATACAAATTAAGTTCATTTTATTCATATTCCTTAAAACATCAAAATATTGTCACCAAGTTTACAGATTATACAATTTAAAGTCGGATATTAGGCTCAAATAGTTTCATTTTCTCCTTGAAATTATTACAACTTCAATCTTATGCATTTTGCCACATAAATTTCCCCCAATATTTTTAAACAAAGCATAGGCTACTTCTGAGCCCCATTTTCCATCTTTCCAGGGAATGTATTATATCATGATTGGCACCGTATTACAAAACAAATTATAAAAATAAGATACTTTTTGTGTTTTTAATTTACCCGTGACTCAAAATCATATATTTTTCTCCAGTCAAACATTGAAAATCTGATCTACAAATAACCCGTAAGAATGATGGTTGCTTTTTGGTCCACACTAACACGAAGGACATATTGGTGCCTTTCATTTTGTAGTAATGCCTATATGCAGCTTATATGGAAATAATACTTTAGTTGTCTATGGGACGGAAATTCAAAGGGAAGGATAGGAGGAAAGATTGGGTTTAAAGGAGAAAAGGGGATCAAATAAGGGGCAAAGGGGTGAATGGTAGAATTATAGAATGAAGAATGAAATATGGAATGATTTCTTTTTAAATATAAAAAAAACGAAGATATATACAAAAGAAGAGATTAACGCAGTATTAAAATATGGAACAGCAAAATGAAAGAAAATAAAAGTTAGGAACAAAGAATAACACAAGGAAAGATAGGAGAAAAAATGAAATAAGAGGGGTTAGGACTTGTACTGAGAATCAAAAGATAGAAAATAACTTAAAACTAAATAATGGGCTTTGAATATGTGTTCATCACTGACAGTTATGGGCATAGGTTTTAGCAATTATTTTAACCTAATTATGTACACAGATCTAATGAGCCATCAAAAAGGATTTAAATTTACAACTAATTAAATCATATTCTAGCACAACACTGCAAAAATCGGAAAATCAACTAGCAAAATATTGCAAAAACAAAATTCTTATGAACACACAAATCTAATAAAGTAATTTAAATCGCGCCGACACCGGTCTTATATCAAGTCGATGTGCCTTCCCGATCACATGAGATAAATCAGCCTGTTGGCCATTATATTAGTCATTTTGTATTGTATTTTCTATCGTTTGTATGTTTACTGCCAAAAAAGCCATTAGGATAAAAAAAAAAAAAACTTCTATGTAATGTTTGCATGTATGGACCAATAAAATAATCTTGAATCTTGAATCTTGAATTTAAAACATTAAAAAACGTCAAATTCCTATTGCGTCCAAGTTTTACGACCGGGAAAATACTATGTACGAAGCCGATAGAACAACGATGTATCCTTGTATAGCAAAGACCAAGTCCTATGGAATCTGATTCTGTTCAGATAAAACATAGGCCCTATTTTCAGCATGTTGTTGTTTAGGTTTACCCATAGTTCAGATTTCATCTAGAAGATCAAAAACCTATTTATTGTGCCCCAACAGTAAAGGCGTGAAGATTGAGAACATCAACATCCAACCTTCAGTATTGTCTTTGTGTTTGTATGTGGAATGAGTGGTGTGTGTGGGTGTGGTTGTGCGTGGACGTGTTTGTGTAGACCTTATCAGATTAATACCGTTATGTTGAAATTCATGATAATGTAGGCCTTTGTTTAAAAGATGATCCAGAAACCAAATAATCAAAAAAATCAAGGCAAACATTTTCGTGTTAATTGTCTCTTCATTATTTATAAATATAAAAGTGTATTTTTTCTTTTATAACGCTCCATTTCATAATGGCAATAGTCTAACCCCAAAAGAGGCGTGTTTTAAATCATTTGACTTTTAACAATGTAATGGATATAGAATTCACACAATCAAATACAGAATTATTTACATACAGTCATGTACTCTTTATTATAATTACTTTAATGTGTTAGCGACTGTAACAGTATTTGTCTGGTTAAACAGATATTGATCATTTATCATACAAAAGTGAATTTTATATAGATGCACATGAACAAGATAACTACAACGTGTTGCCACTTTTCTTCTAAAGTTTCGTTATACACATGAAGAGAAGTAAATCAACATCTTGATCGACAAATCTCTGTGAATACTCATATTCTCAGTTGGTATAAGAAGTGAATGATATATGAAGAAGAGTGAATCTCTATGTACGTCAATCACGTGTTTTCGCCAACCATTATCATGTTGGTTAATACCTTCAAGACAAACTTCGACTCAAAGCCTATTGTTTCTCATAATATTTAAATCCCTCGTCTTCAACAAAGTCGTCTCTGCTGACACCGGTGCCGCCTACCACCTGTTTGTTGAGCTCACACACACCGTTGCTGATGTTAAATGACACGCATTCATCTCGCCTGTTACACTCGGCACCGCATTTGACCAATGACAATCCATGTTTGGTTTTGATCACGTGATTTCGAAGGCGCCGTCCCTCGATCCGTTTGAAGAGGGAGGTCTTCTGGTGGACTATGTCTGCTTGTGATGGTGTTGTAGGAAATGCCTGGTGAATTGTGGTAAAATCTGTGGAAAATAACCGAAATAAACATTTGATGTGACGTTTGACGATACCTATTAACGTAGGTCTATATTAAAGACTTTTGCAAAGGCTTTTAAAGAATGAACCTTAATCAGGTTCAATAGCCTTGGTCATCACCTTTTAAAATATGCGAGCATTACAGCGACGTATAACCTAATCCAAACATTATTTCTTTGGGATATATGCAATAGTGTATTTTAATTGCCTTTGAACTTATTTCTAGGAAGTCTTTGTGAACGTGTTATGAATTAATATCAATTTTAAAGATCCGATGCTAGGCAAAGATTGTACCCCTTTCAACCAACTTAAAGATTACGTATGCATACACTTGACATAAAAAAAAAAACACATGTAGCAAAAGACTACACCTGACTGATTTCTTTTTTAAAGGCCAAGTTGAAATTTCATGTAGCCTGTCGATTATCTCGATTTTTTCCTGAAAGATCGTTAACACCACACACTGTCTAAAGCAACAGTTTGATTTTTTCACCCTCTCTCTATTTATGTTCATTGTATTATTTCATTTTTGATAGAATGTTTACCCAAGTCCATTGACCTTTGGATAGGAAGGCATATGACTATCTGGCCATCTATATTAGCTTACTTTCATAGTAGGTATACGGAGAAGTGAAATTACGTTAACATTATGAAAAACCTCTTGCCCATAATATAGACCTATAATACAATACCTATATCGAATAAAACTATAAGGCAATGGATGCTTTTAATTTTTCCACACAATAGATTCATTTTTTGTTTTTGTGTGTCGGGGGGGGGGGGGGATGAGGGGCTTTGTATGCTGCAGGCGAAACAATATTATTCAAGCCTCCCCCGCGCTGTATCCCCCCCCCCCCCCGTCATCGTTCATATTAATAATGAGACAAATACTTATTATTGAACAAAATTATTAAAAAAATCTAACTCAACGAGAATACAAAACAAAATGGTAAGAATTTCCGAAGCAGAAACGCTCCCTCGGCTAACTTTCACACTGCCCCAAACACAATATATGTATGTATATTGTATATTTTTCGCTCAGTTTTCTTGTAATAGAAGTCCCCCATGTGTTGTACTGAAATCGAACGTCCCTCCCTGATATTAAACCACACTGTGCTGGTGGTTATCTGTACAGGAACGCTACTTCTAGCGTTAGCTCAACCATGAAATATTAATGATATTAATAACAACGATGATGATGAATAATAATGATGATGAAAGTGATACATGTAATAATACTACAACTACTACTAATCATAATATAATAATAATAATATGAATGATAAATATAAAGATGATAATAACGATAATATTAATAAATGATCATATTAGTAACAACAACTACGGTAATAATAATAAGAATAATAGTACTTCTACTAAAATTAATAATAATCGTAATTAACAATAATAATAATATGATAACAATAGTTACATACTAATGTTTCTAATAACTGTACTATCGCAACCTATAGTGTCTCATCTGGATTTGTCTTATAATTAATAATGATAATAAAAATCATGATAATGATAATAATCATATTTTTTTTAACCAAGAGAAGTCTCATCAGCTTCAGTGTTGTTCTTCCGGAGGGCGTGCAATTATTATGACACTACGAATTGTCAGGTACACATTTACAGCTGGGTTGGAAGTGGCGAATGTGGATTTATGTATTGCCAAAGGACATTGGTGCCGGTCTGGGATTCGAACCCTAAACATAAGGAGTGAGAGCCAAGTGAATGAACCACTTTACCATGACACCTCTACGTAATAAGGGAGTTTACAGATAGCACATGGTACAAATGACCCCAAATATCCACAGATCTTTTGCACATGGAGAAGTTCCACTTTTAGCATCTTAGAATAATAACTGCCAAAGTCCTAGATGTGCTTCATAAATACCTTTTGTTTGCCCTCTTGAAAAGAATACTTCCACCTGCGTATCTTAGAATGTACCGTTGGTGCATAAATGAATAATGTAACATAACTTTCATGACCGCGGCATGTCCAGTATTCATCTCTGGTGGGTTTTACCTTTTTGGTACAAATGACCTTTATCTGCCCATGCGCAGATTGTTTCTGTAAACTCCCTTATTTTGTGAATATTTACCTGGCGTAGGAGTCCGATCTTCGGTAGGCGTTTCAAGAGTGCCCTGTTATCAAACAGAAATGTACCATTCTCTCCCGTCAATATAATCATAACAGATTATTTCATGAAATAACTTTAATTATTTTATTGTGAATACTTTATTTCATGAAAACGGGGTAATATAGTATTACATACGTAACTTAGTAGGAAAATATGAAACGACCCTGTTACCTAGCAATGGTCGATGTGTATCGTGTTGTGAAACCTATTTCTATTCTCACTCATAATCGATGTTTGATACATTTATTTCCTAGTGAGAAAAAGAAAAATCTATTTCAAAAGTACATTGTACAAATTTATAAAATGGAATAAATGAAAGAATGAATGAATAAGTGATTAAGCGAGTGAGTAAAATAGAATGAATGAATTGTAATTTGAACGTTAAATCAGTTCATTATGTTATGAAAAAAATTATCTATCAAACAAATGAGTTAGTAAATCATTTAAACAACACCGAATTATATTCTTCCCAGCAAATGTGTGTATCAAGTATCTCATATGACCCCGTTATGGAAAACTCACACTTGATGACCTTGTCGGCACGGTTGTTTCACCTCTGACACCTATGTTTGGAATAAGAATAGCAGTAAAAAGACGAGCATTAAAAGATGCGATGCTAGGTAAAGAATAACCCCTTCCAACCCACTACAAGGTTACGTAGACCTGCACTTGACATGGAAATACATATAGCATATCCCTATACCTGACCGATTTATTAAAGGCTAAGTTGAAATTTCATGTAGCCTGTTGGATAGTTTCATATTTATCTCTAATTACATTACAAGGCAACGGATTCCTTCAATATTAACAAAACGGCAGACTCGTGTGTTTTTTTAGGGGGCGAGGAGGTTTGGATGCTGCGCCCCCAAAGATATAATTTATGGCCTCAATCCCGCCTTAGTGTTTGCCCCATTTCGATAATGATAAAAATATACAAAATCTTAACTCAATATCTGTATACAAGGATACAATACAAAATTACGAAAATTTCCGAAGAAGAAACGCTACCTCGGCCCACTGGCCCCTGCCCCCCAATACTTGTATGTTTATTGTACATTTCCTATTGTGGATTGCCAGTGTCGCGAGCATGAGGCCAGGCAATCCACACAAAATAACAACAACAACAATACTAATACTAATAATGATAAAATGATAATAGTTACATTTATTTAGCGCTTAATTCTAATGTTTCTAATTACTGTGTGCCTACTCTCATAACCAATAGTGTTTTATCTGGATTTGCTCTTTCTTAACCAATAAATGATAATAATGATAATAATCATGATTTTGTCTACCAAGAGAAGTCTCATCAAATTCAGTGCTGTTCTGCCAGAGGGCCCTGCAATTAGTATTACTTTAGCGAATGCCAGGTACCCAATTAAACTGGGTAGGAAGTTGCGGATGCTGATAAATATCTTGTCAAAGGAAATTGGTGCCGGACTGGGATTCGAAACATGAACATTAGGATTGAGAGTAAAGTGACTGAACCACTTTGCCATGACGCCTTCACATCAGTTTGTGAATACTTACCTGGCGTTGGAGTCCGTATTTCTGTCGGCGTTTCACGGCTGGCCTGTTATCAAACAGAAATATACAATTCTTTTCATTCAGTACATTCATAATAGATTAATTTAAACAATTCTTAGAATGCGATATGTAGATTTCAGGAAAACAGGGCAATTCAGAATTACATACATAACTTAGTACAAGATTAAGAATCCAGTAACCAAGCAATCAATATTAAGTGTATCGTTTCATCATTCAACTTGGTTTTATGAATCTTATTACTGTTCTAGCTTTTAACAATTAAATGAAATCAAATAAATGCATGAATGAATAGGTGATAAAGCGAGTGAGTAAAATAGAAAAAAATAAATTGTAAGATGAACGTTAATTGAATATATGATGTTATACAAAATTTCATCTGAACGAAAATTAGTTAGTCAATTCTTTAAATTACACCGAATTACATCTTCCTAGTGAATGCTTGTTATGTCAGATGACCCCCTTATGGAGGATAACTCACACTTGTTAACGCTGTCGGCACGGTTGTCTCATCTGTGACACCTATGTATGGAATAAGAATAGCTTGAAAATCACGATCGATGATTTTAACAATTTGATTTGTAGGAGGACAAATTAGCTGGCGATGCAGCATTCTCCTCTCCTGCTCGCACACTCTGGAACATGCTATGCCCTTAAATTAAAATCATCACCAACCTGCCACCAACTTGCCAACAGTAAAAAAAAAAATTCAAACAGAGTTTGGAGACCTTTCTGTTCTAAAACTTTACGCATTCTTTGAACTTACACTGTCACTGCTAGGTAACACTGACTCATAAATGGCATCTCAAATATCAAGTGGAAAAGGTGCTAGATAAATTGCAACTATTATCATTATATGCAGTTTTCAAGAAAATTGATAAATAACTTAAACTTGCTCTAAAATTACTCCTTACATTCGTAATCAGCGTAGATGGAGTTGTAATCCCCCGGGCACGTCGATCCCGACCGGCATGAGATAGTGATTAAACATGGATTGACAGCCGCGCAGTACGGAGCCCACTGTGCCGTCTTGTCACTGTCATCACATTGGCTGTCCAGGGAGGGGTCATAAGCCTCACAAGAAGTAGCCCTCACACAAACTCCTTTGATGATGTTGATTGTTGATCCTGGGTCACACTCCATCGTGATCGTTGGGGATTCAGTTGAACATCCTGTAACTATATGCACAGTGTGATACAAAGTTGTAATTATGAAGTTAAACGCATTTTCATCTTCACTTTCAATGTACATGCACAGAAAATAACATACATTTTTTATGAGATTATTCCATTCTCATTTAGATTGATACATTTCATCATTATTCAATTTATTCTGAAAGAAAAATAAATATAATTTGAGAAAATTAGTGACAATAAAAGATTAAGACTATATTACATTAAATCATTTAGGTTGTATACGAAAGACATGATTATTTGGAACTGTTTGGTGTTCACCCCTTTAATTGAAGAAAATGTAGAAGGGGGCGAAGAGGGGCTGCTATTGCAATAGAGCAGACCAATCGAGAAGGCATTGAAGCGTTTTCATTTTTAATCTCAAACTCGATCATGCTTAGATATTTTGTGTGGATTACCTGGCCTCATGCTCACGAAATTGGCAAACCGGAGTAGAAAATGTACATTGCACATACATGTTTTTTTCGGGGCAGTGGGCCAGTTAGCTGAGGTACCGTTTCTGCTTTGGAAATTGTCGCCATTTTGTATTGTATCCTCGTTTACAGATGTTTAGTTCAAAATGTACAAATGTGGAGTTTTTAATTCCAATGTTTTCCTTTGTAATAGCCAACCGATGAGGCGAGCTTGATAATCGACGTAAAGTAATATATGTCCACGTGATGGCATAATGTGACGAAAAAAAAATCAAAACGGGAATGTATTTATTCCAACTGATTTGTTTTTAATTTTAAGGGATTTGAAGCCGATTCGGCTAGTATTCTGACTAAAAGGTGAACTTGAATTCCGGTTGTTGGTATTCCTATCATCATTTTAGGACCTAAATCGGGAAGACGATGCTTGTTTGTATAGATTTGTTTATCTTTTACTATTAACATTTCTTCGAAAATTGGATCACAGTCGGTTCGTGTAGTGTGAGCTGCATGGCCTTTGGCAAAGTATAATTGAATTTTGGTTTCTCGTCCAGAAATGTTGAAATAAGGAGAAGGGTTTCAAGTTTGATATCTATCATTTGATACTTTTTCTGCACAGTAAAATGCTACTGAGATTTTTTGTACATATTTCATTTAGAATTGCACTACAGAGGCTAAAAACAATGTGAAATTGCATTATATTAACGATTTTGTTATCAAACTGTTTTTAGGTTTCAAGGTTTTGTATGTATTTTTATTTCAAAACAAAAATACCAATGACAAACGAATTGAGGTGGGTCGTACAAAGGAAGGAAAAGGGGACGAAAAGTCAGGAATTAATTTTATTTTGCCTTAGGTACTTTACTACAGGCCTAACTGATATGTTTGTATACTCTATTGAATAATAAAAGCATTGAGGTGTCTTTAAAGCACTCTTGCAGTTATCTGTTCTACCCCCCCCCCCTTTCAGGATTTATAAAAATTTATTAAATCGCTATTTCGTTAAAAAAAAATCGATCTTACTTACCTCGGATTGGAGCAGCTCTCTTCTACAACAGAAATGAAATAAAATCACGTAAGGAGGCTATCATTCTAAAAACCTGCTAGGTAATGTAATAGGTAGTCTAAAAGTACCCAATTGTTATAGTTTGCGTCAGAATTTGTTATAGTTTGCGTCAGCATGAACGAGTTATATGAATGAACAACTTTACTACACGGGGGCTACTTTATTGTTGTTGTTAACTACAATTGACAACCGATCAGAAAGTTACCGCAGACATTGAAACATTTGTAAACGTAATCGATACTGATTTTTAGCCTATTCCACAGGGACATGAAATGTGAGAAATTCTTGGAAAAAGAAGAAGCTAAACGTGTTTTTCTTTGACTGCCGTGTGAGTGTCCCACAGGACATTATTTTAAGAGAGACCTTTTCTCAATTAATGCAAACCTTAAACCTCGTGAAACCAACCCACAACACACCCACACCATCGCAAAAAAGATGTTTTTTTCTTCGTTTTCTTTGATTTGTACTAATCCCCAAAACGTGAGGACCTTTATAGACTTGTTAGACAACTTGAGAGAGCAGTGAGAACTGGTGTGAAGAGTCGCTTCCATTTAAAGGGGTGGCTATATTATAAGAATACATATTATGTATACGATTCCATATAATCTGTCTATTTTCCCTTTAAACATGCAAAGTAAGAATGTCACGATCACAATTTTTCACATTTGGCAAATGCATTTCATTGATATTTTAATGGTTATGTATAGATGGATGCAGGATTCAAATAGATGTGGATGCACGAATAAATCCGTTATTTACCTGTCTATTCTGTCCTTTAAACATGGATGTTAAAGTGGGATTGTCACAATCACCAGAGGACGAAGATGAATCCGATTCTAAACGAATATAAGAGAGAAGACAGAACAATTTTAAGATATTGATTAAGGTAGCAGCTACTCTCGATATATACAAGAGTGGAAGTCCATTTTTTTTATATAAGGCTCACTTCGCTTCGAGTAGAGTGGAATCAATCCTCAAAACAGAAAGAAATATTAATAATAATAAGAATTTTTATAATAATAGTAATCATAATAATGATAATTATAGAAGGCTCTTTTATAGCTCTAATGTCTCTCTAGCCTAACATTCTTGGCATACCACAGTAATGTTATAACCCTAGCTTTATTTAGCATGGCTATACCTTTGTGGCGTTCTAGCTCTAGTACCCATATACCTCACCTGGGTCTAGTGTGCTAAATGTAGATTACTGGAAAGACCAATAAATAGAAAGATCAAGATAACCGACGCGAAGATGAAAATGACTCTGGAACAATCCATTGCTCTTCCTGAGTTTATGATCTTGACTTTGAAGAGACGTTGGAAGTTATTTGAAGTTTGACGTAGAAAATGAAGCAACTATTAATCTGTGGAAGTGATAGGAGATCCGAGATAAACCTGGAACAGATGAAAACGTGACTGTCCTGTCAGAGGAGTATGGTGGCTAGTGTCGAACGCAAAGAATGAAATTGTCATAAATATGAAATCTGTTATGAACAACAAAATATATTTCACAATGAAGTTTAATTAAAGTAATTTTCAGCGTGACGCAATATTAGCCTTCGCTCCAGTCTCCTTTTTCTGCGTTTTAAGATCATATTACTAAATAAACGAATGAATGATCCTTCTTTCTGACTGTTCCCAAATTTTATGTCTCATGGTAACGTCATGAAGAATATTATGTAATTGCTTACCTCTATAAATAAGAAAATAAGTATCAAGATGCCGTTGAAAATATAAATAGTACATGAACTACTCTATATAACTTGATAGAAGGCAAATCTAGCGAGCAAGATAATCACACCTACATTTGAAAGAAATACATTACCCTAAATAACACAATAGCAGATTTGTGTCTTTCGAACCAATTACTGATAAAGAGAGAATTATTCAATTGGAGTGATTGATGATTCATATCGGAATTTCATTTTATTGGCATATTTAGTCTTCTTCTTTTGTCATTTACTCAGATGTCAAATTCTCTTTTTAAAAGATAAAGCGGAGATTTTGTCATGTAATTTCATTGTGAAAGATACTGTTTTAAAGCGATGGGGGAAGGTTGATCACCAATAGTATTGATATCACCAAGTATTGATATATATATTGAGGTTTTGGAAACATCAAAATAGTGAGAGATTGGCCCAGTTTTGCACAGTGTGGCAGGCATGTGGTCGTGGTACACAACAGTTAGCTTTGGTTGGTTTGTTTAGTTTACCCGACTGCTAAGAAAGCATGTATATGCGTGTAGGTATGCAATCAGGGGACCGATGACTTTCAGTCTTCCCAGAGGAACTTGGTAATGAGGATTAATGCCTTACAAAAGGGCAGCAACGATTTTGTTTTGAGCCCTCGGAACGATATATGTTTATAAATATAATAACAGTTTAACAAAATATTAATTTAGTTGTCTTATTATTTAGAATTTGTTTTCCAAGTAGGTATTGGTATGAATTTATTGTGTAAGACAACTAGACAACAATGTCTGCTTTCCAATATTTTGACCTGATTGTGAAACTCACATGTAAAGTAACGGAAAGGCCTAAAAACTAATTTTTCTGTTTGCAGTTTGTAGTTGTAAGACTATTTTTCGTATTACGTGTATTTATGTTATTTTAATTTTCATTCACTGTAAGCGGTAATTTATTGTGATACGTAGACTTCATGAAAACGGGATAATATAGAATTACATAAGCGCGGTAATAATAACAAAAATACAAAATAAATAAAGTTAGTTTAATTCCGTAATAAATGATCTTTGAAGATATCCCGAAGTTACAGGTATATTTTAAGTACAGTAAGCATCAATAATGTAGTCGATCTGAGATTGGTCATCCTGTGGATTCTGATGTGAACAAGGAAGAGATCCCTAGCACCTCTCATCCAATGTACACAGGTATAATTATGGTAACGGTGAAAATAGATAATTTACTGCCCTCAACTGCTCTGATATCGCATATACAAAAATAAACAACGACTTGTTTCCTTTTTCAGCACAAGAGGGCAGCGTATACCCAACAAACAAAATTGGTAACCTTATGAATTACCATTAAAATAAAAATTGCCAATGCAAAATTTGATTTTGATCCTTTAAATGGGTTTATGGTGTAACGAGTCGCCATATAAGGGGGGGGTATTGGGTAGTGTGGGGGAGGTTACGCAATGCAGTAAGTGTGTGGTTGCCCATTTGGGTTGCCCATCTACTCTCGTGCGTAGCTACACGACACCAGGTCCCTCAAGCTCCGCCATGTTTACTTTACTTATTCATGTATGTTAATGTATTCGTCTTGGCTAATAACGGCGCACCATTATTGGCGAATCAGTGTTCTCTAAGTCATTTATTATAATGAGGACCCAATATTAATTTCACTGTATAGCTTCGTACTGTTGGAGAGAAGAAAAAAAATCGATCAAACATATTCAATATTTTAATTTAATGAAAAGGGGGGGGGGACATATATCAATAGTTTCTTCAGAATACTGTCTAGGTCCACAAAAGTGACGTGACAATATGGCTGTCTCAAATCAAAATGATTACAGATGTCACGATTGCTGATTATTTAGAGAGTTTGAATGGTTAGTGTTGTACGAATATTGGCGTTTGATTTTTTGTTTTGATAGATTTCTATTATTTTCCCTATCATCGGAAGAATCACAAAGGGGACTTCGTCATTAACAATAATTAATCTTCAAAAGGATTGATGTAATTCAATTTTATCTGTATAATCGGTCCCATGGTGGCCCAATCTTAAAAGTAAAAAAAAAGAAAGAAAAAAAAAGAAGGAAAATGTAGAAATGGGGTGGAGATATTAGGGGTAGAGTTGTAGAGGGGGGGGGGACACCATTACATTTTCTGTTGGCAAATAAGAACGCTTTTTTCAAATTGAAAACAAATGGGAACTTTTGACATTTAAATTTGATTTTTCTTCTTCTTCATTCTCACATTTTTTGTGGGGGAGGAGGGTGTTCAGCAAACTTTAAATGTAATTTGACACCCCTCCCCTCTCTCTTTTGAGAACCCAACCAAGAGTATATTTATCAGCAGTTCCAAATCCTGTCAGTTGGAGAGAGCAGGGGTGGGACAGTGTATATGATGGTGGTATTACCCCCCCCCCCTCCCCCACATGCTTCAACTGTTTTAAATACATATTTGAACATGATATTGGCAACTGCTTTCTCCCTTTCTCCCTCTCCCTCACTATATCACAGCATAACATATTTCTCATTTCTCACCATTAAATAATTCTCTTTTATTATCTTTCCTTTTCTCATTTGCTTTTCTCTCTCTCTCTCTCTCTCTCTCTCTCTCTCTTCTCTCTCTCTCTCTCTCTCTCTCTCACACTAAGTCACAACATTATATATTTCTCATTTTCTTAACATTAACATCTCTTACCATTAAATACTTCTCTCTTATTCTCTTATCCTTTTTTCTTTCTTCTCTCTCTCTCTTTCTTTCTCTTTCTCTTTATTTCTCTCTCTCTCTTTCTTTTTTTTCTCTCACGTTCTGTTTTAAGACTTCTTCCACCTAAGATTTACACAACCCAACCGTATGCACATTACAATACAATATGTCAAAAGATTTGAAGAGAATATTGATATAAGATAATACAAATTAGGTTCATTTTATTTATTATCCATAAAACATCAAAATATCGTATTAGGCTATTAGGATATTAGGCTCAAATAGTTTCATTCGCTCCTTGAAATTATTACAACTTCAATCTTATGCATTTTGCCACATACATTTTCCCCAATATTTTTAAACAAAGCATAGGCTACTTCTGAGCCCCTTTTCTTTCTTTCCAGGGAATGTATTATATCATGACTGGCACCGTATTACAAAACATATTATAAAAATAAGATACTTTTTGTCTTTTTAATTTACCCATGACTCAAAATCATTTTTTTTTCTCCAGTCAAACAATGCACATCTGATGTACAAATAATCCGTAAGAATGATGGTTGCTTTTTGGTCCACACTAACACGAAGGACATATTGGTGCCTTTTATTTTTAGTAATGCCTATATGCAGCTTATATGGAAATAATACTTTAGTTGTCTATGGGACGGAAATTCAAAGGGAAGGAAAGGAGGAAATATTGGGTTTAAAGGAGAAAAGGGGATCAAATAAGGGGCAAAGGGGTGAATGGTAGAATGATAGAATGAAGAATAAAATAAGGTATGATTTCGTTTTAAATATTAAAAAACGAAGATATACACAAAAGAAGAGATCAACTCAGTATTAAAACAGGGAACAGCATAATGAAAGAAAAATAAAAGAATAACACAAGGAAAGATAGGAGAAATATGAAATGAGAGGGGATAAGACTTGTACTGAAAACCATTATAGAAGATTTAAAAAAATAATACAAACCCGACTATGGGCATTGAATATGTGTTCATCACTGACAGTTAAGGGCCACCGTTTAAGCAATTCTTTCAACTTAATTATGTACACAGATATGATGAGCCATCAAAAAGGATTTGAATTTACAACAAAATTAATCAAATTCTAGCGCAACACTGCAAAAGTAGGAAAATCTACTAACAAGATATTGTAAACAAACAAGATTCTGATGAACACACAATTCTAATGAAGTGATTTAAGTCGCACCAACACCGGTCTTATATCAAGTCGCTGTGCCTTCCCGATCACATGAGATAAATAAACCTGTAAGCCCATAGGTTAGTCATTGAAAACTGTATAAAACGTCAAATTCTTATTGCGTTCAATTTTTACGACCGGGGAAATACTATGTACGAAGCTGATATCTGAGAACAAAGATGTGTCCTTGTATAGCTAAGACCTAGTCCTATGGAATCTGATTCGGTTCAGATAAACCATAGGTCCTATTTTCAGCATTTAATATTTAGGTTACCCATAGTTCTGATTTTATCCTGAAAATCAAAACCTATTTATAGTACCCCAACAGTAAAGGCATGAATATTGAGAACATCAACATCCAATCTTCAGTATTTTATTTGTGTGTGTATGTGGGTGTGCGTGGACGTGTTTGTGTAGACCTTATCAGATTAATACCCTTATGTTGAAATTCATGAAAATGTTGGCCTTTTTTCAAAAGATGATCCAGAAATCAAATAATCAAAAAAATCAAGACAAACATTTTCGTGTTAATTGTCTCTTCATTATTTATGAATATAAAAGTGTAATTTTCTTTTATAACGCTCCATTACATAATGGCAATAGTCTGACCCAAAAGGGTGTGTTTTAAATCATTTGACCTTTAACAATGCAATGGATATAGAATTCACACAATTAAATACAGAATTATTTATCATACAAAGTAAATTTTATATGCACATGAACAACACAACTACAACTTGGTGCCACTTTTTTTTCTAAAGTTCCGTTATACACATGAAAAGAAAAGAAGTAAATCAACATCTTGAACGACAAATCACTGTGATACTCATATTCTCAATTGATATAATAAGTGAATGATATATGAAGAAAAAAAAGAGTTAATATCTATGTACGTCAATCACGTGTTTTCACAAACAATTATTATGATGGTTAATACATTCAAGACAAATTTCGACTCAAAGCCTATTGTTTCTCATAATATTTAAATTCATCGTCTGTAACAAAGTCGTTCATGCCGACATCGGTGCCGCCTACCACCTGGTTGTTGAGCTCACACACACCGTTGCTGATGTTAAATGACACGCAGTCATCTCGCTTGTTACACTCGGCACCGCATTTGACCAATGACAATCCATGTTTGGTTTTGATCACGTGATTTCGAAGGCGCCGTCCCTCGATCCGTTTGAAGAGGGAGGTCTTCTGGTGGACTATGTCTGCTTGTGATGGTAGTGTGGGCAATGCCTGGTGAATTGTGGTAAAATCTGTGGAAAATAACCGAAATAAACATTTGATGTGACGTTTAACGATACCTATTAACGTAGGCCTATATGAAAGATGATCGCAAGGGCTTTCAAAACATGATCCTTAATCAATTTCAATAACGTGGTCTACACCTTTTAAAATATGCGAGCATTACAGCGACGTATTACCTAATCCAAACATGATTTTTTTTGGGGGGGATATATGCAATAGTATAATTCAATTGCCTTTGATTTTATTTCTAGGGAGTCTTTGTGAACGTGTTATGAATTATTATAAAGTTTAAAGATGCGATGCTAGGCAAAGATTAACCCCTTTCAACCCACTTAAAGATTACGTAGGCATACACTTGACATAAAAAATACATGTAGCATAATACTACACCTGACTGATTTTGTTAAAGGCCAAGTTGAAATTTCATGTAGCCTGTCGGATAATTTCGAATTTCTCTTTAAACATCGCTAACACCACACACTGTTTGAAGCTACAGTTTGATTTTTTCACCCTCTCTCTCTCTTTATGTTCGTTGTTTTATTTTGTTTTCATTTCTAAGATTTTTAAAAGAATGTTTACCCAAGTCCATTAGCCGTTGGACAAGAAGGCATATGACTATCTGGCCATCTATTTTTAGCTTACTTTCATAGTAGGTATACGGAGAGGTGAAATTACGTTAAACTTTAATATGAAATACCTCTAATACCTCCCATAATTTAGACCTATAATGAAATATATATATATATATATATATATATATATATATATCGAATTACATTATAAGGCAACGGATGCCTTAAATTTTCCACAAAATAGATTCATTTTTTGTTTATTTGTGTCGGGGGGGGGGGGGGGGGGTGAGGGGCTTTGAATGCTGCAGGCGAAAACAATATTATTCAAGCCTCCCCCGCGCTGCCTCCCCCCTTCCTACCGTCGTTCATATTAATAATTAGACAAATATTTATTATTGAACAAAACTATACAAACTTCTAACTCAACATTTGTAAACGAGGATACAACACAAAATGGCGAAAATTTGCGAAGCAGAAACGCTCCGTCGGCTAACTTTCCCACTGCCCCAAATACATATATGTATGTATATTGTATATTTTTGCTCTGTTTTCTTGCAATAGATGCCTCCCTTCACCAACCCCCCCCCCCCCCCCATTTAGTGTACAGAAATCAAACGACTTTCCCTGATATTAAACCATACTTTGCTGGTTGCTATCTGTGTAGGAATGCTACTTCTAGCATTAGATCAACCATGAAATATTAATGATATTAATAACAACGATGATGAAAGTAATACATGTGATACTACTTCTACTTCTACCACTACTACTACTACTACTACTATTTTAATATGAATAACAATAATTATATAAATAATAAATGATAATAATAGTAACAACAACGGTAATAATAAGAATAATAATACTTCTACTACAATTAATAATAATCGTAATTAACAATAATAAAATGCTAATAATAGTTACATACTAAATGTTTCTAATAACTGTCCTATCACAACTTATCTTATAGTGTCTTATCTGGATTTGTCTTATCGTTGATAATGATAATAATGATGATGACAATAATCATAATTTTGTTTACAGGAAAAGCCTCATCAGCTTCAGTGCTGTTCTGCCAAAGGGCCCTGCAATTATTATTACACTACGAATTGCCAGGTACACGTTTACAGCTGGGTAGGAAGTGGCGAATGTGGGTTTATGTCTTGCCAAAGGGAATTGGTGCCGGTCTGGGATTCGAACCCTAAACATAAGGAGTGAGAGTCAAGTGAATGAACCACTTGACCATGACATCTCCACATAATTTTGTGAATACTTACCTGGCGTAGGAGTCCGATCTTCTGTAGGCGTTTCAGGAGTGGCCTGATATCAAACAGAAATGTACCATTCTTTCCCGTCAGTATAATCATGATAGATTATTTCATGACATAACTTTAATCATTTTATTGTGAAACGTATATTTCATGAAAACGGGATAATATAGAATTACATTCGTAACTTAATAGAAAAATATGAAACAACCCGGTTACCGAGCAATGATCGAATTAAGTTTATCGTTTTAACATTCAACTTACTGTTATGTAACCTATTTCTCTTCTCACTCGTAATCGATGGTTGATACTTTTATTTGTAAGTGAGAAAAAGAAAAATCTATGTCAAAAGTACATTGCACAAATATATAAATTGAAATAAATGAATGAATGAATGAATAAGTGATTAAGCGAGTGAGTAAAATAGAATGAATAAATTGAAATTTGAAAGTTGAATCAGTTCATCATGTTATGAAAAAAGATTATCTATAAAACAAATGAATTAGTTATTTAAATAACATCGAATTATGTTCTTCCCAGTAAATGTGTGTACGTCCCATGACCCCGTTAAGGATAACTCACACTTGTTGACCTTGTCGGAACGGTTGTTTCACCTCTGACACCTATGTTTGGAATAAGAATAGCATTAAAAAGACGAGCATTAAAAGATGCAATGCTAGGTAAAGACTAACCCCTTCCGACCCACTACAAGGTTACGTAGACCTACACTTGATATGGAAATACATATAGCACATCTCTATACCTGACCGATTTATTAAGGCGAGGCGTCAAAAATATCGATACCAGCAGGCTGCCGCCTCACGTATTGGCGCATCGAGGCTGCAATTACGGCCGAAGCCTGGCTGGGGCAATTATTTTTCACTTATTAGCCCAGCCGGCTTGCGCCAGGCTGGGATCTGAGGCTCGGTTTCCATTCGAAAGGCGGCAGCCGGCGCATGCTTTTGTTCGGAGACCATTATGATGACATCATGAGTTAATTGAGGGTCCTACCGCCAGCGGTAGCCGGCTGAGCTAATTTAAAAAATGCAGCCAGGACGCACAAGTGCAGTTAGCTGCCGCTGGCTGGTATATTTATTTTTAACGCCTCGCCTAAAGGGTAAGTTGAAATTTCATGTAGCCTTTTGGATAACGGCAACGGATTCCTTCAATATTAACACAACGGCAGACTCGTGTATCTTCAGGGGGCAAGGAGGTTTGGATGCTGCGCCCCTAAAGGTATTATTTATGGCCTCAATCCCGCCTTAGCGTTTGCCCCATTTTGATAATGATAAAACATTCAATTATTACACAAAAATATACAAAATCTTAACTTAATACCTGTAAACGAGGGTACGATACAAAATGACGAAAATGTCCTAAGTAGAAAAGCTACCTCGGCTTACTGGCCCACTGCATCAAATACTTGTATGTTTATTGTACATTTCCTTCTCTGGGTTGCCAGTGTCGTGAGCATGAGGCCAGGCAATCCACACAAAATCACAATAATAACAACAACAACAACAACAATGATAATAATACTACTACTACTAATAAAATGATAATAGTTACATTTATTTAGCTTTTAATCATAATGTTTCTAATTTCTGTATGCCTACTCTAATAATCAATATTGTTTTTCTGGTTTGTCTGATCTTAAATAATACATGATAATAATGATAATAATCATAATTCTGTTTACAGGAAAGCCTCATCAGCTTCAGTGCTGTTCTGCCAAAGCGCCCTGCAATTATTATTACACTACGAATTGCCAGTTACCCATTTACAGCTGGGTTGGGAGTGGCGAATGTGCGTATGTCTTGCCAAAGGACATTGGTGCCGGTCTGGGATTCGAACCCTAAACATAAGGAGTGAGAGCCAAGTGAATGAACCACTTTACCATGACACCTCTACATAATTTTGTGAATATTACCTGGCGTAGGAGTCCGTTTTTCTGTAGGTGTTTCAGGAGTGCCCTGTTATCAAACATAAATGTAACACTCTCTCCCGTCAGTATAATAATAACAGGTTATTTCATGAAATAACTTTCATTATTTTATCGTGAATACTTTATTTCATGAAAACGGGGTAATATAGAATTACATACGTAACTCAGTAGGAAAATATGAAACGACCCGGTTACCTAGCAATGATCGATGTGTATCGTGTTATGAAACCTATTTTTATTCTCACTCATAATCGATGTTTAATACTTTTATTTGTAAGTGAGAAAAAGAAAAATCTATGTCAAAATTACATTGTACAAATATATAAAAAGGAAATAAATGAATGCTTGAATGAATAAGTGATTAAGCGAGTGACTAAAATAGAATGAATGAATCTTAATTTGAACGTTAAATCGATTCATCATATTATGACAAAAAATTATCTATAAAACGAATGAGTTAGTAAATTATTTGAATAACACATAATCATATTCTTCCCAGTAAATGTGTGTATGTCCTATGACCCCGTTATGGATAACTCACACTTGTTGACCTTGTCGGAACGGTTGTTTCACCTCTGACACCTATGTTTGGAATAAGAATAGCATTAAAAAGACGAGCATTAAAAGATGCAATGCTAGGTAAAGACTAACCCCTTCCAACCCACTACAAGGTTACGTAGACCTACACTTGGCATGGAAATACATATAGCATGTCCCTAAACCTTAACGATTTATTAAAGGCTAAGTTGAAATTTCATATAGCCTGTTGGATAATTTCATATTTATTTCTAATTAAATTACAATGCAACGGATTCCTTCAATATTTACAAAACGGCAGACTCGTGAATAATAAAGGATAATAATGATAATAATCATGATTTTGTCTACCAAGAGAAGCCTCGTCAGATCCAGTGCTATTTTGCCAGAGAGCCTTGCAATTAGTATTACTTTAGCGATCGCCAGGTACCCAATTAAACGGGGTAGGAAATTGCAAATGCTGATCTTGCCAAAGAAAATTGGTGCCAGACTGCGATTCAAACCATGAACATTAGGATTGAGAGTCAAATGACTGAACCACTTTACCATGACACCTTCACATCAGTTTGTGAATACTTACTTGGCGTTGGAGTCCGTTCTTCTGTAGGCGTTTCACGGCTGGCCTGTTATCAAACAGAAATATACAATTCTTTTCATTCAGTATAATCATAATACATTAATTTATGAAATAACTAAAATTCTATATATGATATGTAGATTTCACGAAATAGAGGATAATTCAGAATTACATGCATAACTAAGTAGAAGAATAAGAAACAATCCAGTAACCAAGCAATCAGTATCAAGTGTATCGTTTTATCATTCAACTTGGTTTATGAAACTTATTACTGTTCTAACTATCAACAACTAAATGAAATTAAATAAATGCATGAATGAATAGGTGATGAAGCGAGTGAGTAAAATAAAATAAATAAATTGTAAGACGAATTCAATTGTGATGTTATACAAAATTTCATCTGAAAAAAAATAGTTAGATATTTCTTCATATTACACTAAATTACAGTCTTCTTGGGAATGTTTGTATGTCACATGACCCCCTTATGGAGGATAACTCACACTTGTTAACGTTGTCGGCGCGGTTGTTTCATCTGTAACACCTGTGGGTGGAATAAGAATAGCATTAAAAAGATGATCGAGGATTTAAACAATTTAACTTATAGGAGGAAAAAAGATCGACAGCGATCTTTATTCAATCACAGTGGCGGATACAGAGGGGGGGGGGGGACAGGGGGCACGTGCCCCACCCCCCGCCAAAAAAAAATGTTATAATCAGCCCTAAATTCGCCCAAAATATACCGAAAAACAGGGGCGTGCCCCCCCGGCCCAAAAATAATATAACATAACATAACATAATATAATATGACGGTGCAAAATGTCAAATTAAAAAAATTCTTTACCCCCCCCCCCCCCCCAAAAAAAAAGTATCCTCTCATCCCCCCCCCCCCCATCCCGCTTATTCAGCGGCTGGCTGAGTCGTTGCGATTTTGGGGGGACTAAAAAAAATATATATATATGTTCTCTTTCCAAAACGGTGCCCCCCCCCCCCCTCCCCGGCAAGAAATTCCTGGATTCGCGCCTGAACCAATAATCGACAAATCAGCTGGAGATGCAGCTTTTACCTCTCCTGCTGGCACACTCCGGAACAAGATACGCCCTCAAATTAAAATCATCACCAACATGCCAACAGTAGAAACATTCAAACAGAGTTTGGAGACCTTCCTGTTCTAAAACCTTACGCATTCTTTTAACTTAAACTTTCACTGCTTGGTAACACTAACTCGTGGATGCCATCTTAGTGGAAAAGGTGCTGTATGAATTACAACTATATCATTATGAAACATGTAGAACACTTAGAAAACAGTGCCAATACATAGTTATGAATACATAACATAAACATTCACTTCTCTACGCATCCCCAAATAAGAACAACTTGAATATATTTCGATTTTTGTTTCGCAGTTTCAGGTGATTGTTATGCAATTAATTTTGCAGTGGGTTCAACGTTCATGATTTATTTCTCTTGAAAATTATGTAATTACTTGATTTATTGGATGCATTTTATATTAAAGCTCCTTGAAACGTTAAATGTTCATCCTTTTTGACTTTCATGCAATTACATATAAATAACAACATTTGTTTTAGGAGGAGCGCCGGGGCTTGGGGATTTGTGCATTTATTCTGCATTTGCCTCTCATAGATTAATATTTTTCTAATGTTATGTTCAGGTGCAAGATTTTTTTTTGTTCGAGGGGGTTGGGGGGGGGGCTGATTTCCTGTCATTTCTAGAACCGCTACTGCTTACATTCATAATCAGCGTAGCCGTAGGTGTAATCCCCTGGGCACGTTGCACCCAATGTGCATGAGACAGAGAAGGTACATGGATTGACAGTCGCGCAGTACGGAGCCGACTGTGCCGTCTTGTCACTGTTATCACACTGGCTCTCCAGAGAGGGGTCATAAGCATCGCAAGAAGGAACCTTCACACACACTCCTTTGATGATTCTGATCGTTGATCCTGGGTCACACTCGATAGTGATCCTTGGGGATCCACCTTCTTGACACTCTGTAACTGTATGCACAATGTAATACAAAGCGTAATTATGATGGTAAACAGATTTCCATCTTCAATTACATTACATAGTTTATTAAACATACATCTATTTTCTTTCAGATTAATTCATTTTCATTAAGATTAATACAAAAAATTATTATTGAATTTTGTCTGTAAGAAAAGAAGTGTAATTTAAGAAAATGAGAGACAATAACAGATTACGATTATATTACATTGTTTAAGTCATTAAGGTTAATATATATAAAAAACATGATTATTTGAAACTGTTTGTTGTTCACCCCATCCCGTAGAAAAAAATGAAGAAGTGTAAACTTTTTCACAAATGCTGAGTTTCAAATTCCGATGTTTTCCCCAAAAATAGCCAACCGATGGAATGAGCCTAAGTTTAACGAGGTAAAGTAATATATATATATATATATATATATATATATATATATATATATATATATATATATATATATATATATCACTTGTAGGCATAATGTGGCGTAATGAATTGAAAGGGTGGAAATCGAAGCGCTGCTCCAGTTCGTGGCTACCAGGAAACATGAACTGTTCGGAACTGGAGGAAAGGGGAGCAGCAAGGAAGAAAAGATGAAAGAAAGGTATGCAGGGATGTGACAGAGAAATTCACCAAAAGGAGGAAGATTAAATGGGGGTCCGGGCAGGGGGGGGGGGGAGCATACCCATGGCGAGTAAGGGGGAAGAAAAAAAAACAGTCCTGAAATTGCTGGGTATGGTAGTCTGTCAAAAAATGGAAGACCTGACACCTAAACTTTGCTACCACATACCCAGAAAGACATGACCATTGGAATAAAGACTACATTACATTAAATCATTTAGGTTTGGTGTTCACCCCGCAGAAAAACATAAAGAAGTGTAAACTATTCACAAATGTAGAGTTCTTAGTTCCAATGTTTCCCCCCAAAACAGCAAACCGATGAAACGAGTCTAAGTTTATCGAGATAAAGTACTATTACTATATATCAGATTAAGTCTATAGGTGTTGGCATAATGATATAAAATAAATTTTGATATTCAACTTTTTTTAATATATTTCCAGCCCTCTAAAAACTCCTTCTACACATTTTTTCTTTATGTATTTAGATTTGCACTTCAGAGGCTCAAAACAATGTGAATATTCATTATCTAAACGATTTTGGTTCCCAGTGTTTGTTTGTACATGTTTATTCGTTTCTGAACAAAAATACCAAATAAAATACCAATCAAACTGAGGCGGGTCGTACAAAAGAAGGGGAGGGAAAGCGAAAAAGATATTAATTGTATGTGTCCTTACGTACATTACTTCATGGCTACTCAAAGTATTGTACTGTCATGAACAGTACAGGCATCGAGGTGACTTTAAAGTTCTCGACTAGCAGTTATCTGTTCTTCCCCTATTTTTCAGGATTGATAGAAATGTCTTAAATCGATATTTCAATAAAAAAAGACACAATCTCACTTACCTCGGGTTAGCGCACTTCTTTTCTACAAAAGAAATGAAATTAAATAACGTAAGAAGGCTATAATTCTGAAAACATGTTACCTTATGTAGTAGGTAGTCTAAGAACACACTAATGTTATATTTTTGCGTCTTAATTAAGCACGACAGAGTTATTGGAACGAACAACTTTACTATTTGGGAGCCACTTTATTGTTGTGGTTAAGTAAAATTGACAACCGAACAGAAATTTACCTCATCACATTAACAAACAAATATTTTAAAAAATATTGAAGCGAAAAATAAAACAATCAATACTGATTTCTAGCCTACTCCGTGTAATGCCATAGGGACGGGAAATGTGAGAAATTCCTGAAAAAAATTCATAATCGATTTATGTTAGACTGCCGTGTAAGTTTTACATAGGCCATTATTTAATTAGAGACTTTGCTCATTATTTTGATGCAACCCTTAACACCCGTGAAACCGTCCTCCCCCTTATTCGATTTGTACTAATCCCCAACACGTGAGGATCTGTTTTCGGCTTGCCAGACGATTTTGTAGTGTGAGGAGTGACATATGAATTTGAATCTAATTCCCCCCTTTAAACATGAATGTAAAGTAAGAATGTCACGATCATTATTTTTAACATTTGGCAATTAGAACATATCAATGAAATACATTTGAAATGTATTTCATTGTTCTATGGTTACGTAAAGATAAAGACATGGATGCATTAATAAGTTTGTTATTTACCTGTCTATTGTGTCCTTTAAACATGGATGTTAAAGTTGGATTGTCACAATCACCAGAGGACGAAGATGAATCAGATTCTAAATGATTAAAAGAGAGATAGAACTTTGGGTAAATATTGATTAAGGTAGCAGCTACTCTCAAAATGTACAGTGGAAGTCCTTTCATTTTTTTTTTGGGGGGGGGGAGGGTGGGGTGGGGGTCATATCAGGGACCATTTTGCTTCGAGTAGAGTGGAATCAATCCTCAAAACAGAAAGAAAAAATAGTGGAAAGTACTTTTCAAGAATAATATTAAAGCGCCTTGAGTACCTTGCGTTGTACCCAATATTACTATCATTGCTATATTATTATTAACTCATCGACTACTTTGGAGTATCTGTTACGATAATTTGGTGAAGATCCAGCCACGAAGGAAGTGATCCAAATCTATCAAGGTATCTTCTATCAGCTCGGAGGCTGATTGTCATTCCACTGTTTGTCTTGATGTTTACCTCCCAGTTGGTTCTTGGTTTCCCTCTTTTTTTGGTACCTTCTACTTTCCCTTTCAACAAATCTTTCAAGAGACTCTGATGTATTTTGATGAGGTATAAGTATTTCGCCTAACTCTAGCTGTAAAAATTCCTACCAGGATATTTTGTTTAAGTCCTGCTATTTGCAGTATTTCTCGGTTAGTTTTCATATCTTTCCACATTATTCTCATGTACACTAAATATTAAAATTATGTAATTTCCTTACGAAAAACATAATACATGTATAATTGTTTTTTTCCTTTCCATGGTCTTCGTCAATGTCCATTTTCTTCTCTGTGTTTATCACTTTGTTCCTCACTATGTTCTTCACTCTCACCGCCCACAAAACAGTGTCACCAGCAGAGTATTTTCACCTTAAACACTGACACTGCAATTTCCCTATCAACTCTCCGCACAGGTTCAGGGACATTACGCACCCTTGACGCACTTCTCTTTTGATTTCTGTATAGCCGATAATCATAACCCACCACCCCCCCCCCCCCCCCATTGTTTGAGTTAAATGCGCCTATCTTGATGAATATTTGTGGTCATAACATTTTGCACATTGACTTAAAAAAAATCTATCCAGGATTGCCCGCAAGCTTCAAAAGCGACCAATCGGTTTAGAATAATTTCGTAACGAACAATTGTTGGTAATGAGGATGTTATGCCTTACCAAAGGGCACTAGCGCATCGTGTGTAGGTTTATACACAGTCCACTTCAAATACTGTACCCATTCCTCATATTCCGAGCTAGTTTTTGTTGTTCTATCAGTGGCGTAATGAGCCAAAAGGTGAGCCAGGAAGAATTGAAATATTTATTAAGCGCTAGGAATGCAAACTTTGCATGTAGGTCCCATCATATTTTTCTCAGTTAAATCCGTTCTCTACATTGACCACTTTTTAGAAATGTATATGTAACATGAGAAATATGGAAAGTGGCTGGCTTTTCTAGCAACACCCTTTTATGAATTATATTTGATATTGAACGAGAACATTTTTACGTTTTTCAGTTGGAGTTTTGCATTTAGGAGCAATATTGATCACACAAGCAAATAAAAATGTGATCTCTATATTTACGCATTCCTTTCTCTCTTGTGGGATTAAAAGCGTAGAAATGATATTTCAAATTATCTTTTTAAAGATTTGATTTGGTACGTTTTTCAATGAAATTATAAATTAAAAAATTACATTTAGCAATAAAATTATTTAAACCTGACTTGGAGACAAATTTCCAAACTTCATGAACAATTTTTAAGGCATCTCATGGAACATTCTTAAATACAACTGTCGCCTAATCATAATAGCAAATATCGCATAATCATTAATTAAAAGGAACAAAATATATGTGACTATATTTCTGTTCATGCACGTCATAAACTGATTTGCATCATGTCAAACACATTTCCCGATGACCACTTTAATGAAAATGATGACTTTCCCCCAAAATAGCTAAGGAGATTCAGGATAGGCGAGGGCATAATTCCATAATATTAATGATAGCACTAATGATACAGTAATAATAAGAACAATAGAAGGTTCTTGTATAGCGCTCATATCAGTCTAACTTGACACTCCTGGCACTCCACAATTATTATTACCCCGGCTTTAGGATGGCTGCCTCTATGGCGCTCTAGCATTTCAAGGAACTAATTCTTGACAGGTAGCCATTTACCTCAACCGGGTCGAGTATGGCAAATATAGATTAAGGTCTTGCCAAAGGACATTGGTATCGTGGCGGGACTCGAACCCCGAACCATGTGATCCATAGTCCGGTGACTTATCTATTTGACCACGACACCTTTATCTTCCTATATGAATGTCACTTACCTTCCATCTTAGTTGAGCTGGAAAGACCAATGAAAAGAAAGAAGAAGATAAACGACGCGAAGATGAAAACAACTCTTGAACAATTCATTGCTCTTTCTGAGTTTACAATCTTGACTGTGACGAAAAGTTAAAGATTATTCGAAGTTTGACGTCAAAAATGAAGGAGCTGTTAATCTGTGGAAGTGATAGGAGATCCGAAAAACAGCTGGAACAGATGAAAATGTGAATGTCCTGTCAGAGGAGTATGTTGCCTAGTGTCGAACGAGAAGAATAAAATTTTCATGGACCTGAAACCTTTTTATGAACAAAAAATATTTGTCAAAATTAGATTCAATTGAAGCAATAGGATTAAAATTATTTTCCGCGTGACGCAATTTTAGCCTTTTTTTCCAGTCTTTTTTCCCTGCGTTTTGAAACCGTATAACAAAATAAACGAATGAATGATCCTTGTTCGCGACTGTTCCAAAATATTATGAAAAAGCTCATAAATTATTTGTTAACCTTTTCTTTTAAAAGACTGCAAGGTTACATGACGTTGACCGGTTTGGATTACCAATATGAAAGATAAATCCTTTTTGGATATGAGCGTCTGCGATCTATTTGCTCAATAACGGCAAATCCGACTTGCATTTTAGAATCATGAACAATGAAGCTTTTACCGCATTATGATGTAATGCAGCAGCTGTTAATTAGAGTCAGTAAGATTTTTTTTTAGTGTGGAAGAGTATGATAGGAAAAATTATCCCCACATATTTTTGTTTTTCGCGTTCGACACAAAACAACATACTCCTCTGACAGGACAGTCACGTTTTCATTCTGTAATTACGTAATTTTGTATTATCTGTAGCTATTATTCTGAAACCCCCATAAAGTGTTCAAAATAAATCCGTTTGTAATTAAATATCCATTTAACGAAGGTGTGATAATGCATAGTTTCAACCTTGGTCTAATCTCCCGTTCAATAGGCGTACTCGATCATTCTACATAAGGGGAACAATATCTCCAAATTAATAAGCACAACAGGCACTTTTTATAAGCGCGAACTGTAAAACGGCTTTTCATATTAAAGTGCTAGTTAACCTATTATAATTAATTATAGTCCGTGTCTGTATGAAGCATAGTTTAATTAAAAACTTGTTGGGGGTTTGAGAATAACAGCTACAGATAATACAAAATTACGTAATTACGTCGAAAATGGAGCAGCTTTTTATCTGTGAAAGTGATAGGAAATCCGAAATACACCTGGAACAAAATAAAAACGTGACTATCCTGTCAGAGGGGTACGTTGTTTTGTGTCGAACGTGAAGAATAAAAATATTCATGAACTTGCAGCCTTTTGTTAAAAAACTATTTGTCATAATTAAATTCAATTAAATCAAAAGGATAACAAAAAAATTTCCGTGTGACGCAATATTAGCCTTTATCTTCTTTTTTCTGCGTTTTAAAATCGTATAACAAAATAAACGAATGAATGATCCTTTTCTTCGCGACTGTTCCAAAATTACCAACCAAATACTAATAAAAAGAGAGTCATACAATTGGAGTTTAGTTTTATTGGCATATTTTTTTTTCTTTTGTTCATTTAAATGTCAAATTGTTTTCTTTTTTGTAAAGACCAAGTCATGTAATTGCATTGTGAAAGAAACCGTTCGGAAGTGATGGGAAAAGGCTGAACACCAATATAAGTATTGATATAATTATGCTAAGCTGTGAGGTTTAGGAATCATGAAAATGATGTGAGCGTGGTCCAGTTTTGTTCAAGACACATGCACTTTTCATATGAATGTGTATATTTGACAGCACAAACATGTTGCAGGCATGTTGTCGTGGTCCACAGCCTTTCGATTTAGTTGGTTTGTTTTACCTGACTGCTGAGAAAGCATGTGTATGCTTGTAGGTAAGCAACAAGGGGACTGACGGTTTTAAATCCTCTCCGAATGACTTGGTAATGAGGACTAATGCCTTACCAAAGGGCACTAGCGCATCGATTTGGTTCCGAACCTGGGACCTCACGGTTACGAGACCACTGCTCTACCAATGAGCCATCGCGTCTCCTTCTAATTGTCATTCGTGTATTTCAAATATGAGGGCATTTTCAGTGACATCCTTTTCATAGGATAACTTTTATATTATACTATTCAACACTAAAATAAAAAGAATGAAAAAGCTCAAAAATCATTTGTTAACCTTTTCTTTTAAAAGACTGCAAGGTTACATGACGTTGACCGGTTTGGATTACCAATATGAAAGCTAAATGCTTTTTGAATATGAGCGACAGCGATCTATTTACTCAATAACAGCAAATCCAATGTACCTTTTAGAATATTACTTAACAATGAAGCTTTTACCGCATTAAGATGTAATGCAGCACCTGCGAATTAGATTCGGTAAGATTAATTTTATTTGTATTATCTATTCAATGTGTTTGTGCATATGAATTAACTATATTGTCACATGGAACTAGAGAGAGAGAGAGAGACGTGCTTCGGATTTTCCAATATTCTATCACTTTTTAGAATGTTGGTTTTTATGTCACGTCATTCTTTAATAAATACGTTTGTAATTAAATATCCATTTAACGAAGGTGTGATAATGCGTAATTTCAACCTTGGTCTAATCTTCCAATAAATGGGCGCACTCGATCATTCTATATAATGTGAAAAAAGATATCTCGAAATTGATAATAACAACATGCACTTTTTATAAGAGTGAACTGTAAAATGTCTTTTCATATTATGTTAAAAAGAAAAAGCTTTTTATCTGTGGAAGTGAAAGGAGATCAGAAATACACCTGAAACAGATGAACACGTGACTGTACTGTCAGAGGAGTATGTTGTTTTGTGTCAAACGTGGAGACTAAAAATTTGCATGAACTTGCAGCCTTTTGTTAACAAACTATTTGTCATAATACAATTCAATTAAAGCAATAGGATAAAAGTATTTTTCCGCGTGACGCAATATTAGCCTTTGTCTTCTTTTTTCTGCGTTTTAAAATCGTATGACAAAATAAACGAATGAATGATCCTTCTTCGCGACTGCTCCAAATTACCAATCAAATACTGATAAAAAGTGAATCATACAATTGGAGTTGTTGGTAATACGTATCGGGATTTTGTTTTATTGGCATATATATTTTTTTCTTTTTTTCATTTAAATTTCAAATTGTCTTCTTTTTTGTAAAGATCAAGTCATGTAATTGCATTGTGAAAGAGACCGTTCGGAAGTGATGGGAAAAGGCCGATCACCAATATAAGTATCGGTATAATCATGCTAAGCTGTGAGGTTTATGAATCTTGAACATGATGTGAACGTGGTCCAGTTTTGTTCAAAGTCACATGCACTTTTTATATAAATGTGTATATGGGACAACACAAACATGTTGCAGGCATATTGCCGTGGTCCACAGCCTTTCGATTTAGTTGGTTTGTTTTACCTGACTGCTAAGAAAGCATGTGTATGCTTGTAGGTAATCAACCAGGGGACTGACGGTTTTAAGTCCTCTCCGAAGGACTTCGTAATGAGGATTAATGCCTTACCAAAGAGCACTAGCGCATCGATTTGGTTTCGAACCCGGGACCTCCCGGTTACGAGGTCACTGTTCAACCACTGAGCAATCGCGTCTCCTGCTAATTTTCATACGTGTATTTCGAATATGAGGGCATTTTAAATGCCATACATTCAGGGGATATTTTTCTATTATATTCTTCCACACTAAAATAAAAAATAATGAAAAAGCTCAAAAATTATTTGTTCACCTTCTCTTTAAAAAGACTCAATAACGGCAAATCCAACGTGCCTTTTAGAATATTACTGAACAATAAAGCTTTTACCGCATAAAGATGTATTGCAGCACCTATAGAGTCGGTAAGATTAATGTCATTTGTATCATCTATTTAATGTGTCACATTGACCTAGAGAGAGGGAGAGAGAGAGAGAGAGGCGTGCTTCGGATTTCCCAATATTCTATCACTTTTTAGAATGTTGGTTATATGTCACATCATTCTTTAATAAATCCGTTTTTAATGCAATATCCATTTAACGAAGGTGTGATAATGCATAATTTCAACATCGGTCTAATCTCCTATTCAATAGGCGCACTCGATCATTCTACATTAGAGGGAAAATATCTCGAAATTGATAAGAACAACATGCACCTTTTATAAGCACGAGCTGTAAAAATGGCTTTTCATATTAAAATGCTAGTTAACCAATTATAATTAATTATAGCCCGTATCTGCTTAAAACATATTTTAATTAAACACTTTATGTTGGGAGATTGGGGTTGAAAACAATAGCTAAAAAAATAACGTCAAAAATGGAGCAGCTTTTTATCTGTGTAAGTGATAGGAAATCCGAAATACACCTGGAACAGATAACAACATGACTGTCCTGTCAGAGGAGTATGTTGTTTTGTGTCGAACGAGAGAAATACAAGTATTCATGAACTTAGTTGCAGCCTTTTATTAACAAAATATTTGTCTTAATGAAATTCAATTAAAGCAATAGGATACAAGTATTTTTCCGCATGACGCGATATAAGGCTTTGTCTTCTTTTTTTCTGCGCTTTAAAGATACTATGTCCCTTTTGCAGCCAACATCAAATTTTGTAGAACTTTGTAGGAATTATGAATATCTCATGTATGTCCTATTCGTGAAATTTAAACGTTAGCAGTGTCCTAATATTCATATTATGCAAGGAAACCCGTTTACTTGCTAGACTTCACTGTCAGACACATTGAGTGACTGGTTGGCTTTTTTCTTCTTTGGTAATAACATACATAAAATGAGCTGTAAAGGGTACATGAGCATTTGTCTACATCAATAACCCACTTCTTGTAATGGCCAATATTAAACTGATTGAATCTTTGCGCAGCATAAAACGTACGAAAATTCGGTACAATGGTCTGAAAATCAGACTATTGCTTACTGGCTCTATAGCTCTTAAGTCGATTTGACAACTAATAGTGGTTATTTTCCCACTTAAAGACATTTTCAAGCCCCTCCCCCCTTTTTTTTTAGTTCTAAATTAGTATTTGCTTTCAAATGCCGTGGGAATTTAACCTTTTCTTCTTTTTTTTGGTCTGCAAATGGGACATAGTACCTTTAAAATTGTTTAACAAAATAAACGAATGAATGATCCTTCTTCGCGGCTGTTCCCAAATTAACCAACCAAATACTAATAAAAAGAATCTTATACATTGGAGTTGTTGGTGATTCATATCGGGTTTTAGTTTTATTGGCATATTTTTTCTTCTTTTTTTCATTTAAATGTCAAATTGTTTTCTTTTTTGTAAAGATCAAGTCATGTAATTGCATTGTGAAAGAAACCGTTCGGAAGGGATGGGAAAAGGCTAAACACCAATATAAGTATTGATATAATTATGCTAAGCTGTGAGGTTTAGGAATCATGAAAATGATGTGAACGTGGCCCAGTTTTGTTCAAAGTCACATGCACTTTTCATATAAATGTGTTTATGGGACAACACAAACATATATATGTTGCAGGCATGTTGCCGTAGTCCACAGCCTTTCGATTTAGTTGGTTTGTTTGTTTGTTTTACCTGACTGCTAAGAAAGCATGTGTATGCTTGTAGGTAAGCAACCAGGGGACTGATGGTTTTAAGTCCTCTCCGAAGGACTTGGTAATGCCTTACTAAAGGGCACTAGCACATCGACTTGGTTTTGAACCCGGGACCTCCCGGTTACGAGGCCACTGCTCTACCACTGAGCCCATCACGTCTCCTGCTGATTGTCATAGTTACGTGTATTTCGAATTATGAGGGCATTTTAAGTGCCATATTTTCAGGGGATATTTTTCTATTATATTCTTCCACACTAAAGTAAAAAGAATGAAAAAGCTCAAAAATTATTTGTTCACCTTCTCTTTAAAAAGACTCAATAACGGCAAATCAAACGTGCCTTTTAGAATATAACTGAAGAATAAAGCTTTTATCGCATAAAGATGTAATGCAGCACCTACGATTTAGAGTCGGTAAGATTAATGTTATTTGTATCATCTATTCAATGTGTCACATTGACCTAGAGAGAGAGAGAGAGAGAGAGAACGAGGCGTGCTTTGGATTTCCCAATATTCTATCACTTTTTAAAATGTTTGTTGTATTTCACATCATTCTTTAATAAATCCGTTTGTAATTAAATATCCATTTAACGAAGGTGTGATAATGCGTAATTTCAACCTAGGTCTAATCTTCCAATCGATCATTCTACCTAATGGAAAAAAATATTTCGAAATTGTTAAGAAGAAGATCACTTTCTATGAGCGGGAACTGTAAAATGGCTTTTCACATTAAAATTCTAGTTAACCCACTGTATCAATTATAGCCCGTGAACCCACTGTATAAATTATAGCCCGTGTCTATAAAACATTTGTTAACTAAAAGCGGGGTTTTGCGGGGTTTGACAACAATAGCTACAGTTAATACAGAATTACGTAATTTGTATCAATCAATCCATTTTCTTGTTACAGAAAAAGAGCATATTATGTTGTTGTGTGCTTACTGGAACACAATGGGAAGAATATTAATTTGACCTAGAACGTTGTTCAATGTTGGTATGAGAAGGGGTCAGGGTATAGTGGTTCATTCACTTGACTCTTAATTCAAGGTTTGAGGGTTCGAATCCCAGCCCGGCACTAACGTCGTTTGGCAAGACTTTCATCCATATTTGCCACTCTCCACCAAGGTGTAAATTGGTACTTGACCATTTCTCCGGTAATAATAAGTGCAGGGTCCTCGGAAGGAAGAGGAGTGATACTGTCGAGGCTTCCCTAGTAAACAAATTATTAGTATCATTATAATTTTTTACTAGGCCTATGTTTAAAGCGTGTGAGGGTGAGGCGAGTGTGTGCATTTATGGGAGTGTATGGTCCAATGTTGGGTATTTTGAGGACATTGTGTGGTATGTGTGCGGAAGTGTGGTCGGGTGGTTTGTGGGTGTGTGTGTGCGTGCGGGACAGGGAATATGATGGTGGTAATTCCTTCCTCCCCCCACCCCACTCCCCACATGCCCCAACTGTTTATAATACTACATATTTGAACACGCTATTGACATCTGTTTTCACTCTTTCCCCCTATCTCCATCTTTCTTTCTCTCTTTCTCTCTTACTATCTCACAACATTATTTATTTTTCATTTTCATGACATTAACTTCTCTCACCATCAAAGAGTTCTCTCTTATATCTTTACTTTTCCCTTTTGCTCTCTTTCTCTCTCTCTCTCTCTCTCTCTCTCTCTTTGTTCTCTCACGGTCTGTTTCCAGACTTTTCCACGTATGATAAAATTCATCCAACCGTTTGCACATTAAAAATAAAATGATATGAAGAGAATATTGTATATAAGATGAAACAAATTAGGTTCAATTTTTTTTTCTTTCTTAAAACAAAAAAATATTGTAATTCACCATGTTCACATATTATTAAATTGAAGGTCAGATATTCAGCTCAAATAGCCTCATCTGCTACTTGAAATTATTACAATTTCAATCTTATGCATTTGCAACAATACTTTTCCATATTTTTCTTGTTAAAAGCATAGACTATTTGTAAGCCCTGTTTTTTCCTTTCATGAAATGTATTGTATCATGATTTACACCGTATTACAAACTTAATTATAAAAACATGATTTCTTTAAAAAAAAAAAATTTACCCATAACTCAGTTTTTTTCTCCACTGAAACAATGACCATCCGATGTACAAAAGAACATCATTTAGATTGTTGGTTGCTTTGTGGTACACATTCACACCAAGGACATGTCCGGCTCTTTTAATTATGAATAATGCGTGAGATTGAAATCGAAATTTCTCGATACTTTTGTGATCAGAGGCTACAGGAGTGATGAAATATCCCAAAAGGGGCGGGGCTTTGAACGTGGCTTTGAACGTGTGTTCATCACATGGGCAAAAGTAGGAAAATCGACTAACAAGATATTGTAAACAAACATCAGGTCTTTCGTCTTCTTTGCGCATGGCTGATCGTCAACGAAACGGAGTTAAGTCTTTTGTCAATTCTGTTCCTTGCAACGGCAGGCAGCCAGTAAAAAACGAACCCATTTGATCAAATCATGGAAATGCAAGCATTAATTTAAAAAACATAACTTTGTTATTCCTTGCTCATTTTTCCTAATTGAGGTGTCGTATAAAAGGGGAGAAATTGAACTTTCTAGAAATGTGATTTTCCCTTTAAAATCCAGATACCGCCCGCCAAATGACTTTTTGGTTTCCTCTCTACAAATTGCTTTTAATCACTCATGCGTGACATATGCATTATATGACGTGCATCAAATGAAAGAAGAGGATCTAAGCTTTCCAGATATGTGTCATTTATTAATTATTATTGTGATTAAGTTATAATAAAACATCGACAGTTTTCGGTTTCGTTTTTTCTGGGATGCACTGTATATATGTATATCGGGTATTAATTCCATGTTGGAATAAGGTGACAATAAATATTGAAACCGGGAATATATAGATTGTCTACGATTTGAAGTCGACTAGGCAATTATTCTAACTAGAAGGTTTAAATGCACTAAAATTCCTATTGTTAATATACTTATCATAAGTTTAGAACCAAAATCGGGGAGATGATGCTTGTTTTAATAGATTTCCAAATCTATTACAATTGTTATTTATTTGGAAATCGGATGGCAGTCGGATCGCGACATTTACTCATGCGACAATTAGCCCCCGGGCTTTATTTCGTCAAATAAAATATAGGATTCGTTTTGTATTTTTGGATTTTATGTTAGGTTGATGGTAAGGGTTATACTTACGATGAGGCTATACTAAGTGCTTGGTCAACTGTTGAAGTTAAGTATTTACCTCGACACTGTGGAATAAAAGCCATTAATTTTAGCCAGATCGGTGACCCGACGTTTGCTCCTGCAGCATTATTAGGCCTACTCCAGGCTTAAAATCGTGAAAAATATATGGTTCACGTTGTTATCGACTCACCTTTTATTAAGGTTAGGTTTATGTAAAGTATTACGATTACAATGAGGCTAAAAAGTACTAGGTCAACTGTTGAAGATAGGCATTAAGCGAGTGTAGAATATTCACCATGGAGCAATATATTGTCGCCAGATCGGTTACCCACAATTTTGTTCCAGCGACAATTTCCCTGGGCTTTATGCATCAAAGGTATTGGGTTAGGCTTAAGGTTATTGTCGGGTTTTAGGTTATGTTCATGGTAATGGTTATGACTAGGCCGCAGCATTCCCACGGTCACATACGGTAGCGGTCACATGTGTTAGGGTAGCCGCACGGCGTATTTTGAATTTGTGGAGATATAAAATCTGCGGCTGCCGTACAGTCTTTAAAGTGATGACGAACGGTCGTCTTAGGGCGTCCTGCGGCGGTTGTAGATTTTTGACAATTACTAAGGCAGACGCACGGTAGCCGCAAGGTGCCCGCAAGACGGCAAAAGGGGGACCACACGGCGATCGTGCGGCCAGATCGCTGCTACCGCTTCATCCCTGGAGTATATAAAACGCAAGGCCACCGTACGCCCGACGAACTGTCGCCGTGGAACCGCTCCACGGCATGGCTACGGCGTGTCTAATCACTACGGCGAACCTAGAAATGACATCAGTTATAACTCCGCGTTATAATCTTACGGCTACCCGTACGGCCTGTAAAGATAGGGATTCGCCCTATAGGATGACCTTGAGGCCACCGCAGATTCTCTCGATTTCCGTGGCATACAGCCGCCGTATCCTAGTCGTAGAGCAAATGTGACCAAGGCATTAGTATTAGGATGAAATTATGTTTGACTGCGGAGCAATTGTCGTCCGATCGTCGTTTACCACCGATCAATTCAATATTTCTTACCTCTTGGAGGAGCAGATCCAGCTGGGGTTTCAAAGAAGCCGTGAATAATGAAGATGGTCATGATTGTCTTCCACTTTGAATCCATCGTAATGCTTTTTCTTGTGAATGGAACAATAGTTTTGAAACCAATCTTGTGATGCAGTAGTTTTCTCTACCTTCGATCCGTATACTACTACTACTTCAGTTAAATCGAAGGCCTACTCCGGGTCTAAAATCGTGTTTAACAAAAAGGAAATTTGATAAACTTCAGACTAATTTTCTTTGTTGAACCAGATTTTGATGAAAAGCGTAAACCTAACGTCGGGTTTAAATTTCAGTAGAATGCAGGCCTACGCGTCTACCAAACGAAATAAATGCTACGATATGATAAACATGCACATTTAAACGGGGCTATATGAAATATTCTGCTGTTCCCATTGGCCGAACTAAAGTCATTCATAATCGATGTTTCATAATATGCTCTTTTTTCTCAGCTTCTCTCTCTCTCTCTCTCTCTATTTCTCTCTCAATCTCTACTTCTATCCATTTTGGTCTCATTCTCTTTAACATGTCTCTTTGCTAGTTTGATCTCTCCCCCCTCTCTCTCTCTCTCTCTCTATTTCTGTCTCCCCCTCTTACTCCCGTTTCTCTCTCTCTCCATTTCTTTCATTCTGTACTGTCTATACCAATTTACTTCAAGGTCTAACAAATTTCTATTCCTTTTTTTTTTTTTTTTAATACACTTGTTCAACAAATGAGAAAACCTTACTCTGACTAGATTAATTTCTCTCTAGTTATGACAAATGCTTATTTGTGAAAAATGATATCCAATTAATTGAACGCACATGATTATGTTATAGTAATTTTCTGATGGCTCAACCCCAATACCCAAATAAATATTTATGAAATGAAATGACAGGCGAATCGTTTTTATCAGACCATCACCTTTTGGTAACAATGTACTTCTAGGAGCATACAATTAGGATCGAAATATCGAATAAAAGTGAGGAGTCAGTACATGAACGTTGTTGCCGATAAAGTTAGAATATTTTTAAACCTCTTTTATTGAAATGAATTTGACAATAGGAGTTATTCTTGATAGATGTCCCGTAAGAATATGAGTTGCCAATAGTGGTCTCTGGCAGGTCGAAGAACAGGATCCCCTGCATGGAGCTAGGATCTGAACGAACGAGTATGATCCATCTGACGGTATTTACCAGAACAGTATAGTGTCAAAGCACTTTAACAATATCTAGAAACATCCAAATAAATATGGTTCGGATCGATTCTATTTGATTCGTCAAAAATAAATGTATCGACAACATGAAATATATAATGAAGGAAACAAACATTTTGACAGGATAGCAGGTAAAAGCTTATAATAAACTTGGTTGCTTTCATGTGTTATCGTGTAAAAGAGAATAAGTTCTGGTGAAGGTGAACAATAATTTGTGGTTTCTCTTATCATAGTAGAAAATCTCTTATAAAAGGTATTGTCCTTTAATTCCCTAATAATCATTTTTTTTACGAGAAAGAGCTCAAGAGTTCAAACCAAGCTTTCATGACACATATATGCATGATTCCTTTTACCGTTTGTGCAGTACATGCGATTTGCAGAACGGCTAAGTCAATTTACTACCATTTATTACCATTTTTATCATCATTCCAAAACATTGTATACTTTTTTTCTCATTTACTTCATTAGGAACCTTTTCCAAATTACCTCTAAGCAATTTCTTCCACAAAGTTATCACATGACCAGAACCTAATTTTATCTTTAACTATAAACTTGAAGTACTAATCAAGGTTTCTTCACATTGCGTTGTGTGAGAGGACTTATCAATATGGATATCAATCGCAACTTTGTACATAAGACTTGCGATTGATTAGAAGACCAGCGATTAATTTGGATCAATCGCAACTCTTTAAAAGATGGAAAAAGTATCATATTTCAGTTTCTGTCACATCTTTCTCTATTTCTAGGCTATTAACCAGGTCTATTTACTTGTCTGTATTACTTGTATGGAAACGACCATTTAATATCCATTTAACCAAATAATCGCAACTTATGTGTGATTGATATCAATCGCAACTATGTACATAAGAATTAGGGGACTTCAAAGTTGCGATTGATTTGGATTAACCGCAACTCTTTATAAGATAAAACTATCTTATTTCTGTTTCCGTAACATCTTTCTCTATTTCGAGGCTATTGATCATTCAAAGGCGGTTGGGGGTGAACTATGTCCAGGCACACACATTATATGCATTGACGCCCATGCTCCCTGATTTCTTCGCTGTACATTCTATCATGTTGACAAAAGATACATATTATACTCGTTCTAATCCATCCATCCATCCATCTCCCCCTCTCTCTCTCTCTCTCTCTCTCTCTCTCTCTCTCTCTCTCTTTCTTTCTCTCTCTTTAATTTCATTGTATTATTTATCTCTCCACCACTTCGACGATTAATATAAATGGAGCAAGGTCTATGAATATTTAGTCCTTTTATTTCGAATCGACTTTCACAAAAATGAGAACGGTTATCATTTGGTAATCGGTTGACAGCTTGCCTAAATGTAGTATAGATGACTAAGTAGCAAATAAATAATTAATTTGCTAATAACGGGGCACGAGTATTGGCAATCCAGTGTCTTTTAATGGCCTTCTCCAATAAAAAAAAATAATTGCAATTGTCATGATTGCTGATTATGTGGAGACTTGGAATGTTTAGTGTCGTACGGATATTGGTGTCTTTCGTTATTAAAACATTTTTATTATTGTTATAATATTTATCACAAAGGGGACTTTTTCATTTACAGTAAGTAATCTTTAATAAATTGATATAATAGAATTTTATCTGTATGATCAGTGAATGGTGGCCCAAGCTTAAAAGTAATACAAAATTAAATGGAAAAAATAGAAAGGGGTTGGGGATATTAGGGGCGGAATCGTAGAGAAGGAGGAGGAGGACACAGTTATACTATCTGTAATTGGAATGCTTTTTGTCTTCTTGTTGAAAACAAATGGAAAAATTTGACGTTTGAAATGTGAAATTTATCATTCTCACAGTTCTTTTTGGTGGGGGAGGGGGTGTTCAGTTTTAGATTTAAAGTTTGACACCCTCCCCCTCTCTCTTTTGAGAAACCAAACAAGTGTAGTTTTATCAGCTCTTCCAAACTGTGTCGGGATTGAGCGGGGGGGGGGGGGGGGGGCAATAAGCCAGTTTACAGATACAATCTGCGCATGGGCAGATGAAGGTCATCTGTACCAAAATTGTAAAACCCACAGAGATGAATACTGGATATGCGATCATGAAATATATGTAACATTATTCATTTATGCACCAACGGTACATTCTATGATACGCAGGTGGAAGTATTCTTTTCAAGAGGTCAAACAAAAGGTATTCATGAAGCACATGACTAGGATTTTGGCAGTTATTATTCTAAGATGCTCAAAGTGGAACTTCTCCATGTGTAAAAGATCTGTGGATATTTGGGGTCATTTGTACCATGTGCTATCTGTAAACTGCCTTATTCACATGAATCGGGACAGGCAGTATGGTTGTGGTATTTCCTTCCCCCCTCCCCTCCCCATATGCTTCAACTGTTTATAATACTACATATTTGAGCATGATAATGGCAACTGTTTTCACCCTTTCTTCCTAACTCCATCTCTCTCTCTCTCTCTCTCTCTCTCTCTCTCTCTATCTCTCTGTTACTATTCTCGCACCTTATGTTTCCAGACTTGTTGCACTATACTGCTCTAATATCTCATATAAAAACAAAATACCGACATGTTTCCTTTTCAGCACAAGAGGGCAACACATACCAACAAACAAATGGTAACCTTAATTGCCAATGCATAATTTGATCCATTAAATACGTTTATGGTTAAGCGAGACGCCAAATATTAAAATAGGGGGGGGGGATGGGTAGAGTAGGGGAGGTTACGCAATGCAGTCAGTGTGTGGTTGCACCTGTTTGTGCCAGTCTAGTCGCGTGCGTAGCTTCACGAAACCAAGTCTCCCAAGCTCCGCCATGTTTGAAGTTTGAACAACTGAACTCTTATACTAGGTAGTGTTAGATTAATTTGAAAGCGCCCGAAGCCTCATGAATTATTTATTTTATGTTCGATGCTTCCTACATTCGTATATGTTCTTCACGCAATAGTAACCGACAAAATTCAACGCGGATCAGCATCGAACATGCACATTGGGAAAGGTCATCTCCGCTTAATTTATTCATGAGTGTTAATGTACTCATCACTTGGCCAATGACGACGCACCAGTATTGGCGAATCAGTGTCTTCTAAGTATTTTATTATAATGAGGACCCGATATGATTTTCACTGATTATTGAATACAGCTTCGTACTGCTGGAGATAAGAAAAAACCGAGTCAAACATAATTATTCAAGCTTTTAAATTTGATGAATAGGTCCACGAAAGTAACCAGGCATTATTGCCTTCTCAAATAAAAAATGATTACAGTTGTCACGATTGCTGCTTATTTAGAGAGTTGGAATGGTCGGTGTCATATGAATATTGGCGTCTTTTGTGTTTAATAGATTTTAATTATCTTTCCTACCATAATAATCGCAAATGGATCTTGTTCATTGGCAATAAGTAATCTTTAAAAAGATTGTTGTAATTAAATTATATGTGTATAATCAGTCCACGATGGCCCAAGCTTAAAAGGAAAAAAAAGTAAAAGGAAAAGGAAAATGTAGAAAGGGGATGGGGGATATTAGGGGTGGAATTGTTAAGATGGGGGGGGGGGGAGAGAAATGACATTACATTTTCTGTTGGCTAATTAGAACGCATTTTTTAATTGCTGAAAACAAATGAGAACATTTAACATTGAATTCTTTTTTTTCTTCCTCACATTTTTGTGTGTGTGGGGGAGGAGGGTGTTCAGCAAACTTTAAATGTAATTTGACACCCCTCCCCTCTCTCTTTTGAGAACCCAAACAAGTGTAGTTTTATCAGCTGTTCCAAAACCTGTCAGTTGGAGAGAACAGGGGCGGGACAGGGAATATGATGGTGGTATTACCCCACCCCCACATGCTTCAACTGTTTTAAATACATATTTGAACATGATATTGGCATCTGCTTTCTCTCTTTCTCCCTCTCACTATATTACATCATTACATATTTCTCATTTCTCACAATCAAATAATTCTCTTTTATTATCTTCCCTTTTCTCATTTGCTTTTTCTCTTTCTTTCTCTCTCTCTCTCTCTCTCTCACTAAGTCACATCATTATGTATTTCTCATTTTTATAACATCAACATCTCTTACCATTAAATGCTTCTCTCTTATTGTCTCATCCCTTTTTCTTTTTTTTCTCTCTCTCTCTTTCTTTATCTCTCTCTCTTTCTCTCTTTTCTCTCACGTTCTGTTTTAAGACTTCTTCCACGTAAGATTTATTCAACCCAACCGTATGCACATTACAATACAATATGTTCAAAGATATGAAGAGAATTTTGATGTAAGATAATACAAATTAGGTTCATTTTATTTATTTTCCTTAAAACATCAAAATATTGTAATTCACCAAGTTTACAGATTATACAATTTAAAGTCGGATATTAGGCTCAAATAATTTCAATTGCTCCTTGAAATTATTACAACTTCAATCTTATGCATTTTGCTAAATAAATTTTCCCCCAATATTTTTAAACAAAGCATATGCTACTTCTGAGTGCTATTTCTTTCTTTCCAGAGATTGTATTATATCATGATTGGCACCGTATTACAAAACAAATTATACAAATAAGATACTTTTTGTGTTTTTAATTTACCCATGACTCAAAATCAGATTTTTTTTTCTCCAGTAAAACTGTGAACAAAATTATTCTGATGTACAAATAATCCTTAGAATTATGTTGTTGTTTTTTGGTCCACACTAACACGAAGGACATATTGGTGCCTTTTATTTTTTAGTAATGCCTATATGCAGCTTATATGGAAATAATACTTTAGTTGTCTATGGGACGGAAATTCAAAGGGAAGGATAGGAGGAAAGATTGGGTTTAAAGGAGAAAAGGGGATCAAATAAGGGGCAAAGGGGTGAATGGTAGAATGATAGAATGAAAGAATAAAATAAGGAATGATTTCTTTTTAAATATAAAACAGGAAACAGAAAAATAAAAGTTTGGAACAAAGAATAACACAAGGAAGGATAGGAGAGAAAAATGAAATAAGGGGGATAGGACTTGTACTGAAAACCATCAAAAAATATAGAAAATAACTTAAAACTCAATTATGGGCTTTGAATATGTGTTCATCACTGACAGTTATGGGCCTAGGTTTAAGCAATTTTTTCAACTTAATTATGTACACAGATCTAATGAGCCATCAAAAAGGATTTGAATTTACAACAAAGTAAATCATATCGAAGCACAACACTGCAAAAGTAGGAAAATCTACTTATAATATATTTTAAACAAACATAATTCTGGTGAACACACAAATCTTATGAAGTGATTTAACTCTCGCTAACACCGGTTTTATATTAAGTCGCTGTGCCTTCCCGATCACATGAGATAAATAAGCCTGTTGGGCAATAGATTGTCATTTTTTATTGTATTTTCTATCATTTGTATATTTACTGCCAAAAAAGCCATTAGGATAAAAATGTATATATGTAATGTTTGCATGCGTGGACCAATAAAATAATATTGAATCTTGAATCTTGAATTTAAAACATTAAAAAAACGTCAAATTCCTATTGCGTCAAACTTTTACGACCGGGGAAATACTCTGTGGTTAGCCGTTATCTGAGAACAAAGATGTGTCCTTGTATAGCTAAGACCCAGTCCTACGGAATCTGATTCGGTTCTGATAAAACATAGGCCCTATTTTAAGCATTTATTATTTAGGTTTACCCATAGTTCTGATTTCATCCTGAAAATCAAAACCAATTTATAATGCCTCAACAGTAAAGGCGTGAAGATTGAGAACATCAACATCCAACCCTCAGTACTTTATTTGTGTTTGTATGTGGGATGAGTGGTTGTGTGGGTGTGGGTGTGCGTGGACGTGTTTGTTTAAACCTTATCAGATTAATACCGTTATGTTGAAATTTATGAAAATGTAGGCCTTTGTTCAATAGATGATTCAGAAACCAAATAATTAATAAGTCGAGTCAAACGTTTTCGTGTTAATTGTCTCTTCATTACTTATAAATGATGAAGTGTAATATTTCTTTATAAAGTTTTATTACATAATGCCAGAAGTCAGACATAAAAAGGCGCGTTTTAAATAATTTAATTTCACAATGTTAACAAAGTAATGGCTATAGAATTCACACAATCAAATAAATTATTATTTACAAACAGTTATGTACTCTAAATCATGACAAACAATTTTTTTCATGTGTTAGCGATTGTAACAAACAATTTTGGTTAAACAGATATTCATCATCATCCTATACTTAATTCTCTCCTCTCTTCCTTTCACTATTTTTTCTTTCCTATCAACGTTCTGTTATATACAATGTAATTTTCATAATAATATTTATAATGTTCTTTCGTTAACTGTGTTAATTCATTATGGGCGTTCCCAACTCAAGCTATGCTTTCCGGGTTTTCGCCTCCTTCCGTATCTGAATTAATTACTGTATACTCTATGTTGAAATAATTGTTACATATATCATGTATATATACATTGTGTTTTATATTGTGCTGTTGAGAAGGACATAAATGTTAATAAATACAAATACAAATAATCGCATGTACGATACAACTTTAAGTTGGTGTCATTTTCTACCTCTAAAGTATCGTTACATACATTAAAAGAAGTAAATCAAGATATTGGTCGACAAATCTCTGTGATTACTCATAATCTCAATTGGTTTAATAAGACAACGATAATTATACGAAGAAGAAGAATTAATATATATGTACATCCTTAACGCCAATCACCTGTTTTCGCAAACCATTATCATAACGATTAATACGTTCAAGAAATCCTTTAACTCAAAGTTTATTGTTTCTCATAATATAAATCCGACGTATTCAACAAAGTCGTCTCTGCGGACATCAGTGCCGCCTACCACCTGGTTGTTGAGCTCACACATACCGTTGCCGATGTTGAATGACACGCAGTCATCTCGCTTGTTACACTCGGCACCGCATTTGACCAATGACAATCCTTGTTTGGTTTTGATCACGTGATTTCTAAGGCGCCATCCCTCGATCCGTTTGAAGAGGGAGGTCTTCTGGTGGACTATGTCTGCTTGTGATGGTATTGTGGGCAATGCTTGGTGAATTGTGGTAAAATCTGTGGAAAATAATTGAAATAAACATGTGATGTGACGTTTGACAATACCTATTAAAGTAGGCCTATATCAAAGACGATCGCAAAGGCTTTCAAAGAATGAACCTTGATCAATGTCAATAGCGTGGTCACCACCTTTTGAAATATGCGAGTATTGCAGAGACGTATTTCCTAATCCAAACTTGATTTCTTTGGGATAAGGCAATAGTGTATTTTAATTGCCTTTGAGTTTATTTCTAAGAAGTCTTTGCGAACGTGTTATGAATTAATATAAGGTTTAAAGATGCGATGCTAGGCAAAGATTAACCCCTTTCAACCCACTTAAAGATTACGTAGGCATACACTTGACATAAAGATTACATGTAGCATAAGACTACACCTGACTGATTTTTAAAGGCCAAGTTGAAATTTCATGTAGCCTGTCGGATAATATTTCTCCCGAAAGATCGTTGACACCACACACTGTTTAAAGCAACAGTTTGAGTTTTTTGTTCACCCCCTCTCTCTCTCTTTATGATCATTTTATTTTTTTCTTCATTTCTAATGATTTTAAAAGAATGTTTACCCAAGTCCATTGGTACAATAACTAAAGTACAATTCCTATATCGAATTACATTATAAGGCAACGGATGCCTTTAATTTTTCATACAATAGAATCGTTTTTTTTTTTATTTGTGTCGGGGGGGGGGGGGGTGAGGGGCTTTGGATGCTGCAGACGCAAACAAATATTAGTCAAGCATCCCCCGTGCTGTCTCCCTCCCCCGCCATCGTTCATATCTATGAGACAAGTATTTATTATTGAACAAAACTAACTCAACATCTGTAAACGAGGATACAAAACAAAATGGCCAAATTTGCGAAGCAGAAACGCTCCCTCGGCTAACTTTCCCACTGTAGTCAGGTCAAGATATGGTTTGACCCCAAAAATTGCAACAAAAGGTTTTTCAACAGTTTCTTGTAGTATTTGACCTCAGGAATAACATACTAAATATAGACCAAAATCGAAGGTTCAGAAAGCTGTTATTTTCAAGATGGCGTCCAAGATGGCCGCCGATACCTAGAAATGGCATTAATTCAATTATTATCCACCCTAGAGACATAATTTTGGTGTCTATCCCATGGTTTCGGGGGTCAGAGAATCCATTGAGACAAGTAAGAATGGTTTGTGATGGTCTAGGAAACCCTCAAAGCCAAGATGGCGTCCAAAATGGCCGCCATAACATACAAGTAGCCATAAATCACTTATTATCTTTTCGAGAGACATAATTGTGGTGTCTATGCTATGGTTTCCGGGGTCATAGAATCCATTAGGATAAGTTAGAACGTTAAGCAGTGGTTCAGGAAACCACGAAATCCAATATGGTGTCCAAGGGGCCACAAACCACTAAGATTTCCCAATAGAGGGCGCACTTTATAAACAGGAAATGAACTCTCACCATCTCTCTCTCTCTCTCTCACCCTTATGGTGTCACTGACCCCCCCCCCCCCCCCAGAAAAAGGGTAAATTCAACTATTGACAGGTCATTGTCAACACTGAGGGAGTGGCCGAGGGGGGGGGGGTGACAAAAACAACAAAGTAATAACTTAATAATAATATCTAGACACACATTCATAGTACCCACCTACCATACGATTACAAATGTTTAAAACCTTGTGTTGTTCGTGTCATCTTATAGCTAATACACATGCAGATCTCCACGTGCCTTCATTTTGATGAGAAATGTACTTGAGTAAGAATAAATTACCTTCTGCTTCACTATCAAGTGGCTGGTTCTATGGATTGTGGCAAACATCAAGTTGGCAAGGTCCGCACTCGAACTGTTACACGGTAGTACGTAACATCTGCAGGTACAGCAAGGTGTGCTACAAGCAGTACATCAGTTGCAATGAATCAACTTAAGAAGATTACTAGGTACAGCCTCCGTATTCAACATCATTGTCCTCTAATTTTCAGCCCCAGTCTGTGACATCCATGTCTTATAATTCACTCTCCATCCATGCCATGACTTGGTAGTATGTTCTGAGGGAGTGGAATTTGGTGGAGGCTGGCGTAGGAATGAGTCGCATTGGCAATATTCTTGACGAACAAGTTGTATCGTAATGATGCAACTGAGTCATTACAGCAGCAACCAAACATGAAAGACATTGCTTTGATACTAAGTTCCTCTATTAGTTCCTGTGGCTGACTTGGAAGAAGGTAGCACTGGATTCTTAAGTGGGGCTGCATTTCACAAGCTTCTGGGAGACTGCTCTTTTTCTGATTCCGAATATCCTGGAAGTCGAATCGCAACCAGTGAAGGCATGACGAAAAAGTAGTTGTGAGCATAGACCTTTACCCAAGTCCACTTTCAACTGCTTAATGTTATACACCTTCGGAGCCTTGGCTGCATTGTAAGAGTGGACGTACAGTTCCCTGCTATCTACATCCTCGTAATGGGAAGAGTAACATCAATAGGTCAGTGCCTTCTCAAATCAGAGTAGTAGACTGACGACGAGAAGAATTCACTGCAGCTTAATAGCAATATGTACATCTGCATCCCCGGAAACATTGATGATGATGCAATTACTCTACCTCAGTTCCTCACTAATGAGATTCATGAGTCCCTGCTCATTGCAGTCTCTTGGTAAATCTCATCCTTCTTGCCTGAGAATACCGTGTCTGCATTGAATCTGACAACTGGATGGGCATTCTGCCTATACGTCGCTGGTGTGTATTATCATTAATTGACGGCCCTCCACCATAGCCGTCAACAACTACATTTGCAGAACCATATAGTGGGGGGGGGGGGGTTGTGGAATCAGGATATGATCGTGCTATTCTGCGAAAGCTGTCCCCTGTGTTCCATGGTATCCGATGCACCAAGGAACTACCATCAAGGACATACTGGTCTGTGTTCTTTCACGGCTTCACCCGACACTTTACTTGCATGATCGGTTATGACATGATCTAGCTGAGGCTTCTCAGCCTTCCGAAAGACATTCCTAGCCTCGAAAAGTGCAGGTAGGAACGGACTGAGTTCAAAGCCCATCACCTCTGCTACTTCAAGTTCCCTTGTTTTTTAAACTACCAGGAACTATTGAAACAGCAAAGCAAAGCAGCATTTATAGTTTGTTCAGGTACAATTTGTACTTTCGAAATCTCTCCCAGAGTCGTAGCTTTGTCTTTCCTTTTGAACGAGACTATTAAAACAGCATATTGGAAGGCCGCTGAGCTATAATCATCGATGTACCCCAGAATAGCCACTGAAAGGGATTGATTTGCAATTAGGTTGCTTCCAGACCTTCATGATTTTGCTGGTAGCAATTGGTACCCTGATGAAAGAAACTGACTTCGCAAAATCCTTAGAACAGATAGCAGGAACTATACTTCCACTCTTACAATGCAGCCAAGGCTCCGAAGGTGTAGAACTGTGGAACTGTGGACCTGGGTACGGGATCTGTGTTCACAACTACTTTTTCTGGATGCCTATATATACACCGATTGCGATTCGACTTCCTGAATATTCAGAATAGGAAAGAAAGCAGTCTCCCAGAAGCTTGTGAAATGCAACCTCACTTTGGAGCGGCACACCCCTGTATGTCTTAATATGTGAGTACCCCCCCCCCTCCCGGGCTACCGGGTCATGGCATGGATGAAGAGTGAGAAGACATGGACGTCACAGACTGGGCTGGAAATTAGAGGACAATCATCTGGTTCCACTAATGTAAATACGGAGGATGTTACGGACTACCATGTAACAGTGTGCGTGTGGACATTGCCAACTTGATGTATGCCACAATCCATATCACGAGTCAATTGATAGTGAAGCAGAAGATGATTTATTATTACTAAAGTACATTCCTCATCAAAATGAAGGGACATGAAGATCTGCATGTGTATTCGCAATAAGATGACATGAACAACACAAGGTCTTAAATATTTTTTAATTGTATGGTAGGTATTATGAATGTGTGTCTAGATATTATTATTGAGTTGTTACTTTGTTTTTGTCACTCCCCCCTCCCCTCGGCAAATCCTTCAGTGTTGACAATGACCTGTCAATAGTTGAATTTACCCTTTTTCGGGGGGGGGGGGATCGGTGACACCATAAGGGTGAGAGAGAAACATTATAAGTTCATTTCCTGTTTATAAAGTGCGCCCTCTATTGAGAAATCTTAGTAGTTTTGTGGCCCTTTGGACACATGTGGTTTCCTGAACCACTGCTTAACGTTCTAACTTATCCTAATGGATTCTATTACCCCGGAAACCATAGCATAGACACCACAATTATGTCTCTCGGATACATAATAAGTGACTTATGGCCATCTGTATGTTATGGCGGCCATTCTGGACGCCATCTTGGATTTGGGGGTTTCCTAGACCACCACAAACCATTCTTACTTGTCTCAATGGATTCTCTGACCCCCAAATCATGGGATAGACACCAAAATTATGTCTCTAGGGTGGATAATAAGTGATTTAATGCCATTTCTAGGTATCGGCGGCCATCTTGGACGCCATCTTGAAAATAACAGCTTTCTGAACCTTCGATTTTGGTCTACTTTTAGTATGTTATTCCTAAGGTCAAATACTACTAGAAACCGTTGAAAAACCTTTTGTTGCAATTTGTTTGGGGTTGGGTGTTTTTTTACCGTATATTGACCTGACTACTGCCCCCAAATACATATGTATACTGTATATTTTTGCTCCGTTTTCTTGCAATATATGCCCCTCTTCACCCTACCCCCCCCCCCCCCCCCCATTTAGTGTACAGAAATAGAACGGCTCTCCCTGATATTAAACCATACTTTGCTGGTTGCTATCTGTACAGGAATGCCACTTCTAGCATTAGCTCAACCATGAAATATTAATGATATTAATAACAACGATGACGATGATAAATAACAATGATGATGAAAGTAATACATGTAATTCCAGGGGCGGATCCACGTAGCGATTTTCCGGCCCTTCCCCCCCCCCCCCCTAGCCCCCAAAATGATAAAAAAATAGGATAATAACGTAAAGTTAACCTTTATAAAACAAAAAACAAAAGCGCCCCCACCCCCGCTTATTCGCCGGCCGGCTGAGTCGGCACTGAATTTTGTATTAAGATTTGGCTACCCCCCCCCCCCCCACCTTGAACCCGTCTGGATCCTCTGCAGGCGCGGATCCAACAAAAAAAGAATTAAAAAAAAAAATTCTCACGAAGGTGAAAAAAAAAAATAGTGGTCTCATCCCCCCCCCGCTTATTCACGGGTGGCTGAGTCGCAACTAATATTTTCTCACGGATTGGCTCCCCCCCCCCCCCCTCTTCTCGCCGTCTGGATCCGCCACTGTGTAATACTACTACTACTACTACTACTACTACTACTACGAATGATAATAATATAACAATAATAATATGAATAATAACAATTATAATAATAATGAATGATAATAGTAACGACAACAGTAATAATAATAATAATAATTCTACTAAAATTAATAATAATCGTAGTTAACAATAATAGAATGATAATAATAGTTACATACTAATGTTTCTAATAACTGTACTATCGCAACTTATAGTGTCTTATCTGGATTTTTCTTATCTTTGATAATAAAATAATAATGATGATAATATTCCTATTTTTGTTTACAGGAAAAGCCTCATCAGCTTCATGCAGTACTGTTCTGCCAGAGGGCCCTGCAATTATTATTACACTACGAATTACCAGGTACACATTTACAGCTGGGTAGGAAGTGGCGAATGTGGATTTATGTCTTGCCAAAGGACATTGGTGCTGGGCTGAGATATGAACCCTAAACATTAGGAGTGAGAGTCCAAGTGAATGAACCACTTTACCATGGCAGCTCCACATAATTTCGTGAATATTTACCTGGCGTTGGAGTCCGATCTTCTGTAGGCGTTTCAGGAGTGGCCTGATATCAAACAGAAATGTACCATTCTTTCCCGTCAGTATAATCATGATAGATTATTTCATGACATAACTTTAATCATTATTTCATGAAAACGGGATAATATAGAATTACATTCGTAACTTAGTAGAAAAATATGAAACAACCCGGTTACCGAGCAATGATCGAATTAAGTTTATCGTTTTAACATTCAACTAAGTGTTATGAAACCTATTTCTCTTCTCACTCATAATCGATGGTTGATATTTTTATTTGTAAGTGAGAAAAAGAAAAATCTATGTCAAAAGTACATTGCACAAATATATAAATTGAAATAAATGAATGAATGAATGAATAAGTGATTAAGCGAGTGAGTAAAATAGAATGAATAAATTGTAATTTGACGGTTGAATCAGTTCATCATGTTATGAAAAAGGATTATCTATAAAAAAAATGAGTTAGTTATTTAAATAACATCGAATTATATTCTTCCCAGTAAATGTGTGTACGTCCCATGACCCCGTTAAGGATAACTCACACTTGTTGACCTTGTCGGCACGGTTGTTTCACCTCTGACACCTATGTTTGGAATAAGAATAGCAGTAAAAAGATGAGCATTAAAAGATGCAATGCTAGGTAAAGACTAACCCCTTCCAACCCACTACAAGGTTACGTAGACCTACACTTGATATGGAAATACATATAGCACATCTCTATACCTGACCGATTTATTAAAGGCTAAGTTGAAATTATATGTAGCCTTTTGGATAACGGCAACGGATTCCTTTAATATTTAAAAAACGGCAGACTCGTGTTTTTTTTTAGGGTCGAGGAGGTTTGGATGCTGCGCCCCCAAAGGTATCATTAACGGCCCCAACCCCGCCCACGTATTTGCCCTATTTTGATAATGAGAAAACATTCAATTATTGCACAAAATTATACAAAATCTTAACTCGATATCTGTAAACGAGAATACAATACAAAATTACGAAAATTTTTGAAGAATTGAATTGAATTGAATTGAATTGATATCTTTATTTATACACGGTTAAAAAAGCCCAAACAGTTGCACGACTGATTTCCATTGGGACCGTGTGAACCAATGTAAATACATCGAATGAACATAAAATGATAATGGTACATCAAATGACATATTTAAAACAAACAAGAAATAATCAAGATAAATATCTAAAAAACAACGATAGAATAGTACTGCCGAAAAAGTATATTTATATGAATAACAATAATCATGAGTGTCCAAACAAGAGTACTGTAAATATACTTCAAATTAAAATAGGTCAATACGAATTGTTACTAGTGTATATAAACTGCCAGAAATGATATATAAAAAATAAAAAAAAATCAAATGTGGCTGGTCAAGATACTGCATTATTACAATTAAGGATATGATTACAATTTTATATTATTTAAGTCAGTAAAAGAACATTTAAAAGTGAATTAAGAAGAAACGCTACCTCGGCTTACTGACCCACTGCATCAAATACTTGTATGTTTATTGTACATTTCCTACTCTGGATTCTGAGTATCGTGAGCATGAGGCCAGGCAATCCACACAAAATAACAATAACAACACCAGCAACACTAATAATAATACTACTAATAATAAAATGATAGTAATAGTTCCATTTATTTAGCGCTTAATTATAATGTTTCTGCAATTGCTGTATGCCTACTATCATAACCAATAGTGTTTTATCTGAATTTGTCTGATCTTAAATAATACATGATAATAATGATAATGATAATAATCATGATTTTGTTTACCAACAGAAGCCTCATCAGCTATAGTGCTGTTCTTCCAGAGGGTCTGCAATTGATTTACCCTAGCTATTGCCAGGTACCCGATTAAGCTGGGTAGGAAGTTGCGGAAGCTGATTAATGTCTTGCCAAAGGACATTGGTGCCGGACTGGGATTCGAACCCTAAACATAAGGAGTGAGAGTCAAGTGAACAAACCTCTTTACCATGACACCTTCACATCAGTTTGCGAATACTTACTTGGCGTTGGAGTCCGTATTTCTGTAGGCGTTTCACGGCTGGCCTGTTATCAAAGAGAAATATACAATTCTTTGCCGTCAGTATAATCATAACAGATTAATTCATGAAATAACTAAAATTCTTAGATTTTACGAAAAAGAGGGTAATTCAGAATGACATACATATAAGTAGAATAATATGAAACAATCCAGTAAACCATGCAATCAATATTAAGTGTATCATTTTATCATTCAAATTTGTGTTATGAAACTTATTAGTGATCTAACTATTAACAATTAAATGAAATTAAATAAATGCATGAATGAATAGGTGATAAAGCGAGTGAGTAAAAATAGAAAATATAAATTGTAAGAAGAACGTTAATTCAATATATGGTGTTATACAAAATTTCGTCTGGAAAAAAATGAGTTAGTCAATTCTTTAAATTGCATCGAATGACAGTCTTCCTAGTGAATCTTTGTATGGCAGATATAGAGGATAACTCACACTTGTTAACGGTGTCGGCACGGTTGTCTCATCTGCAACACCTGCGCATGGAATACGAATAGCATTTAAAGGTACTATGTCTCATTTGCAGGCCAAAAAAATGAAAAGGTTATAATCCAACGGCATTTGAAAGATAATACTAATTTAGAACTTTACTAAAAAAAGGGGGCTTGAAAATGTCTTTAAGTGGGAAAATAACGACTATTTGTTGTCGAATCGACTTAAAAGCTATTAAGCCAGTAAGTAATAGTCTGATTTTCACACCATTGTACCGAATGGTCGTACGTTTTATGTTGCGCAAAGATTCAATCAGTTTAATTTTGGCCATTTAAGAAGTGGGTTATTGATGTAGAAAAATGCTCATGTACCCTTTACAGCTCATTGTATGTATGTTATTACCAAAGAAGAAGAGAAAAGGCCAGTCAGTCACTCAATATTGTCTGACAGTGAAGTCTAGCAAGTAAACGAGTTTCCTTGCATAATTTGAATATTAGGACACTGCTAACTTTTAAATTCCACAGATAAGGCATACATGACATATTCATAATTCCTGCAAAGTTCTACAGAATTTGATGTTGGCTCCAAATTAAACAATTTGATTTATAGGAGGACAAAAGATCGTCAGTGATCTTTATTCAACCACTCATCGACGAATAACCTTTGCAGTGGGGTCAATTTTTTTAGAGGGGCGAAGGAACTGCCTCTCTAAATTTTATTCGATAATAATTCTTATTTTTCCTGGAAAAGAGAGGATTGGGGGGGGGATGAATGGGTTGATTTCCCGCCATTTCTAGAACTGCTACTTCTTACATTCATACTCAGCGTAGCCGATGGTGTACTTCCCTGATTGGCACGTTGAACCCGCCTGGCATGAGGGAGTGATGGTACATGGATTGCGAGTCTTGCAATACGGAGCCCACCATGCCGTCTTGTCACTGTCTTCACACTGGCTCTTCAGGGAGGGGTCATACTCATCGCAAGAAGGAACCAACACGCATACTCCTTTGGTGATTCTGATCGTGGATCCTGGGTCACACTCGATCGTGATAGTTGGAGATCCTTCCCCAACTTCTCTACACCCTGTAACTATATGCACAGTGTGATACAAAGTTGCAATTGTGATGGTGAACACATTTTCATGTTAAATTACAAAATATAACATACATTAATTGTTTTATCACATTAATTTATTTTCATTTACATGTAGATAAAAATTAAATGATTTAGGTTATAGAAAAAGACACGATTGTTTGGAACTGGTTGGTGTTCACCCCGACGTAGAAAGAAATCAAGAAGTGCAATCTATTCACAAAATAATTCCAATGTTTACACCCAAAATAGTCAACCGGTGAAGCGAGCTTAAGTTTACCGAGGTAAAGTAACGTGTATAGGACTATATCGGGTATTTAGTACACGTTTTGGCATAATGTGACGAAATAAGTTAAAACCGGGAATATATTTATTCCAACTGATTTATTCTAAATTTCAAGGGATTTCAAACTTCGTTGAAGGAAGAATTGGTAAATCGGCATAGAAGCGTGCTAGCTGATTCGGCTATGATTCTGACCAGAAGGTTTAAATGCACTTACATTCTGATTGTTAGTATTCTTATCATCAGTTTAGAAATCGGGAAGATGATGCTTGTTTAGATTTCCATATCTATTACAATTGCCATTTCTTCGAAAATCGAATCTCAGTCGGTTCGTGCAGTGTGCAAAGTAGGCAAAGTAAAATAGAATCTTAGTTTATCTTCCAGAAATTTTGAAATGATGAGGAGGGGTTTCAGTTTGGATATTTATTATTTGATTTTTTTTTCTGCACACAATAATGCTACTGAGACTTTCTGTACATGTTTCATTTAGATGTGCACTTCAGAGGCTCAAAACAATGCGAAATTACATTAAATTAACGATTGTGTTAGTCAACTATTTTTAGGTTCCCAGTTTGTGTGTGCATTTTCATTTCAGAACAAAAATATCACAAATTGAGGGAGATCGTTAAAAAAAAGGGGGGATGGGGAAAGAAAAAGTAGGTATACATTTTATTTGGGCTAATGTACTTTACTACAGGCCTAACTCATATGTTTGTATACTCTATTGAACAGCAAAGGGTTCGAGGTGTCTTTCAAGCACGCTTGCAGTTATCGTTTCTACCCCTATTTTTCAGGATTTTTAAAATGTATTAAATCGCTATTTCGTTTTAAAAAAACCCTCGATCTTACTTACCTTGGAGTGGCGCAGCTCTCTTCTACAAAAGAAATGAAATGAAATCACGTATAAGGCCATCATTCTGAAAACCTGTTAGGTAACGTAATAGGTAGTCTAAAAGTACCAAATGGTTACAGTTTTTGCGTCATAGTTTTGCATGAAAGAGTTATATGAATGAACAACTTTACTACACGGGTGCTACTATATTGTTGTTGCTAACAAAAATTGACAACCGATCAGAAAGTTACCGCAGAACTATTGAAAAAATATATAAAGACATTTAAACATTTGTAACCGTAATCAATACTGATTTGTAGCCTTCTCCGTATATTTTCACAGGGATATAAAATGTGAGAAATTCATGAAAAAAAGAAGAAGATAAACGTGTTTTTCTTGCACTGTCGTGTGAGTGTCCCACAGGACATTTTTTGTTATGAGAGGCGTACGTTGCTCAATCAATTAAAAAATTTAAAACCCGCGAAAACAACCCAGGAGTTTTTCAATTCGAGCATTCCCACACCACCGCAAAAAAGACGTTTTTTTTTCTTCTTTTTCTTTGATTTGTACTAATCCCCAAAACATGAGGACCTTTTATCGACTTGTTATGCAGTGAGAACTGGTGTGAAGAGTCACTTCCAATTAAGGGGGTGGTTATATTATAAGAATACATATTATGTATACAATTCCCTATAACCTGTCTATTTCCCCTTTAAATATGCAAAGTAAGAATGTCACGATCACAATTTTTCACTTTTGGCAAATGTATTTCATTTATATATTCTATGGTTACGCAAAGATGGATGCACGAATATATTCGTTATTTACCTGTCTGTTCTGTCCTTTGAACATGGATGTTAAAGTGGGATTGTCACAATCACCAGAGGACGAAGATGAATCAGATTCTAAACGAATAAGAGAAATAGAACAATAACAAGGTTTTGATTGAGATAGCAGCTACTCTCGAAATGTACAGGAGTGAGGTCAATTTTTGTATTTTGTTTTTGTTGGCGAGGGGGGGGGGGAGGGTATGTCAGAGATCACATTGAGTATAGTGGAATCAATCCCTAAAACAAAGACAAATAGTGGAAAGAACTTGTCAAGAATAATGCCAGAGCCAAGCCTTAAGCGCCTTGGGTTGTATCCAATTAATATTACTATCATTGTTATATTATCATAAGTTCAAAGACTACTTTGGAGTAGTTTTTACGTTATTTTGATGTGGATCCAGCCACAAAGGAAGTGATCCTTCACTATATCGAGGTATCTTCTATCAGCTCGGAGGTTGATTTTAATATTTCTGTTCCAATATAGTACACTCGTGCAGTGTCATTCCATTGGATGTCTTAATGTGAACTTCCCAATTGGATATTTGTTTCGCTCTTGATCTGGTTCCTTCTACTTTGCGTTAAAAAAAAAGAAACTCTGATGTAATTTGATGTGGCGAAAAGTATTTCGACTTTCTTTCTGTAATAATTCCTATCAGGATATTTTGTTTAAGTCTTGTCATATACAGTATTTTCAGGTTGTTTTTCAGATCTTTCCATTATATTCTCATCATTCTCATGTACACCTCATTATTAAATGATATGATTTTTTCTTTCCAAAGTCTTTGTTAATGTCCATGTTTCTGTTCCGTACATTAGAACAGACAAGACATATATGTAGCAAATTATTGGTCTCATTGTAAGTTGATTTGTCACGCTTCTTGTTGTAAATAGTGCTTTCATTGCTGCGAACGTAATCTTGATGAATATTTGCACAATGACTTACTTTGATTTTAATTACAGGGTTGCCCGAAAGCTTCAAAAGAGACTAAACGGTCTAGAATAAAGGTCATGCTAAACAGACTTTTCCTGTATAGGTCTATACACAATCAACTTAAAAAACAGTACCCATTCCCCCTATATTTGGAACAATTTTGTCTTTTCTTTTAAGAAATTCATGATTTTTTTTTTGCCAATACATTCTAGCAGGGGCGTCATGAGCCAAAGATTGAAGAGGCTGAACCAGGAAGAATTCAAATATTTCTTAAGCGCTAGGAACGCAATGGAGTCGACTCGGGTATTAATCCGTTAAATCTTGTAGGGGTTGGGGTGGTTGGCTATTATAGCAACACCCTTTTATGAATTACATGCCTAACGCCTAGGTCACATTTGCCGCGGCGGCCGTGCGTTCTAAAAAATCTACGGCCAATAGCAATTATTGGGCCGCAGTAGCATTCCCACGGTCACATACGGTAGCGGTCACATATGTTAGGCGCACGGCGTATTTTGAATTTGTGGAGACAGAAAACCTGTGGCTGCCGTACGGCCTTTGAAGTGAAGACGCACGGTCGACTTAGGGTGTCCCTGCGGCTGCCGTAGATTTTTGGAAAAATACCAAGGCGCCCACAGGGCCGCCATAAGGCTGCCGTAGGGTGCTTGTGGAATTCCTGCGGTCAGCGCAATTTTGTTTGGGTTATGCAAAAGTCAATTTTAATTCACTAGAGTCTAGGGCAACCGCATTGCAAACGCAAGGCCACCGTACACCCCACGTATGGTCGCCTTGGAATCGCTCTACGGCATGACTATGGCGTGTCTAATTGCGACGGCAAACATATAAATGAAAAAAGTTATAACTTCGCGTTATAATCCCACGGCGATCCATAAGACCTGTAAAGATATAGGATACGCCCTAAGGTGATCATGAGGCCATCGCAGACTCTCTTCGGCAGCTGCAAGTATCTCTCGATTGCGGGGGCGGGGGGGGGGGGGGCGTACGGCCGCCGTATCCTAGCCGTAGAGCAAAGGTGACCTAGGCATTACTGAGGGAGAATTTGTTTTCTTTTTTCATTTGGAACTTTGCATTTAGGAACAATTTTGATCAAACAGGCAATTGAAAGTTTGATCTCTATATTCACGCAATCTCTCCTCTCTTATGAGGATACGCAGAGTAAAAATCATCATTTCGATTTAGTTTAGATTGGTTTTGTCACGTTAAAAAAAATACACATAGCAATTAAACCTGACTTTCGCAAACTTCACAAACACTTTTTTTTTAATGGCATATCATGAAAAATTCTAGAATATAAATATATCACAAATATCACACGATATTATAGGAAAAAATAATAGAATATACGTGATTAAATTTCTGTTCATACACGTCATAAACTGATTTGCACCATGTAACATTTTATGACGACCGCTTTAATGTAAATTGAGACTTTTTCTCAAAATAGCAAAGGAGGTATAGGGTAGTTGAGGCCATAATTCTATAATAATGATAACAAATAATAATAATAATGATAAAAGAGGGATATTGAATAGCGCTCATGTCTGTCAAACTTAACACTCCTAGCGCTTCACAATATTATTTCCGCGGCTTAAGCATGGCTGCCTTTCAAAGAATTTGCCAGGTACCAATTTGAATCACCTGGGTCGAGTGCGGCAAATGGAGATTAATGTCTTGCCAAAGGATATTGGTGTCGTGGCGGGATTCGAATCCCGAACCATGTGATCCACAGTCCGGTGACGTATCCACTCGAACACGACAACTCCATCTTCATGTACAATGAATGTCACTTACCTTCCATCTCAGTCGAGCTGGAAAGACCAATAAAAAGAAAGATCAAGATAACCGACACGAAGATGAAACAACTCTGGAACAATTCATTGCTCTTTCTGAGTGTATGATCTTGACTTTGAAGAAATTAACGGTTATTTGAAGTTTAACGTAGAAAATGAAGCAGCTGTTAATCTGTGGAAGTGATAGGAGTTTCAAAATACACCTGGAACAAATGAAAACGTGACTGTCCTGTCAGAGGAGTAGGTTGGCTAGTGTCGAACGCGAAGAATGAAATTGGCATACGTGTGAAATCTGTTATGAACAAAAAATGATATTTTACAATGAAATTTAATTAAACCAATAGAATAAAAAAAAGTAATTTTCCAGCGTGACGCAATATTAGCCTTCGCTCCAGTCTCCTTTTTTCTGCGTTTTAAGATCATATTACAAAAAAAACGAATGAATGATCCTTCTTTCTGACTGTTCCTAAATGTTATGCCTCATGGTAACGTCATGAAGAATGTTTTGTAATTGCTCACCTCTATGAATAAGAAAATAAGTATCAAAATGCCGTTGAACATATAAATAGTACATGAAATACTCTATATACTCCTTGATAGAAGGCAAATCTAGCGAGCAAGATAATCACACCTACATTTGAAAAAAATATATTACCCTAAATAACACAATAGCAGATTTGTGTGTTTCGAACCAATTACTGGTAAAGAGAGGATTATACAATTGGAGTGATTGATGATTCGTATCGGGATTTCATTTTATTAGCATATATATTCTTCTTCTTCTTTCATTTAAATGTCAAATTTCTTTTTAAAAGATATTAAGTGGAGCTTTTGTCGTGTGATTGCATTGTGAAAGATACTATTTGGAAGCGATGGGGGAAGGTTAATCGCCAATATAAGTATTGGTATATATATTGAGGTTTTGGAAACATCAAAATGATGAGAGACTGGCCCAGTTTTGTTCAAAGTCACATGCACTTTTCACATAAATATATGGGACTACACAAGCATGTGGCTGGAATGAGGTTGGGGTCGACAACCTTTAGCTTTGGTTGGTCTGTTTGGTTTACCCGACTGCTAAGAAAGCATGTGTATGGTTGTAGGTAAGCAATCAGGGGACCGACGGCTTTAAGAGGAACTTGGTAATGGTGATTATTGCCTTACCAAAGGGCAGCAACGATTTGGTTTTGAGTCCCCGGGACGATATCTGTTTATAAATATAATAACAGTTCAACAAAAAATTGTTTCAGTTGTCTTATTATTTAGAATTTGTTTTCCAGGTAGGTCTTACTATGAATTCATTGTACAGTGTAAGATAACTGGACAACAAGGTCTGCTTTTCAACATTTTGACATGATTGTGAAACTCACATGGAAAGTCACTGAAAGGCCTAAAAACACCTTCTTTTTTGCAGTTTGTAGTTGTAAGACTATTTTTCTTATTACATGTATTTATGATATATTCATTTTCATTCACTGTAAGCGCTTTGGGCCTTATGGGAAAAGCGCGGTTTAAGTAATAATAATAATAATTAAAAAAAATGAACTTAGTTTAATTCCGTAATAAATGATCTGTTACGATATCTATAAGTTACAGAAACAATATAAGTATATAGTTAGCATTAATAATGTAGTACATCCTGTAGATTCTGATGTGAACAGGAAAGAGAGCTTTAACACCTCTCATCCAATGTACACTGTCACGGTAAAACAGATAGTTTACTGCCCTCAACTGCTTTGATATCGCATATACAAAAATAAACAATTACATGTTGCCTTTTTCAGCACAAAAGGGCAGCACGTACCCAACAAACAAAATTGGCCCTCATGAATTAAAATTGAAAAAATTTGCCAATGCAAAATATGATTTTTGATCCTTTAAATGGGTTTATGGTGTAACGAATCGCCATATAAGGAGGGGGGGGGTGAGCTTTTGGGGTAGTGTGGGGGAGGTTTCGCAATGCAGTCAGTGTGTGGTTCCCCTATGGGTTACCCACCTACTCGCGTGCGTAGCTTCACGAAACCAGGACCCTCGAGCTCTGCCATAAATATGTGCTTTATTTATTTTTGTATGTTAATGTATTCATCACTTGGCTAATAATGTCACACCAGTATTGACGAATCAATATCCTCTAAGTCGATTATTATAATGAGGACCCAATATGATTTTCACTGATTATTAAATACAGCTTCAAACTAATTTTATCTGTATGGTCAGTCCATGATATGGCCCAAGTTTATAAGTAAAGAAAAATATCAAAATGTAGAAGGGAGGTGGGGACATTAGGGGTAAAATTGTAAAGAGGGGGGGGGGGAAGAAACACCTTAACATATTCTATTGGCACATTAGAACGCTTTTTTAATATTATTGAAAATAAATGGGAACATTTGACATATAATTCTTATTGTTTTGTGGGGAAGGACGGTGTTTAGCTAATTTAAGATTAAAGGTAAAAATAAACCCTTCCCTCTCTCTTTTGAGAATCACAACAAGTGTAGTTTTATCAGCTCTTCCAAACCCTGTCATTTGGAGAGAGCGGGGGCAATTCACATGAAACGGGACTTGGAATATGATGGTGGCAATTCCTTCCTCCCCCCCCCCCCACACCAACCCCACATGCTCCAACTGTTTATAATACTACATATTTGAACATGCTATTGGCAACTGTTTTTACCCTTTCTCCCTATCTCCATCCTTCTTTTTCTCTGTCACTTTTGCTATCTCACAGCTTTCTCATTTGCATGCCATCAACTTCTCTCACCATTAAAGAGTTATCTCTTATGACCCGGTCCCACTGGCCGATGGACACAACACGTATGCAGAAAGGACACAGCGGACGAGCAAAATGTCGGGGTTGGCTCCATCCGTTTTCATCCGCTCCAGAAAAGGACAAAATTTGCGAAAATTTGCAAAAACAGAACGGAAAAAACAGACGTGGGTAGTATGTAGCGCGGATGTTAAACGGATGTTCATCGGAAGCCTAGCGGATGAAAGCGGATGGAAGTGGATGACAGCTTTGAATACTTTATATACGAGATGCATACGCTTACATCCTTTCTATTTCCGTGCTACTAACGATGTATAGACGTTCCATGTACCTTATCTTTCCTCCCTCTTTCCGTTTTCAGCTGCAGCGGATGTGAGTTGCGAGGATGCCCAGAGGATGCAGAGATGATACAGCGGACGTTTACCGGATGATAACGGACATAGAACGTTTGTTGCTCGTATTTGTCGCGGAATTACATCGTACATGGCGGAAGTTCATCCGTTCTAAAAGTTTTGTGCAGCTCAAAACTTTTTGCGCGGATGAAATCACAGTGGACGGATGCTTGATGGATAGAGCGTATGAAACACGTATGCAATGAGTACACAACGGATGCATAGCGTTTGCCAACGGATGCATAGCGTTTGCCAACGGATGGCAAGATTTTTTTTACGTTTTACATCCTCTTTGCATCCGTAAGTGCATTGGGACCGGGCCATAAGGCCTATATCTTTCCTTTTCTCTTTTGCTCTCTCTCTCTCTCTCTCTCTGTTCTATCACGTTCTGTTTCCAGACTTTTCCATGTATGATTCAATTCATCCAACCGTATGCACATTTACGATAACAAGATTTGAAGAGAATATTGTATATAAGATAATAGAAATTAAGTTCAATTTATTTATTTTTCTGAAAACAACAAAATACTGTAATTCACCATGCTCACATATTATAAAATTGAAGGTCAGATATTCAGCTTAAATATCCTCTTATGCTACTTGAAATTATTACAATTTCAATCTTATGCATTTGCAACATTGCTTTTTCCCTATTTTTTTGTTAAAAGCATAGACTAATTGTAAGTCCTGTTTCTTTCCTTTCAGGGAATGTATTATATTATGATTTACACCGTATTACAAAACAAATTATAAAAACATAATTAGTTCTTTAAAAAATTTTAAAAAAATTACCCATAACTCAGTTTTTTTCTCCACTGAAACAATGACCATCTGATGTGAAAAAGAACATCCTTTTGAGTGTTGGTTGCTTTGTGGTCCACACTCACACCATGGACATATCCGGCTGTTTAATTATTAATAATGCGTGAGATTGAAATCTGCATTTCTCGATACTTTGTGATCAGGAGCTACGGGAATGATGAAATATCCCAAAAAGGGGCGGAGCAATTTAAATACGTTTAGACTTAATGGTGACGCTGCAGCTTATATGCAAATGATGCAGTCCGTGCATGCTACCTAGTCATCTATACTGCTTTATTTGTCTATGGGACGGTGATAGGAAAGAATAGGAGAAAAAAAGGAGGAAACTACGGAAAAGTGTTTAATTGTAGAATGATAGCAATTGAAAACCAAGAATAAAACAAGGAAAGATAGGAGAAAAATTGTAATGAGAGGGGATAGGACCTGTACCTGTAGAAAATGAGTAAAAACTTAAGTATGGGCTTTGAATGTGTGTTCATCATTGGCACTGATGGGTCTTTCAACTGAATTATGTGCACAGATCTGATGAACCATTTAAAAGCATTTGAATTCACAACAAAATAAATCATATTGTAGCACAACACTGCAAAAGTAGGAAAATCTACTTACAAGATATTGTAAACAAAAATTATTCTGGTGAACACACAAATATTATGAAGTGATTTAAGTCGCGCCAATACCGGTCTTATATCAAGTCGCTGTCCCTTCCCGATCACATGAGATAAATAAGCCTGTTAGCCAATAGATTAGTCATTTAAAACATTATCAAACGTACAATTCTTATTACGTCTAAGTTTTACGACCGGGGAAATATTATGTACGAAGCCGATATCTTAGAACAACGATGTATCCTTGTATAGCAAAGACCAAGTCCTACGGAATCTGATTCGGTTCAAATAAACCATAGGTCCTATTTTTAGCATTTATTATTTAGGTTACCCATGGTTCTGATTTTATCATGAAAATCAAAACCTATTTATAAAACCCCAACAGTAAAGGCATGAAAATTGAGAACATCAGCATCTAATCTTCAGTATTTTCTTTGCGTTTGTGAGCTGGGTGGTTGTGAGGGTGTCCGTGGACGTGTATGTGTAGACTTTATCAGATTAATACCGTTATGAATGAAATCTATGAAAATGTAAGCCTTTGTTCAAAAGATGATCGAGAAACCAAATAATCAAAAAATCAAGGCAAACATTTTCGTGTTAATTGTCTCTTCATTATTTATAAATATAAAAGTGTATTTTTCTTTTTATAACGCTCCATTACATAATGGCAATAGTTTGACCCTCAAAAGGCGTGTTTTAAATCATTTGACTTTTAACAATGTAATGGATATAGAATTCACACAATCAAATACAGAATTATTTACATACAGTCATGTTCTCTTAACATAATTACTTTAATGTGTTAGCGATTGTAACAGTATTTGTCTGGTTAAACAGATATTGATCATTTATCATACAAAAGTGAATTTTATATAGATGCACATGAACAACATAACTACAACTTGTTGCCACTTTTCTTCTAAAGTTTCGTTATACACATGAAAAGAAGTAAATCAACATCTTGATCGACAAATCTCTGTGAATACTCATATTCTCAGTTGGTATAATAAGTGAATGATATATGAAGAAGAGTGAATCTCTATGTACGTCAATCACGTGTTTTCGCAAACCATTATCATGTTGGTTAATACCTTCAAGACAAACTTCGACTCAAAGCCTATTGTTTCTCATAATATTTAAATCCCTCGTCTTCAACAAAGTCGTCTCTGCTGACACCGGTGCCGCCTAACACCTGTTTGTTGAGCTCACACACACCGTTGCCGATGTTAAATGACACGCAGTCATCTCGCTTGTTACACTCGGCACCGCATTTGACCAATGACAATCCATGTTTGGTTTTGATCACGTGATTTTGAAGGCGCCGTCCCTCGATCCGTTTGAAGAGGGAGGTCTTCTGGTGGACTATGTCTGCTTGTGATGGTATTGTGGGCAATGCCTGGTGAATCGTGGTAAAATCTGTGGAAAATAACCGAAATAAACACTCGATGTTGTGATTGACATTAACTATCGAAATATAGGCCTATATCACGGACGATCGCCAAGGCTCTCAAAAAATGAACATTAATCAATTTCAATAGCTTGGCCATCACCTTTTGATATATGGCGAGCATTACAGCGACGTATTTCCTAATCTAAACATGATTTCTTTGGGATATATGCAATAGCGTATTTTAATTGCCTTTAATTTTATTTCTCGGAAGTCTTTGTGAACGTGTTATGAATTAATATCAAGTTTAAAGATGCGATGCTAGGTAAAAATTAAACCCTTTCAACCCACTTAAAGATTACGTAGGCATACACTTGACATACAGATACATGTAGCATAAGACTACACCTGACTGATTTTTTTAAATGCCAAGTTGAAATTTCATGTAGCCTGTCGGATAATATTTCTCCTGAAAGATCGTTGACACCACACACTGTCTAAAGCAACAGTTTGAGTTTTTTTGTTCACCTCTCTCTCTCTCTCTCTCTCTCTCTTTATGTTCATTGTTTTATTGTTTTCTTCATTTCTAATGATTTTAAAAGAATGTTTATCTAAGTCCATTGGTACAATAACTAAAGTACAATACCTATATCGAATTACATTATAAGGCAACGGATGCCTTTAATTTTTTCATACGATAGAATCGTTTTTTTGTTTATTTGTGTCGGGGGGGGGGTGAGGGGCTTTGGATGCTGCAGACGCAAACAAATATTAGTCAGGCACCCCCGTGCTGTCTCCCTCCCCCGCCATCGTTCATATCAATGAGACAAGTATTTATTATTGAACAAAACTAACTCAACATCTGTAAACGAGGATACAAAACAAAATGGCGAAAATTTGCGAAGCAGAAACGCTCCCTCGGCTAACTTTTCCACTGCCCCCAAATACATATGTATACTGTATATTTTTGCTCCGTTTTCTTGCAATAGATGCCCCTCTTCACCCTACCCTCCCCCCCCCCCCATTTAGTGTACAGAAATAAAACGGCTCTCCCTGATATTAAACCATACTTTGCTGATTGCTGTCTGTACAGGAACGCTACTTCTAGCATTAGCTCAACCATGAAATATTAATGATATTAATAACAACGATGATGATGATAAATAACAATGATGATGAAAATAATACGTGTAATACTACTTCTACTACTACTACGAATAATAATAATATTATAATAATAATATGAATACTAACAATTATAATAATAATAAATGATAATAGTAACGACAACAGTAATAATAAGAATAATAATACTTCTACTACAATTAATAATAATTACAATTAACAATAATGAAAATGATATTAAAAGTTACATACTAATGTTTCTAATAACTGTCCTATCACAACTTATAGTGTCTTATCTGGATTTGTCTCATCTTTCATAATAAGAATAATGAAAATGAAAATGATAATATTCAGTTGTTTTTTTTTACCAAAATGAGCCTCATCAGCTTCATGCAGTACTGTTCTGCCAGAGGGCCCTGCAATTAGTATTACACTACGAATTACCAGGTACACATTTACAGCTGGGTTGGAAGTGGCGAATGTGGATTTATGTCTTACCAAAGGACATTGGTGCTGGGCTGAGATATGAACCCTAAACATTCCGATTGAGAGTCAAGTGAATGAACCACTTTATCATGTCACCTTTATATAGTTACGTGATTATTTACCTGGCGTTGGAGTCCGATCTTCTGTAGGCGTTTCGGGAGTGGCCTGATATCAAACAGAAATGTACCACTCTCTCCCGTCAGTATAATCATAACAGATTATTTCATGAAATAACTTTAATTATTTTATTGTGATACGTAGATAAACGGGGTAATTTAGAATTACATACATAACTTAGTATCAGAACAAGAAACAATCTAGTAACCAAGCAAAGATCAATAATAAGTGTATCGTGTTAACATTCATCTTAATGTTATGAAATCTATATCTGTTTTAACTCATACACGATATCTGAAAATTTTATTAGTAAGATGTCAAAAGTACGTTGAACAAATAAATAAAATGAAATTACATGAATGAAGGAAGGAATAGGTTATTAAGCGAGTAAGTAAATTGAATGAATAAATCGCAAGATGAACGATAAGTTATTATATGATGTTATACACAAATTATCAAGAAAATACATTAGCCAATTCTTTAAATTACACCAAATTATATTCTTCCAAGCTAATATTTCTATGTCATATGACCCCGTTCTTGACAACTTACACTTGTTAAAATTGTCGGCACGGTTGTTCCATCTGGTACGCCTGTGTATGGAATAAGAATAGCTTTACAAATATGATCGATGATTTAATAATTTAATTTACAGAGGAAAAAAGATTCTAAGCGATTGATATTCAACCACTCATCGACACTGAATCAGCTGGCGATGAAGCTTTTACCTCTCTTGCTCGCACACTCTAGAACAAGCTACGCCCTCAAATTAAAATCATCACCAACCTGCCAACAGTAGGAAAATTCAAACAGAGTTTGGAGACCTATCTGTTCTAATAACCTTATCCATTCATTGAACTCGCACTGTCACTGATTGGGAACACCGACTCGTGGATGGCATCTAAAAGCGCTTTGTATTAAGTGGAAAAGGTGCTCTATAAATTGCAACTATTCTCATGGTTGAACATGTATATAGTTGAAGAACAGTGCCGATATATAACTATGAATACATAACATAAAACATCACTTAATCTCTACCCATCCCCAAATAAGAACAACTTGAATATATTTCGATTTCGGTTTCCCAGTTTCAGGTGATTTTTGTTTGTTTTTAAGTAAGCAACCAGTGGACCGACGGCTTTCAGTCTTCTCCAAGGGACTTGGTAATGAGGATTTATGCCTTATCAAAGGGCATTAACGCATCAACTTGGATTCGAACCCGGGACCTCTCGGTTCACTGAGCCTTCGCGCCTCCTGCAAATTATTCTATGCAATTGTCTTTGCGATGGTAACATCGTTTACGATTATCTTTTCTTGATAACAATTCCATTAATATAAATATTGGTAGCATCTCATGTGAAAGCTATAGGAGACAATATTTTTTAATTATTTCGCTATCATTCAATTACATATAACTAAAACTTACATTCAGGGGCGGCTCTAGAAGATGTTTTGTGAAGGGGGGGGGGGGTGGTGGGTAGAACCGCTACTGCATGCTTACATTCATAATCGGCGTAGATGTAGGTGTACTCCCCCGGGCACGTTGCAGCCGTCCTGCATGTGCCAGTGACGGTACATGGATTGACAGTCTCGCAGTACGGAGCCCACTGTGCCGTCCTGTCACTGTTATCACACTGGCTCTCCAGGGAGGGGTCATACTCAGTGCAAGAAGGAACCAACACGCAAACTCCTTTGGTGATTCTGATCGTTGATCCTTCGTCACACTCGATCGTAACTTTTGGTGACTTGGTTACTCGTTTACACCCTGTAACTATGCATGGAGTGATACAAACTTGTAAATATGATGATAAACAGATTTCCATTTTCGGTTACAATTCATATATTATAACTTAAATTTATTATCATTTAGATTAATACACTACATTATAATTGAATCTATTCTGAAAGAAAAGAAATGTAATTTTAGAAAATGAGTGACTGTATACTATATAAAAGAAGGACATCGTAAAAAGAAATTAAAGGGCAAGTCCACTCCAAAAAATAACTTTCATTCAATAAAAGCAAAAAACTCAGACAAACCAATCAAAAAAAGTTTGAGCAAAACTTGATAACTAATAAGAAAGTTATGGACTTTTGATGACATGAAAAACAAGACAAATTGGCAACTCACTCATGAGTCTGTGACAACATTGCCTCACTATCCACTAATTGTTTTCTTTATATTGATAATATTAATTTCCTATTCCCCCTAAGAATCTTATTTCTTCACACCAGCATCCAAGTTAGATTGACAGTGATATGTTTTTGTGTTGAAACACTAATATAGAGTAATTTTTATCGGGCAAATCATGACAAATTTGAATTTTGATAAACTATTTATATGAAAATCAATAATTATGAATATACAATATTCAGAAAATAGTATCAATTCTTCAAAGTTCATAAAATATTTTGTGTAATGTCATGCACGCAATATGATACAAATCATTTAACCTGGGCAAAGACATGGGGAAATCAAGTTTTTGGGGATAGAAAAGAGAAAATAATGGGATTAAAATATATAAAGCAATTGATAAAAAGTGAGGACATGACGTCATAGTTTTTTTAATGATTTCCATTTTTCCATGGTTTTACATACTTTTTCAAAAATTCATAACTTTCTTATTAGTTATCCGATTTTTCAAACCTTTTTTGATTGGTTTGTCTGATTTTCTGCTTCTATTGCAAGTAAGCTATTTTGGAGTGAGCTTGCCCTTTAAAAAACCTAAACTTTTCACAAATTTCAAGCTTTTAATTAAATTGTTTTCCCCCTTAGAAAATAACAAACCGTTGAAGCGAGCCTTGAATTATCTAGGTAAAGTTATATATATATATATATATATATATATATATATATATATATATATATCCATGTACTATTCGCATGAGGTGACGCAATGAATAACGAATTAGAGAAATGTCATGCTTTAAATCCAAAAGTTTTAATCATGAATTTTGAAGGTACACTGTTGTCTTGATGCACTTGGTTTTTTAAATTTTGAAATCACTATTTATCTATCTATTACGCAAAAGCCCAGATAAAAGCTTTTCCAGATAATGGTCAAAACAAACAAAAGTCGTTATTGTCTCTATTTATACACGTGTTAATTCCAAGTATTTGGTCATTGGTGTCCCATAGCTTACCACGGTAGGTCTATTATGGTATTGTCAACATGAATGGTCAATCAGAAGTATCATTTTCAGGATTTTTGGTGTGGTTCAAGCTCTAGTTGGGCATTCGAAAACAAAAATCAGATATACTAAGAACCTTATTTAATGTGGGCGGTAAGGTCTTGGACTTGACCACACACACATGTTGAGCCGAGTGCACTCGATGCGATTTGACTACGACCTGATTTTGGAAGAATTTGCCACATCATTTGATATGAACATTCAAACATGTAACATCTTAGTGATCGAGGGTCCGAATAGTTATGTGATTTACAAAAATTTAATTTAAAGGGTTTTCGAGCTTTGTTGGAGGAGGACAGGCTAAATCGGCACAGAGTCGTAGTGCCATTAGACGAGTACTGCGATTGTCTACGATTTGAATTCGAATCGGCTATTGTTCTGACTAGAAAGATCAAATGAACTAAATTCAAATTGTTTGAATTCGTTTCACTATTTTAGAACCTAAATCGGAAAGATGATGCTTGTTTGGATTTCCGTATTTATTACAATTGCCATTTCTTCGAAGTTCGGATCGGAGTCGGATCGTGTAGTGTGCTCTGGGCCTTCAGGTGGAATATAAATGATTCTTACACTGTCGCTCATATAGTTGGAATATGTTTGTTTTACCCCAATTTATGAAAATATTTTAAAAATAATTAAAAAATAATAGATCTAGATAATAGTATACATTCTCAGATTTTATTGAATAATAATTTGCCAATGTGTGTTTTGCGTGACTGCTAAAGCATGTGTATGCTACTATGCTTATCAACTAGGGGGCCGACGCCCTTCATACATGACATTAATGAGGATCAATACATTTTCAATAATTTATTGCATTTTACCCCGGTCCCCAACATAAAAAAAATCCTCTGGACGGCCATGCATTATGGCTCAAGGCATGGGCACACAGAGGATTTTTTTATGGTGGGGACCGGGGTAAAATGCAATAAATTATTGAAAATTTATTGCATTTTCTGTTGTTTTTTATTTATGGAAACTGCCCCCTACCCTAGCCCCCGCTTCGTACAGTCATGGTTCAGTGACAAAGCAATGGCCTCGTAACTGTGAGGCCCCAGGATCAAAACCGTGTCGATGTGCTATATTTGTGCCCTTTTGTGGGGCATTAATCCTCATTACTGTCATTTATGACTTAAGGGCGTATGTCCCCTAGTTGATAAGCATAGTAGCATACACATGCGTTAGCAGTCATGCAAAACACACATTGGCAAATTATTATTCAATAAAATCTGAAAATGTATATTATTATCTATTATTTTTAGATTATTTTTAAAATAATTCTATAAATTGGGCTAAAACAAAAATATTCCAACTATATGAGCAACAGTGTAGCTTCTTGTCCAGAATTCTCGAAAACGAGGAGGAGGTGTTTCAGTTTTTATGAGGCCGCTATCCGTCTATGAGGCCCCCATCCATCTCCAGCCTAACCGCTCACGATGGCGGTCTCATGCGTTCTAAATTACCTCTCTAATTTACTGAAAAAGGTTTACTATATATCTCTTATTTTATTTGTATGCTTCTTATATGTTTATTGTATGATATTACTGTACATGATTTTCTATTTAAATACTTTTGTAGACATTTTAATCATTGTATTTTTTAATTTAAGTTTGAATGTGTTTCTTTTTGAAAGCAGAAATAAAACCAAACAAACAAACGAACAAACCTTAAATATTTTTCCTGCATACACAAATTCTACTGAGATTTTTTCTACAAGGACTAAAAATAAAGAATTACCACAAAAACAAAAAAACAATTACATATAATTGTGTTTGCACTCTAAATAAATTGAAATTGCATTATATGAACGATTTTTGTTATCTTACTGTTTATAGGTTCTCAGTTTTTTTTAGTACTTTCGTTTCCAAACAAAAATATCAAACAACAAATAAATTATTTTGAAAAGCAAAGGCATTTAGGTGATTTTAAAGCACTTAAGACTAGCGGCTATCTGTTCTACCCCTATTTTTCAGAATTCATAGGAATATATTAAATCTTAGATATTTCGTTTAAAAAAAAATCGATCTTACTTACCTCGGGTTGGTGCACTTCTTTTCTACAAAAGAATTGAAATAAAATCACGTAAGAGGGCTATCATTCTGAAAACCTTTTTAGCTAATATAGGATTTTTCGGCCAAACTCGCGAGTTTGTCATTTAAATTAATTTGTCTTGCGTTCAAATTCGACGGTTTTAGTGCTGTCAGGTATATCTTGGGTTTATATTCCTTTTTCTAGTTTTCAAATCTAAAGTCTTCGTTAGAATCTACACTCAAAAAAAAAAAGTGCTAAATTTAGTACTTAAAGATTCAATTTTAGCACTTTTTAGGAGCTCGCATAGTGACTGCACTCGAAGTGCTGAGTTAGCACTTGCACCCGGGCTACTTTGCTAGCACCCAAAGGAGCTGACTGTTGTGCTAAATTTAGCACTTAAAGATTCAATTTTAGCACTTTTTAGGAGCTCGCATAGTGACTGCACTCGAAGTGCTGAGTTAGCACTTGCACCCGGGCTACTTTGCTAGCACCCAAAGGAGCTGACTGTTGTGCACTTAAAGTGCCAAGTTTTGCTCTCTTTTGGGTGCTAGCAGAATAGCCCTTGTGCAAGTGCTAACTCATGCGTTGTTTGACATGCCCCATCTACATTTGGTATGTGGTCAAGGTGGATGTCCTTCGTCATTTACCACTTTCAACTCTTACAGGAAACATTTATTAAACCAACATCCACAAGAAGAACCTGAACCTAAAGTTGTACAGGGTATGGAGGGTCTAGTTGATGCTGATTTGGGTGTTGCTGTTGGTGAAGTGCATAATCCTGCAGCAGATGATGCATTTGATGATGATGATGATAGGATAGGCCTACTATAAGAACAAGATGGAGCAATGCATAATGACAGTACAAGACACTATGAATATGACAGACAATGAAAGCGGACAAAATATACAGTTCCTAAAGGCCCGGTCACACAGGGAGGACGCATGGGGAACGCACGGCCAGCGCATTGGAAATTTGCAATTTGGGCCAGTGCGTTGTCGTTCGCTAGGCGTGCGTCATCATTCGTTACTCGTTCGTCGAGCGCGCTGGACCAACGCTGGACCAGCGCTATGCATGCGTCGTCATTCGCTGTGTGCGTCGGGATTTTTTGAGCATGCTCAAAAACGTGCGCCGAGCTCGACGCATGAATATACACGCCAAAGGCACGCCAGACATGCGCCGGAGCGCGCTAGACCAGCGCCAGACATGCGTGGAGCGCGCTAGACCAGCGCCAGACAAACGCGGAGCACACGCCCTGTATACGCACAGCGCGCTAGCTACACGCCGTGCATTTTGTGTCAGCTCGCTAGCTTTTCCAAAATTATGACAAAAGTTAGGCACAAGTTCTTTTCCGATTTCCAATGCGCTGGCCGTGCGTCGTAGAACGCGGTGCATGCGTGGACCATTCGTCCAGCGCGCTAGCAACACGCTGTGCATTCGTGGAAGTTGTTTTCATGTGCGCTCTGTGTGCGCCCTGTGTGCGCCCTGTATACGCCCTGTATGCGTCCAGCGCGCTATGCATTTGGTGTCAGCTAGCTGTATAGCTTCGACAAAAGTTGGGCGCACGACAACGCACTGGCCAAAATTGCAAATTTTCCATGCGCCGGCCGTGCGTCCCCCATGCGTCCCCTCTGTGTGACCGGGCCTTTAGGTAGACAAAGGAACATCCCTTCACTGCTATTATGTAAAAATGTGTAGAACAGGTGTCACATGCATATTCACCTGTTTTACACATTTTACATAATAGCAGTCAAGGGATGTTCCTTTGTCTACCTGAGGAACTGTATATTTTGTCCGCTTTCATTGTCTGTCATGTTAAGACCAGCTGCATTTTTCATTGGTTCTCTTTTATCAAACACCAACATGACCCATGCTATGACAAACAGAGTGTTATCTGCTGCAACAGCTTTGAATACTGATGTTGTTGACAGTTTAAGGAGCAAAGTTATTCAGACTTTTGAGGCCTTGGGTATTGACCTGGAGAATGAAGAATGTAAGAATCTCTTAGCTGAATTTGATTCAAAAACAAATATTCACAAGGTAACAGCTATTATACTAACCGACCAATCAGATCAGGTTATGCAGTCAGCACTCGATGTTAAGTGCTGCATATTGTTATAGCACTCGTTTTCTGCACTCAAATATTCAGCACGTTTCGATTTCCTTGTTAAAGTTAACCCGTCAAGTGCTGATTTTGGCACTTCAAGTGCAGAATCTCACTCAGCACCCAACATTTAGCACCTCAGTTTTTTGCGTGTATGTATGTTTCATTCAAATTAATGAATAAGGTGCTTCTTTCACTATTTGGTCATTCGATTTTGCGCAACACGATTTCTGACATCGCGAAGGTGTACTTTTAGCATTCTAATTCATTTGTACACTCTAAAAACTGAAATGTTAAATCACCATTTAAGAGGGCCGAGGAGTGACCACTCTTTCAAAATTGTAGATTAACACTTTGAAAATGCTGGATCCAACACTATAAAGGTTGAATCCAGCATGTTAAAGAAACAATCTGACATTTTGAAAGAGTGGTCACTCCTCGGCCCTTTTAAATTGACATTTAACATTTCAGTTTTTAGAGTGTTGCATTCAAATGAGCACTTTGTGCCCTTGAATTGATGGTCAATATATATTTTTCGTTTATTACGCACTTTTCATAGCTCTTTTTTTTTTCTTTCAAGATTGTTTTCTTCATGTGTATTTCATCATGTTTTATTTTCTTACATTTAATTATACACTTTTTATCCTTATAAGATTGATCTGATATTCATCATCCTTTAAGTTTTATTGTTAAGAAGAAAAAATAACGACTTGCATTTACGGACTTGATGGTCTCGAGGGCCCGAATTCACAAAGCAAGGTTTGAGCTCAGACCAAGGTTGGACCTCAAACCTCCTTTTGTTTCGCCAAACCTCCTTTTGTTATTTACAAACTGGTTTGTAAATAACAAAGGGAGGTTTGGCGAAACAAAAGGAGGTTTGAGCTCAAACCTTGGTCTGAGCTCAAACCTTGCTTTGTGAATTCGGGCCAATATGTTTGTAGATGTTCATATAAGGAAGTTGTTTGTTTTGTGTTTCATCATAAATTTATCACAATTTCATTGGAGGAAGGGTAAAATATTATGACTGGGGTAGGTATTTTGTATCCCCACCTTTCCGGGATACATGAACATGTCCGTGCAGAAATGCCATACCCCTTGATTGCGCCCCTTATTTACCTTATGTCCCAATGGCAAATCATGCATTTAATTGCATTATTTTAAAAATGTTTACATGTGTTGCATTTCCCCTCTTACATTTCTAACTTGAATAAACATAATTCGAATACGAATGACAGGTGTCAATTTAAATGACAAAAATGACGTCTCGACAAGTGACAGTTAATTTGAATGCTAGTTTTAATGAGCAGTTTCTAAATTAAACGACAGATCTATGAAACCCTTCGACCAAAATCCTAGATCAAATACAAAAGCGGGAAAATTGAATAATAATTGGCATGGCAAAGCCGATCTGCTAACTTAAATGCAAAGTAAATGAACTCGAATGACAAACTCGCGAATTTCGCCGGGAAATCCTATATTGTGATAGATCTATTAGCACCCAAATTGTATATTTTTGGGCTTCAGTTTTGCACGAAAGTGTTAAAGTTATCGTATCACTTTAAAAAAATATAACGAAATCGTGAGAAAAAATAGCATAAATACATACTGATTTGTAGCCTACTCCTTGTGAAATTTGAGAAATTTGAGAAATTCCTACAAAATTAGATAATCATGATTTCTTGAACTGCCGTTTATAAGGAATACATAGGCCAATATGTAATGTGAGACGTTGCTCATTTGATGCAAACATTAACACCCGTAAAACCATTATAGGGGTTCTGGAGAACGAGCACAACAAACCCCCGCCTAAAAAAGGGAGAATTTTTGTTTTAATTTATTGATTTGATTTGTACTAATCCCCAAAACGTGAGGATCTGTGTTCGGCTTGTCAGACATTGCTCTGACGGAGTGTGAGAAGTGAAATTTTCTTCCAGATTCCTGGCGGACCCCTTCCCTCCCCTCCTTAAAAAATGAAGAGAATCACTAATGTTCTAAGAATACGTATTATGTATGTAGTTTATTATTCCTGTCTTTCCCCCTTTAAACATGTAAAGTAAAAATATCACGATCACCATTTTCACATTTGGTAAATGCATTTCATTGATATGTTCTGTGGTTACGTATACATGTAGATGGATGCAGGATTCATAATGCACGAATACTTTCGTTATTTACCTGTCTGTTCTGTCCTTTAAACATGGATGTTAAAGTGGGATTGTCACAATCACCAGAAGGCGAAGATGAATCAGATTCTAAACAAATATAAGAGAGATTGAACAATTTTAAGATATTGATTAGGATAGCAGCTACTCTCGAAATGTACAGGAGTGAAAGTCCTTGGAGGTGGGGGGGGGGTCATATCAGGGATCACTCCGCTTCGAGTAGAGTGGAATCAATCCTCAAAACAGAAAGAAAAATAGTGGAAAACACGTTTCAAAAATACAGTTAGAGCGACTCGAACACCTTGCGTTGTACCCAATATTTATATCGTTATTATATTATCATTAATTGAAAGACTGGAGTATCTTTCACGATATTTTGATTTGGATCCAGCCCCCAAAAAGGTGATGTCTCACTTTCGAGTTAACTTATGTCAAAGACATTTCACAATGACCGCTTTCATGAAAATGATGACCTTTTACCAAAATGGCAAAGGAGATCTAGGGTAGTTTAGGGCATAATTTTTTAATATTGATAATTCTTATTATTATAATACTAGTAATTATAATAATGATAATTATAGAAGGCTCTTGTGTAGCCCTAATGCCTCTCTAACTTGACATTCCTGGCATTCCACAGTAATGTTATAACCCTGGCTTTATTTAGCATAGCTACCTTTATGACGCTCTAGCATTTCAAGGAATTCAATCCTGCCAGGTACCTATTTACCTCACCGTTTCTAGTGTGCTAAATGTAGATTACTGTCTTGCCAAAGGATATTGGTGTCGTGACGGGACTCAAGCGCCGAACCATGTGATCCACAGTCCGGTGACGTATCCACTCGACCACGACAACCCCATATTCCTGTACAATGTCACTTACCTTCCATCTCAGTCGAACTGGAAAGACCAATAAAAAGAAAGATCAAGATAACCGACACGAAGATGAAAACGACTCTGAAACAATTCATTGTTCTCCTGAGTTTATGATCTTGACTGTGAAGAAATTAAAGGTTATTCAAAGTTTAACGTAGAACTTGAAGCAGCTTTTTATTTGTGGAAGTGATAGGAGATCCGAAATACACCTGGAACATATGAAAACGTGACTGTCCTGTCAGATGAGTATGTTGGCTAGTGTCGAACGTGAAGAATGAAATTGGCATACATGTGAAATCTGTTATGAACAAAAAATGATAGTTTACAATGAAATTTAATTAAACCAATAGAATAAAAAAAGAAATTTTCCAGCGTGATGTAATATTAGCCTTCGCTCCAGTCTCCCTTTTTCTGCGTTTTAAGATCATATTACAAAAAAAAACGAATGAATGATCCTTCTTCCTGACTGTTCCCAAATGTTATGCCTCATGGTAACGTCATGAAGAATGTTATGTAATTGCTTACCTCTATAAATAAGATATAAGTATCAAGATGCCGTTGAACATATAAATAGTACATGAAATACTCTATATACTCCTTGATAGAAGGCAAATCTAGAGAGCAAGAGATTTACACCCTCATATTGAATAATGTATCACCCTAAATAAAACACAATAGCAGATTTGTGTGTTTCGAATCAATTACTGATAAAGAGAGACTCATACAATTGGAGTGATTGATGATTCATATCGGGATTTCATTTTATTGGCATATAATTCTTCTTCTTTTTTCATTTAAATGTCAAATTTCTTTTGCATTGCATTGTGAAAGATACCATTTTGAAGTGATGGGGGAAGGTTAATCACCAATATAAGTATTGGTATATATATTGAGGTTTTGGAAACATCAAAATGATGAGAGACTGGCCCAGTTTTGTTCAAAGTCACATGCACTTTTCACATAAAATATATGGGACTACTCTAGCATGTGGCAGGTATGAGGTTAGGGTCGACAACCTTTAGCTTTGCTTGGTCTGTTTGCTTTATCCGACTGCTGAGAAAGCATGTGTATGCTTGTAGGTAAGCAATCAGGGGACCGACGGCTTTAAGTCCTCTCCGAAGAACTTAGTAATGAGGAGTAATGCCTTACCAAAGGGCAGCAACGATTTGTTTTAGAGTCCCCGGGACGATATCTGTTTATAAATATAATAACAGTTCAACAACAAATTGATTCACTCGTGTTATTTTTAGAATTCTTTTTCCCGGTAGATGTTACAATGGATCATTTGTGGAAGTTAACTAGACGACGTTCTATATACTTTCTTTTTTTTTTTTTCTTTTTTTTACTGCACAAAGGATTTGAAGAGCATTTTATTCACAATTTACCTTAATGTCTACCTTTCAACATTTTTACATGATTTTGAAACTTATATTTAACTTTGTTTAATTCCGTGATAAATGACCTTTTAAGATATCCATGAAAGTTACTGAATATTTCTAAGTATGTTTAGCATCAATAATGTAATAGATCTGAGATTTTCCATCCTGTAGATTGTGATGTGAACAGGAAAGAGAGCCCTAACAACCCTCATCCAATGTACGAAGTTATAATTATGGTCACGGTGAAAACAGATATGGCCTTCTCATATAAAAATGATTACAGTTGTCACGATTGCTGATTATTTAGAGAGTTAGTTGGAATGGTTGGTGTCATATGAATATTGGCGTCTTGTGTGTTTGATAGATTTTAATTATCTTTCCTGCCATAAGAATCATGAATGGATCTTGTTCATTAGCAATAAGTAAACTTTAAAAGGATTGATGTAATTAAATTGTATGTGTATAATCAGTCCATGATGGCACAAGCTTAAAAGTTAACAAAAAATAAAGAAAGAAAATGAAGAAAGTGGATGAGAATATTAGGGGAAGCATTGTGAAGGGGGGGGGGGAACACAATTAAATTTCTGCTGGCAAATTAGAACGCCTTTTTTATTGTTAAAAACAAATGGGAACATTTGACATTTAATGCTTTTGTTCTTACTCACATATTTTGTGAGGGGGAGGAGGGTGCTCAGCAAATTTTAAATGTAACTTGACACCCCCTCCCCTTTTTCTTTTGAGAACCCAATCACGTGTATGTTTATCAGCAGTTCCAAACCCTGTCAGTTTGAGAGAGCAGGGGCAATTCACATGAAACGGGACAGTGAGTATGATGGTGGATCCCCCCTCCCCCACATGCTTCAACTGTTTTTGATACATATTTCACCATGATATTGGCAACCGCTTTCACTCTTTCTCCTTCTCTCTCACTATATCACAGCATTAAATATTTCTCATTTCTCACCATTGAGGTGGTCTTGAGGAGCGGGTCTTATTAAGAGCGCTCCAGAGCGCTCTAACGTGCAATGTGAACGGAAAGCGTACTTTGAACGGAAGTGACGTTCCGCGCGATGAGCGATCGGGCAGGCACTACACATATACATGTATACGGGACGCGTCGAGAACGGGACATCAGGTGACATAGGGTTTGGATTCCGCGCGCGAAAAAATTGACCCGCCTACCTGAGCTGCCATAGCAACAAGACCACTTTGACTCGTGGAGCGGTTTGAGCCATACAAATTGCTCGGAGTGTGAACGCTCGCAAACCGTTCCTCAAGACCCATTCCTTTGGAGCGGTCTAGAGCGGTCTAACTAAGACCACTTTCAAAGTGAGTGAGAACGGGGTTATTATCTTTCCTTTTCTCATTTGCTTTTTCTCTTTCTCTCTCACTCTCTCACTCTCTCTCTCTCTCTCACACTCTCTCCCTCACACTAAGTCACAGCATTATGTATTTCTCATTTTCATAACATCAACATCTCTTACCATTAAATACTTCTCTCTTATTCTCTTATCCTTTTTTCTTTCTATCTCTCTCTCTTTCTTTCTCTCTGTCACTCTTTCTCTCTTTTCTCTCACATTCTGTTTTCAGAATTCTTTTACGTATGATTTACTTAACCCAACCATATGCACATTACAATACAATATGATGAAAGATATGAAGAGAATATTTTTTTATTTATTTTCCTTAAAACATCAAAATATTGTAATTCACCAAGTTTTCAAATTATACAATTCGGATATAAGGCTCAAAAAGTTTCATTTGCTCCTTGAAATTATCAACTTCAATCTTATGCATTTTGCCACATAAATTTTCCCCAATATTTTTAAATAAAGCATAGGTTACTTCTGAGCCTTTTTTTTTCTTTCCAGGGAATGTATTATATCATTATTGGCACCGTATTACAAAACAAATTATAAAAAATAAGATAATTTTTGTGTTTTTAATTTACCCATGACTCAAAATCAGATTTTTTTACAATGCACATCTAATGTACAAATAATCCGTAAGAATGATGGATGCTTTTTGGTCCACACTAACACGAAGGACATATTGGTGCCTTTTATTTTTAGTAATGCCTATATGCAGCTTATATGGAATTAATACTTAAGTTGTCTATGGGACGGAAATTCAAAGGGAAGGTAAGGAGGAAAGATTGGGTTTAAAGGAGAAAAGGGGTGAATGGTAGAATGATAGAATGAAAAATAAAATAAGGAATGATTTCTTTTTAAAAATATACAAAAACGAAGATATACACAAAAGAAGAGATTAACGCAGTATTAAAACAGGGAACAGCATAATGAAATAAAAATAAAAGTTTGGAACAAAGAATAACACAAGGAAAGATAGGAGGAAAAAAATGAAATAAGCGGGGATAGGACTTGGACTGAAAACCATTGTAAAAGATAGAAAATAACTTAAAACTCAATTATGGGCTTTGAATATGTGTTCATCACTTACAGTTATGGACCTAGGTTTAAGCAATTTTTTCAACTTAATTATGTACACAGATCTGATGAGCCATCAAAAAGGATTTGAATTTACAACAAAATGAATCAAATTCTAGCGCAACACTGCAAAAGTAGGAAAATCTACTAACAAGATATTACAAACAAACAAGATTCTGATGATCACACAATTCTAATGAAGTAATTTAAGTCTTGCCAACACCGTTCTTATATCAAGTCACCGTGCCTTTCCGATCACATAAGATAAATAAACCTGTAAGCCCATAGGTTAGTCATTTAAAACTGTATAAAACTTCAAATTCTTATTGCGTTCAATTTTTACGACTGGGAAAATACTATGTACGAAGCCGATATCCGAGAACAAAGATGTGTCCTTGTATAGCTAAGACCTAGTCCTATGGAATCTGATTCGGTTCAGATAAACCATAGGTCCTATTTTCAGCATTTAATATTTAGGTTACCCATAGTTCTGATTTTATCCTGAAAATCAAAACCTATTTATAGTACCCCGACAGTAAAGGCATGAATATTGAGAACATCAACATCCAATCTTCAGTATTTTATTTGTGTGTGTATGCGGGTGTGCGTGGACGTGTTTGTGTAGACATTATCAGATTAAAACCGTTATGTTGAAATTCATGAAAATGTAGGTCTTTGTTCAAAAGATGATCCAGAAACCACATAATAAAAAAAATAAAGGCAAACATTTTCGTGTTAATTGTCTCTTCATTATTTATCAATATAAAAGTGTATTTTTTATTTTATAACGCTCCATTACATAATGGCAAAAGTCTGACCCCAAAAGAGGCGTGTTTTTAAATCATTTGACTTTTAACAATGTAATGGATATAGAATTCACACAATCAAATACAGAATTATTTACATACAGTCATGTTCTCTTAACATAATTACTTTAATGTGTTAGCGATTGTAACAGTATTTGTCTTGTTAAACAGATATTGATCATTTATCATAGAAAAGTGAATTTTATACAGATGCAAATAAACAACATAACTACAACTTGTTGCCACTTTTCTTCTAAAGTTTCGTTATACACATGAAAAGAAGTAAATCAACATCTTGATCGACAAATCTCTGTGAATACTCATATTCTCAGTTGGTATAATAAGTTAATGATATATGAAGAAGAGTGAATCTCTATGTACGTCAATCACGTGTTTTCGCAAACCATTATCATGATGGTTAATACCTTCAAGACAAACTTCGACTCAAAGCCTATTGTTTCTCATAATATTTAAATTCATCGTATTCAACAAAGTCGTTTCTGCTGACACCGGGGCCGCCTACCACCTGTTTGTTGAGCTCACACACACCGTTGCCGATGTTAAATGACACGCAGTCATCTCGCTTGTTACACTCGGCACCGCATTTGACCAATGACAATCCATGTTTGGTTTTGATCACGTGATTTTGAAGGCGCCGTCCCTCGATCCGTTTGAAGAGGGAGGTCTTCTGGTGGACTATGTCTGCTTGTGATGGTAGTGTGGGCAATGCCTGGTGAATTGTGGTAAAATCTGTGGAAAATAACCGAAATAAACATTTGATGTGACGTTTGACGATACCTATTAACGTAGGCCTATATCAAAGATGATCGCAAAGGCTTTCAAAAAATGATCCTTAATCAATTTCAATAACGTGGTCTACACCTTTTGAAATATGCGAGCATTACAGCGACGTATTTCCTAATCCAAACATGATTTTTTTTTTTTTTTTTGGGGGGGGATATATGCAATAGTATATTTCAATTGCCTTTGATTTTATTTCTAGGGAGTCTTTGTGAACGTGTTATGAATTAATATAAAGTTTAAAGATGCGATGCTAGGCAAAGATTAACCCCTTTCAACCCACCTAAAGATTACGTAGACATACACTTTACATAAAAAAATACATGTAGCATAAGACTACACCTGACTGATTTTGTTAAAGGCCAAGTTGAAATTTCATGTAGCCTGTCGGATAATTTCGAATTTCTCTTTAAACATCGCTTACACCACACACTGTCTGAAGCTACAGTTTGATTTTGTTCACCCTCTCTCTCTTTATGTTCGTTCTTTTATTTTGTTTTCATTTCTAAGATTTTTAAAAGAATGTTTACCCAAGTCCATTAGCCGTTGGACAAGAAGGCATATGACTATTTGTCCATCTATTTCAGCTTACTTTCATAGTAGGTATACGGAGAGGTGAAATTACGTTAAACTTTAATATGAAATATCTCTTGCCCATAATTTAGACCTATAATGAAATATATATATATATATATATATATATATCGAATTACATTATAAGGCAACGGATGCCTTAAATTTTCCACACAATAGATTCATTTTTTGTTTATTTGTGTCGGGGGGGGGGGGGGTGAGGGGCTTTGAATGCTGCAGGCGAAATCAATATTATTCAAGCCTCCCCCGCGCTGCCTCCCCCCTTCCCACCGTCGTTCATATTAATAATTAGACAAATATTTATTATTGAACAAAACTATACAAACTTCTAACTCAACATTTGTAAACGAGGATACAAAACAAAATGGCGAAAATTTGCGAAGCAGAAACGCTCCGTCGGCTAACTTTCCCATTGCCCCAAATACATATATGTATGTATATTGTATATTTTTGCTTCGTTTTCTTGCAATAGATGCCCCCCTTCACCCACCCCCCCCCCCCCCCCCCCATTTAGTGTACAGAAATCAAACGACTTTCCCTGATATTAAACCATACTTTGCTGGTTGCTATCTGTATAGGAATGCTACTTCTAGCATTAGATCAACCATGAAATATTAATGATATTAATAACAACGATGATGATGATAAATAACAATGATGATGAAAGTAATACATGTAATACTACAACTACTACTACCACTACTACGAATAATAATAATATAATAATAATAATAATATGAATAATAACAATTATAATAATAATAAATGATAATAGTAACGACAACAGTAATAATAAGAATAATAATACTTCTACTACAATTAATAATAATTGTAATTAACATTAATGAAAATAATTTTAATAGTAACATACTAGTGTTTCTAATAACTGTCCTATCACAACTTATAGTGTCTTATCTGGATTTGTATTATCTTTGATAATAATATTAATGATAATGATAATCAGATTTTTTTTTTACCAAGAGGAGCCTCATTAGCTTCATGCTGTACTGTTCTGCCAGAGGGCCCTGCAATTATTATTACACTACGAATTGCCAGGTACACATTTACAGCTGGGTTGGAAGTGCCGAATGTGGATTTATGTCTTGCCAAAGGACATTGGTGCTGGGCTGAGATATGAACCCTAAACATTCGGATTAAGAGTCCAGTGAATGAACCACTTTACCATGGCTTCTCCACATAATTTTGTGAATACTTACCTGGCGTAGGAGTCCGATCGTCTGTAGGCGTTTCAGGAGTGGCCTGATATCAAACAGAAATGTACCATTCTTTCCCGTCAGTATAATCATAATATATTAATTCATGACATAACTTTAATCATTTTATTGTGATACGTATATTTCATGAAAACGGGATAATATATAATTACATTCGTAACTTAGTAGGAAAATAGGAAACAACCCGGTTACCGAGCAATGATCGAATTAAGTGTATCGTTTTAACATTCAACTTAGTGTTATGAAACCTATTTCTCTTCTCACTCGTTATCGATGTTTGATACTTTTATTTGTAAGAGAGAAAAAGAAAAATCTATGTCAAAAGTACATTGCACAAATATATAAATTGAAATAAATGAATGAATGAATGAATAAGTGATTAAGCGAGTGAGTAAAATAGAATGAATAAATTGTAATTTGAAAGTTGAATCAGTTCATCATGTTATGAAAAAAGATTATCTATACAACAAATGAGTTAGTAAGTTATTTAAATAACACCGAATTATATTCTTCCCAGTAAATGTGTGTACGTCCCATGATCCCGTTAAGGATAACTCACACTTGTTGACCTTGTCGGCACGGTTGTTTCACCTCTGATACCTATGTTTGGAATAAGAAAAGCATTGAAAAGACGAGCATTAAAAGATGCGATGCTAGGTAAAAAATAACCCCTTCCAACCCACTACAAGGTTACGTAAACCTACACTGGACATGGAAATACATATAGCATATCCCTACACTTGACTGATTTATTAAAGGCCAAGATGAAATGTTATAGTTTCATATTTATTTCTAATTACATTACAAGGCAACGGATTCCTTCAATATTTACAAAACGGCAGACTCGTGTATTTTTAGGGGGCAAGAAGGTTTGGATGTTGCGCCCCCAAAGGAATCATTTGCGGCCTCAATCCCGCCCTAGTGGTTTGCTCCATTTTGATAATGATAAAACATTCAATTATTACACAAAATTATACAAAATCTTAACTCAATATCTGTAAACGAGGATACAGTACAAAATGACGAAAATTTCCGAAATAGAAACCTACCTCGGCTTACTGGCCCACTGCCCCAAATACTTGTACATGTATCTTTATTGTACATTTCCTATTCTGGATCGCCAGTGTCGTGAGCATGAGCAACAACTACAACAATATTAATAATACTACTACGAATAATATGATTATAGTTAAATTTATTTAGCGCTTAACTCTTTGTTTGCTTTGTTCGCCGATTTGCACGGACGTAGGCGTGCCAACTTCGCATTTTTGCACAGATGTATACGAGTCAATTAGACATTCATAATACCGCTCGCAGTGTGTAGCCACGCGTTGCGTTTACTATTGTTTACATTGTATACATCGCACACTTTCCGGTAAACTGTTTTTCTTCATAGTGTTACATTCGAAATTACCGTGTATTTAGCGGTTTTCTTTGGATTTTTTTTACTGATGTTACGATGGCACCTGCTGGAAAACGTCAACGTGTGTTTAGTGTAGAGGAGGCTCGAGATCTTGTTACTATGGAAGCATGGAGCATGGACTCTGATTCCGACGAATCGAGCAGTGACGAAGACTCTAGTGATAAAAGTGTTCCCTGAGAGTAGACTGATAGAATAAGAATGAATAAAAATTAATGAAAGAGCTAGAGATGACAGCAAGAAAGAGAGTAGACTGATAGAATAAGAATGAATAAAAAAAATGAAAGAAGGAGATAGAGATGACAGCAAGAAAGAGAGTAGACAGTGATAGAATAAGAATGAATAAAAATAATGAAAGAAAGAGATAGAGATGACAGCAAGAAAGAGAGTAGACTGATAGAATAAGAATGAATAAAAATTAATGAAAGAGCTAGAGATGACAGCAAGAAAGAGAGTAGACAGTGATAGAATAAGAATGAATAAAACTAATGAAAGAAAGATGTATCCTGTCTTGCCGTCATCTTTATATCTTTCTTTTATTATCTTTATTCATTCTTATGCTATCAGTGTTTACTCTCTTTCTTTCCGTCATCTCTATCTTATTATTATTATCATTTTCCTATCTATATGTACCCTATGTCTTGCCGTCATCTGTATATCTTTTTCTTATTATCTTTATTCATTATTATGCTATGAGTGTAATACTCTCTTTCTTGCCGTCATCTCTATCTCATTATTATTATCATTTTCCTATCTATATGTACCCTATGTCTTGCCGTCATCTCTATATCTTTCTCTTATTATCTTTATTCATTCTTATGCTATCAGTGTTTACTCTCTTTCTTTCCGTCATCTCTATCTTATTATTATTATCATTTTCCTATCTATAATTATGTACCCTATGTCTTGCCGTCATCTCTATATCTTTCTCTTATTATCTTTATTCATTCTTATGCTATCAGTGTTTACTCTCTTTCTTGCCGTCATCTCTATCTTATTATTATTATCATTTTCCTATCTATATGTACCCTATGTCTTGCCGTCATCTGTATATCTTTCTCTTATTATCTTTATTCATTCTTATGCTATCAGTGTTTACTCTCTTTCTTGCCGTCATCTCTATCTTATTATTATTATTATTTTCCTATCAATATGTATCCTATGTCTTGCCGTCATCTCTATATATTTCTCTTATTATCTTTATTCATTCTTGTGCTATCAGTGTTTACTCTCTTTCTTTCCGTCATCTCTATCTTTTTATTATTATCATTTTCCTATCTATATGTACCCTATGTCTTGCCGTCATCTCTATATCTTTCTCTTATTATCTTTATTCATTCTTATGCTATCAGTGTTTACTCTCTTTCTTTCCGTCATCTCTATCTTATTATTATTATCATTTTCCTATCTATATGTACCCTATGTCTTGCCGTCATCTCTATATCTTTCTCTTATTATCTTTATTCATTCTTATGCTATCAGTGTTTACTCTCTTTCTTTCCGTCATCTCTATCTCATTATTATTGTTATTTTCGTATCAATATGTATCCTGTCTTGCCGTCATCTTTATCTCTTTCTCTTATAATCTTTATTCACAGTAAAGTCCTTTCATTTCATATCACTATTTCTCTCTCATAATGTCTCTCACGTCCGTTCTCCATATTTTATTCATTGCATACTCCACTCGTCAATCATTTCTGATAATAAGCTCTCTCACAATAAAGTAAATGGAAAACAATGCAATATAGTTTATATTTTAAGATTGATTCATTCTTTCTTTGTATATCTATGGCTGTGATAAATGTACTTGAAATCAATTTTATTGAGGGGTAAAGAAGGTGAGAGAACAGATGCGGTGAACATTCATAATGAGACATTTCAATAAGATGCTGATTATGTCATGTATATCACATATAATATATTATGCCTATACCATTTTTACATGCTCATACCAGTGGGCAAAATCAATAACATTCTCTTATTTCTTATTGACTTATCATGGCACAACAAAGAAAAACATCCCCACGACGTCCCTTTTCATGCCCCGCTAAACCGGACATTGACAATAACCTGGGGTAATAGGGATTTCAATGGGCAGATTAGCCCATTGTCAAGGGTGGCTGAGCGGGGTACTTTCAAGTCTCTCCCTATTGAACTTCTTTTCTTCAACAACCTAAATACTAACCTTCTGAATTGTTAGAATACTTGAGCAAGGTATGTAAAGAAAGGTAAGAAGTCCACCTTTCTAATAGATTCGATTTGAAGATGTCTTATCATTGCTAAATAAGAAATTCTAGAGGGATAAAAAACTGCCGTAAATAAGAAAAATTAAACATTATATAATTATGATTATTATAAAAATGATAATTCAAAATATAACAAATGACGGTTCATCGAAAAGCACGTTTTCCGGTCTACAACTTTGCTGCACAATATTTTTCATCATGATCATCCAGTGAAGAGTTATAGCCTCTTGATTCAGCAGAGTCAATAAAGATTCCCTCGAAATGTGTGACCCTAAAAGAATGTGGCACAGGGGGGTTTTTTAAGTGGCGCATAAAGAGTTAATGTTTCTAATTGCTGTATGCCTACTATCATAGCCAATAGTGTTTTATCCGGATTAGTCTTATCTTAAATAATAAATGATAATAATGATAATGATAATAATTTTGTCTACCAAGAGAAGCCTCATCAGATTCAGTGCTATTTTGCCAGAGATTCCTGCAATTAGTATTACTTTAGCGATTGCCAGGTACCCAATTAAACTGGGTAAGAAGTTGCGGATGTTGATTAATGTCTTGCCAAAGGAAATTGGTGCCGGACTGGGATTCGAACCCTAAACATTCGGATTGAGAGTCCAGTGAATGAACCACTTTACCATGACACCTCCACAAAATTGTGTAAATACTTACCTGGCGTAGGAGTCCGATATTCTGTAGGCGTTTCAGGAGTGCCCTGTTATCAAACAAAAATGTACAATTCTTTGCCGTCAGTATAATCATAATAGATTGATTCGTGAAATAAACTTTGTTATTTTGTTGTGAAACGTAGATTTCATAAAAACGAGGTAACTTAGAATTGCATACATAACTTAGTGGCAGAATAAGAAACAACCCAGTAACCAAGCAAAGATCAATATTAAGTGTATCGTTTAATCATTCAAATAAATGTTATGAAACCTACTTTGTCTGTTCTAACTCATAAACGCTGTCTGACACTTGTATTTGTAAGTGGGAAAAAGAAACGCCAATGTCAAAAGTACGTTGACGAAATAAATAAAATGAAATTAGACGAATAAATGAATGAATAAGTGTTTAAGAGGGTGAGTAAATTGAATCAATAAATCGCAAGATGATATTCTTCCAAGCTAATATTTGTATCATTGTATGTATGACCTGTTAATGACAACTTACACTTGTTGACCTTGTCGGCACGGTTGTTTCATCTGTGACACCTGTGGATGGAATAAGAATAGCATCAAAAAGATGATCGATGATTTAAACAATTTGATTTATAGGAGGATAAAAGATCGTCCGTTATCTTTATTAAACCACTCATCGGCAAATTAGCTGTAGATTCAGCTTTTACCTCTCCTGCTCGTCCACTCTGGAACAGACTTCCTCCTCACATTTAAATTATCGCCGACCTGCCAACAGTCGGAAAATGTTCAGAGTTTGAAGACCTATCTGTTTTAAAGCCTTATGCATTCATTGGACTCTCACTGTCACTGTTTGGTAACACTGACTCGTGGATGGCATTTTAGTGGCAAGGTGTTGTATGAATTGCAACTATATCATTATGAAATCATGTAGAGCACTTGGAAAACAGTGCCAATACATAGTTATGAATACATAACATAAACATTCACTTTTCTACGCATCCCAAAATAAGAAATCTTCAATAAATTTCGATTTGTGTGTCCTAGTCTTGGGTGATTATTAGGCAAATTCTTTTGCAGTAGGAACAACGTTTATAATTTATTTCACTTCAAAATTATGTAATTACTTGATTTATTAGATGCATTTTATATCAAAGCTCTTGGAGACATTAAATGCAATTACATATAAACTAAAACTTACATTCAGGCGCTGTTCCAGAATAATTTTTCTTCTTTTTTGGAGAGGCGCACGGGCTTGGGGATTCGTGCATTTTAATCTGCATTTGCTTTTGGATTTATTCAATATTTTGTTGAATTTTAAATTTTGAATTGAGGTGGAAGATATTTTATGAGGGGGGGGGGGGGTTGGTTTTCAGCCATATACATTGTATGGAATCGCTACTGCTTACATGTATAATCAGCGTAGCCGTAGGTGTACTCCCCTGGGCACGTTGAACCCGTCCGGCATGAGGCAGAGATAGTACATGGATTGCGAGTCTCGCAATACGGAGCCCACTGTACCGTCTTGTCACTGTCTTCACACAGGCTCTCCAGGGAGGGGTCATACGCATCGCAAGAAGGAACCACAACACATACTCCTTTGGTGATTCTGATCGTTGATCCTTGGTCACACTCGATCGTTATCGATGAGGAAGGTCCTTGACACCCTGTAACTATTTTGCACAGTGTGATAAAAGGTTGTAATTATGACGGTAAACAGATTTCCATCTTCACTTACAATACAAAGGATATAAAATGCATTTATTTTCCTTAAGATAATTTTTTTAAATTTTAGATCAATACATTATAGTATTGTTAAATTTATTCTGAAGAAAATTAAAATTTGAGAAGATTAATGATAAAATTAATTAATCAATACAATATTACAGCTATATTACATTAAATCATTTAGTTTTTAGGAGAAAGAAATGATTATTTGGAATTGTTTGGTGTTCACCCCGTAGAATGAAATGTAGAAGTCTAAGCTATTTTTAAGGTTCGCGGTTCGAGTCCCGCCGCGGCACTAATGTCCTTTGACAAGACATTGATCTACATTTGCCACACTGTAAATGGGTACCTGGCAGGAATTAGTTCCTTGAAATGCCAGAGAGCCGTTGTGGCAGCCGTGCTAAAGCAGGGTAATAATTGGGAGCGCCGGGAGTGTCAAGTCTGAAAGGCATGAGCGCTATACAAGAACCCACTATTATTATTATTATTATTATTATTATTATTATTATTATTATTATTATTATTATTATTATTATTATTACTATTATTATTATTATTATTATTATTATTATTATTATTATTATTATTATTATTATTATTATTATTATTATTATTATTATTTGTTTATTTCAATATTTTCCCCGAAAATAGCCAACCTTTGAAGCGAGCATTTAACTATCGAGGTGAAGGTTTATATATATCGGATATTAAGTTCACGAGTTGGCATAAGGTAAGGAAGTAAATTGAAACCAGAAATATATTTATTCCAACTGTTTTATTTCGAATACAAAGGAATTTCAAGTTTCGTTGGAGGAGGAAAAGCTAAATCGGCTCAGAAGCGTAGTGTCATCAGACACTTCGGCTATTATTCTGACAAGAAGTTATGAACACACTAAAATTTCGATCGTTAGTATTCTTATCATCAGTTTAGAACTTAAATCGGAGGGATGATGCTTTTTCAGATTCTATTACAATGGCTATTTATTCGGAAATCGGATCGCAGTCGTGTAGTGTGCGCTATAGCGTGATATATTTCCTGCACACAAACGTTTAATTGAGACCTTTTCTACATACCTTTTTATGTCTTAATCATATGTAATTTAGGTTTGCATTATATTAACGACTTATGTTATTTAACTTTTAAATGTTCCAACGTTTGGGGTGCATTTTCATTCCGGAACAAAAAATATCAAATAACAAACAAATTGAGGCATGTCGTTACAAGGAAGGAGAAGGAGCGAACACCAGGTATTAATTTATTTGGCCTTAGATATACTTAACTATAATCATAACTCATGGGATTGTGAACAGCAAAGGATTCGAGGTGTCTTTAAAGCACTCGAGCAGTTATCTTTTCCGCCCCTATTTTTCAGGATTCATAAAATGTATTGAATATAGCTTACTTACCTCGGAGTGGCGCAGCTCGCTTCTACAAAAGAAATGAAAAAAGAAATCACGTAAGAAGGTTATCATTCTGAAAACCCAGTAGGTAATGTAATAGGTAGTCTAAAAGTATCCAAATGTTATAGTTTTGCGTCTTAGCTATGCACGAAAGAGTTATAGGAACGAACAACGTTACTATTTATGGGCCACTTTATTGTTGATCATTGACAACCTATCAGAAAGATACCTTATCACTTTTAATGATAGTATATATTAAAAATTGAACAAAAAGTAAATAATCAATACTGATTTGTACTTTGTGTAGGGACGTATAATATGAAAAATCCCTGTAAAAAAAGAAGATAATCGTGTTTTTCTTGGACTGCCGTGTAAGTGTTCCACAGGTTATTATGCTGTGAGAGAAGTTGCTCAAGTAATGCGAAACTTAACACCCGTGAAACAAACCCTGGGATTTTTTTAGTTCGAGGACACCCACACCACCGCTTAGGAAAGATTTGTTTTTATATATTTCTTTGATTTGTACTAAACCCCAAAATATGAGGACCTTTAATCGACAATTTTGCCGTGAATATGTGTGAAAGTCGCTTCTATGTTCCCAGCGGATCCCCTCCTTAAAAAAAATGAAGGGGATGGCTAAAACTTTAAGAATACCATTAATAATATTAAAGTGGGATTGTCACGATCACCATTTTTTGATATTTGACAAACGCTTTTCTTCGATATGTTCTATGGTTACGTGTAGATGAATGAAGGATCCATATGGATATGTATGCATGAATAACTTCGTCATTTACCTGTCTATTTTGTCCTTTAACCAGGGAAGTTAAAGTGGGATTATCACAATCTCTAGAGGACGAAGATGAATCAGATTCTAAACGAATAAGAGAGATAAAACAATTTTTTAGATATTCATTGATATAGCAGCTACTCTCGAAAGGTACAGGAGTGAAAGACATTTTTGTCTCTGAGATCTATACATTACATTATTATTAAATGTATTCTGAAAGAAAATGAATGTTATTTGAGAAAATTAGTGACAGAATAAAGATTCAGACTATAAAAGCATCATTGTATTTTTGTCCTACTTAAAGGCATCGTTTCACACAGTAAAAACGCTGTTTAAAAAAGTGATGTTCACTTACAGTTGTACACTATCTTAAACAACAGTTGAACAAATTGTAAACAATGTTGCTCGAAACGAAAGTAATTTTGTTAAACATTTGGTGTTTAAAATTTAATGACTGCTATATTTACTATACGAGAGCTTTTAGACAGTGTTGTTTACATATGACGTCATGTGTCTCGTGCCAGTAAAGTGCGCGTTGGCTAAAAGCTTTATTTCACATTGTTATGTTTAGAAACAGGTTCCTTGAAACTAACATGCAATTGAAATTAACATGCCACTTAGAAATGCAGTGCAGCTGTTTAGGCACAGCTCATTGTTATTCATATTAGATGCATACACACAATGCAAGTGTAGTATGCAAGGGTCTTCTGTTGACTACACAGATTGATACATATGTAAAAGCACATGTAAATTGCGTCTGGATTAAACTACTAGAGACATTTTGTTTGTCTCTATACTTACATTTATTTAGCTTAATAGTTATTACTTTCCAACCCACAACACAACACACATCACGGCCGACCAAGCTACCGACGCGCTTCTAAGTGACTGGGGATTCAATGGCTTAATTGAAATCACTTTTCTATTAACCAATTTGAAGTTTTTAACTTATAGCGTAAGTTCACAGTTAAAATTTTCAGTATCTGTACGCAAATGTCAGAATATAGGTAGACTTAAAATCGTCGCGTCATGCAGTTCGGCACTGATCGCGCACTCGGTTATAACGTGTGCTAAATTATTCCTTGCCATAGAGATTGCATGTATTCCTATATTATATGCAGTTTATACGTGCGTGCATGCGCGCTCATGCAAAATGGGCACTTTTTTGGCGCTAATTCATGAATTGCAGAATTACCCTACCATATTGTGAGTCTTCATATACCTATATAGAGACCCAGAAGTAGTGGTGCACTTATTCAGAGTATCAAACCAAAATTATACCCCATTATACAACCCTTTTGTTGTAAACAACCCCCACTGAACAACAGCTCCTTTTTAAACAACTTTCTTTAAACAACCCAGTTGGTGTAAACAACCCCCACTGAACAACAGCTCCTTTTTAAACAACTTTCTTTAAACAACCCAGTTGGTGTAAACAACCCCCACTGAACAACTGCTCCTTTTTAAACAACTTTCTTTAAACAACCCAGTCGGTGTAAATAACCCCCACTGAACAACAGCTCCTTTTTAAACAACTCTCTTTAAACAACCCAGTTGGTGTAAACAACCCCCACTGAACAACAGCTCCGTTTTAAACAACCGTCTTTAAACAACACCGGTTGTTTAAATTGTGATTTTAAACAAGTTGTTCAAAATGTTGATCAACTAAGTGTTTAAACTTTAAACAACTCGAGTTGCTTAACATTTTAAACAACTCTTAGATCAGGTCACCCGTTAATCAAGAGTTGTTTAAACTTTTAAACAACTTGTTCACAAAAATTTTAACTGTGCACATTGTTAAATATGAGATTCATGGCCTATGTGTTATCAGTGTCTGTGATATGGTATAACATTGAAGCCCTAAAAAAATTGCGCTTCAAAATGATCAAGAAGTGCCTCAAAAAAGTAAAAATCTTTGAGTGACCGGTTTTTACCATACTCATTTTCCCGAATAGACTGTAGTCTTAGGAAAACCGTTAGGAAAACGCAAAATTTGGTTTCCATTTCCGATCATAAATATCTTGATAATCAGACAGGCGGTCGGCTTGTACAAGTGCAAAGTCAACTGTTGAATAAAGGAAATTAGCTATAGTGTAGAACATTCGCCATGGAGCAACACTTTGTTGCCAGATCGATTCCCCCCATTGTACTCCTGCACCAATATGCCAGGGCTTTATTCAACAGAGGTTTTGGGTACGTTAATATCAGGTTTTAAGTTAGGTTTATGGTAATGGTTAGTATTTGGATAAGGTTAGGTTTGACTGCGGAAAAATTGTCGTCAGATCGTTGTTTACCACCGATAAATTCAATATTTCTTACCTCTTGGAGGAGCAGATCCAGCTTGGGTTTCTAGTAAGCCGTGAATGATAAAGATGATCATGATTGTCTTCCACTTTAAATCCATTGCAATGCTTTTTCTTGTAAAAGGAACAACAGTTTTGAAACCAATCCTTTGATGCAGTAGTTTCTCTATTTATTATCCTGATACTACTATACTTCAGTTAAACCGAAGGATTACTCCGGGTCTCAAAACAAAAAGGGAAATTAAAAAAAAATCAGACTAATTTCCTTTTTTTAACCAGATTTTGATGAAAAGCGTAAACCTAACGTTGGGGTTAATTTTTAGGAGAAGGCAGTCCTATGTCTCTACCAAACGAAATACATGCTACGATATGATGGGCATGCCCATTTTAACGTGGCTACATGAAATCTTCTGCTGTTCCTATTGGCCGAACTAAAGTCATTCTCTATCATTATTAACCAAAATCGTTGTTTCATAGTTTGCTCTTTTTCTCCCCCACCTCTCTCTCTCTCTCTATTTCTCTCTCAATCTCTATTTCTATCCATTTTGGTCTCATTCTCTCTCCCTTTCTCTCTGTCCATTTTGCTTTCTGTACTCTCTATACCAATTTATTACAAGGCCTAACAAACCTCTATTGATTTTCCTTTTCAATACACTTGTACAAAAAGTGAGAACACCGCACTCCGTCTAGGTTAATTTCTCTCTAGTTGTGACAAATGTATATTTACGAAAAATGATATCCAATTATAATTATTGAACGCGCATAATTATGTTATAATAATTTTCTGATGGCTCATCCCCAAAACCCAAATAAATATTCATGAAATGAAATGACAGGCGAATCATATTTATCAGATCATCACCTTTTGGTAACAATGTACTTCTAGGAGCATACAATTAGGATCGAAATGTCGAATAAAAGTGAGGAGTCAGTACATGAACGTTGTTGCCGATAAAGTTGGAATATTTTTAAACCTCTTTTATTGAAATGAATTTGACAATGTGATTTATTCTTGATAGATAAAGTTTACATCTTCTCAGAAATTTATTGACCAATATTGGTGACCATTACGAGTATGAGTTTCCAATGATACTGGTCGGTCAGGTCAAAGACCAGGGTTCCCTGAATGGAGCTGGGATCTGAACCAGTATTAAATGCCTATCAATTCATATGACGGTATTAACCAGAACACTTTAACAATTTCTAGAAACATCCAAATCAAAACGGTTTGGACAGATTTGATTTCATTCGTCAAGAATAAATGTATCGACAACATGAAATATATAATGAAGGAAATAAACATTTTGACAGGATAGCAGGTAAAAGCTTATAATAAACGTAGTTGCTTTCATGTGTTATCCTGTTAAAGAGAATGAGTTCTGGTGAAGGTGAACAATAATTTGTGGTCGATGTCATTCTCTTATCATAGTAGAAAATCTCCTATAAAAGGTATTGTCATTTAATGCCCAAATATTCAAATTATAAAGGGAAATAGCTGAAGAGTTTTAACCAAGCTTTCATGTCTTGACACATGTATGTATAGTCCGTTTTACCGTTGGTGGAGTACATGTGATTTGCAGAAGGGCTAAGTCAATTTATTAACATTTTTATCACCCCAAACTTCAAAATATTGTATACTTTTGTTCTCATTCACTTCGTTAGGAACCTTTTCCAAATTGCCTCTAGACAATTTCTTTCACAAAATAATCACATGACCAGAACTTAATTTTATCTTTAACTTTAAATTTGAAGTATGAATTAAGAATTTTTCCACGTTGCGTTGTGTTAAAGGACTTATCAATATGGATATCAATGGCAACTTTGTACATAAGACTTGCGATTGAATAGAGGACCAGCGATTAATTTGGATCAATCACAACTCTTTAAAATAAATTGAAAAAGTATCATATTTCAGTTTCCGTAACATCTTTCTCTATTTCTAGGCTATTGACTGTGTCTATAATGCTAGGAGTCCACTGGGCCGGCGCCAGTTGGTGCCAGTTCGCGCCAAAGATTATGTGATTGGCGCGTAGTGGCTCGCTGTGGCGCCGAATTAATGTCCGCTCGGCATGTGTCGCCAAGTGGAATAAACTGGGTGCCATATGGCGTGCGCCAAATGCCACCCGGCTTGCTCCAAAATGTTGCGCCAGTTCGCGCCAGTTTGCGTCATTACACGGCCATTTGATTCCAAATATCACCCTGTTGGCGCCATTCGCGCCAATAGACGGCTACTTTGCGCCACTTGGTGATTAGTTTGTGCCAAAGGTCGCCAAATTGGTTTGAACTTGCCGCCGCTTGGCGCTACTTGCCGACTTAATAAATACCGGCCATTGGCTACCTGGTTCAGACCCTCCTCAGCTGCTGTATGAACAACATCTCTACTAAATATTTGCAATTTTGATATGTCTGAGGCTTTTGATAATGTTGGAGTGATGATGCTGCTCCATCAGAAGATGATGAGAGATGCTGAGGTGGCCACTGCCTATCAACTTATGCTGGCCAATCCTGAAGAAGAAGAGCCTCCTAAGAAGAAAAGGAAGCACAACTGGTGGTTTAGACCCATGCTCCACCCACAGTTGAGGGCCGAACGTGGACAGTACCACACTTTGATGGAAGAGCTGAGTGAGATTGACAGGAGGAAGTTCAAGAACTACACCAGGGTGTCCCCAGAGATGTTTGATGACCTGTTGGTCAGGCTTACACCCCACTTGCAGAAAAAGGACACCCACATCAGGAAGGCCATTCCCCTGGTCTCAAGTTGTCCGTCTTCCTGCGCCATCTCGCCAATGGGGCCACCTATGCCGAGCTGTCTTTCAACTTCCGAATGGGCAAGGAAACCATCCAGAAGTTTGTCCCTGATGTAGCCAGAGCGGTAGTGGATGAGAATGCTGCAGAAGTCATCTCCCTCCCCACAACCAATAAAGGCTGGCTTGAGGTTGCAGGTGATTTTGAATCCAGATGGAATCTTCCTCACTGTCTGGGAGGCTATGATGGAAAGCACATCCGTCTCCAGAAGCCCAACAAATCAGGCAGCCTTTACTTCAACTACAAGCAGTTCTTCTCGGTTGTCCTGAAGGCTCTGGTAGATTCAAAGTACCAGTTCATGTGGATCGATGTGGGTGGGGTTGGCCATCAGTCTGATGCCCAGATCTACAACAACAGTGAACTGAAGGAGTGCATTGAAGCTGGCACTTTAGGCATCCCAGATCCAGCTCCTCTTCCCCATGATGATGAAGAGCACCCTATGCCGTACTTCTTCGTGGGGAACTATGCCTTCGCCATGAGGACGTACATGATGAAGCCTTATGGCCGTCGTAACATGGACCAACAACAGAAGATCTTCAACTACAGCCAGGCTGTCCAGGGCAAGGCGTGTGGTTGAAAATGCCTTTGGTATTCTGGCTCTGCGGTTCCAGTGCTTCCTTGGCCAGATGAGACTGGAACCAGACACAGTCCGCCTGCTCATTGAAGCTGCCGTCATGCTGCACAACCTCATCAGGAAGCACTATCAGGCATGGGACGTCCGCATGTTGGACCAGGAGGATGCCCAGCACAACCTCATCCCTAGAGCTTGGAGAACTGCCGCCATCACTGTGAGAAAGTCCTGCGATGCCGCCCTGCTGTTATAGGCGGCAAGTGGCGCCGAATGGCGGGCAATCAGGTGGCATTTGGCGCGAAGTAGTCACCAATCGGGTGCCGTTTGGCTCGCGTAGTGGCGCAAACAAGGTGCCCCTTGGCGCCAAGTGGCGCCATGTGGCGCGAAATCTCATTGGCGCAACTTGGCGCGCGCCATTACATTCCAGTGGATTCCAATAGGCGGATTGTTTGCGCCAAAGGGCGATATGTTCGCGCCATTTGGTGCCACTTGGCGGACACTTGGCGCTGATTGCTCGATGCAAGTGGCGCGACGAAAATTTCAAACATTTTGAAATTTTCTTGCCGCCACATTCAAATTTGGTGCCGTTACGGGCCACCACGAGCCAGTTGGGAGGCAGTTTGAGCCACTACACGCCACTAGGCACCTTATTGGCGACACTAGGCGCCACAGTAAATTGCATTGGCGCAAACTGGCGCCAACTGGCGCGGCCCAGTGGACTCCTAGCATCACTTACTTGTCTGTCTTCCCAGATTCATTCAGAGAGGGTGGGGTGAACTATTTTCCTTTAGGGGAACTTTCTGGGTATATGGCGGACGTGTCCAGGCACACACATTCCCCTATGCATTGACGCACATGCTCCCTGATTTCTTCGCTGTACATTCTATCATGTTGACAAAAGATACCTTTTATTCTCCAGTTGTTTCCATCTTTATCTACCCCTCTCTCTCTCTCTCTCTCTCTCTTTCTCTCTCTCTCTATATAATTTCAATTTATTATTCATCTCTCCGCCACATTGGTGGCTAATATAATGGAGCAAGGTTTATGAATATTTAGTCCATTTAGTTCGATTCGACTTTCACAAAAATGAGAATGGGTTATCATTTGGTAAGCTTTTTAATAATCTTGTCAACAGGGGAAAAACACATATCAATAGTTTCATCAAAATACTAGCTGGGTCCACAAAAGTGTCATGGCAATATTGCCTTCTCCAATGAAAAAAATAATTGCAATTGTCATGACTGCTGATTATTTAGATAGTTGGAATGGTTAGTGTCATACGGATATCGGTGTCTTTTATGTTTAATACATTTTTATTAATGTTATAATATATATCACAAAGGGGACTTTTCATTTACAGTAAGTAATCGTTAAAATGATTGATATAATATAATTTTATCTGTATGATGGCCATAAGCTTAACAGTAAAACTTTAAAGAAAAGGAAAAAATCGAAAAGGGGTTGGGGATTTTAGGGGCAGAATCGTAAATAAGGGGGACATAGTTATACTATCTGTTGTCAAATTGGAACGCTTTTTGTCTTCTTGTTGAAAACAAATGGAAAAATTTGACGTTTGAAATGTGAAATTTATCATTCTCACATTTTTTTTTTGTGGGGGAGGGGGTGTTCAGTTTTAGATTTAAATTTTGACACCCTCTCCCCTCTCTCTTTTGAGAAAGCAAACAAGTGTAGTTTTATCAGCTCTTCCAAACTGTGTCGGGATTGAGCGAGGGCAATTCACATGAATCGGGACAAGCAGTATGGTTGTGGTATTGCCCCCCCCCCCTCCCCACATGCTCAAACTGTTTATAATACTACATATTTGAGCATGATATTGGCAACTGTTTTCACCCTTTCTTCCTAACTCCACCTCTCTCTCTCTCTCTCTCTCTTTCGTCTCACACCATTATATCAACATTTTTCACTATCAAATAGTTCTCCCTTAGTTCTTTCCCTTTCTCTTTTGCTCTCTCTCTCTCTCTATCTCTCTCTCTCTCTCTATCTCTGTCACTGTTCTCGCACGTTCTGTTTCCAGACTTGTTGCTGTAATATCTCATATAAAAACAAAATACCTACATGTTTCCTTTTCAGCACAAGAGGGCACAATATACTAACAAACAAACGGTAACCTTAATTGCCAGTGAAAGTTTGATCCATTAAATGCGTTTCTGGTTAAGCGAGACGCCAATGGGGGGGGGGGGGGGTTAATGGGTAGAGTAGGGGAGGTTACCAAATGCAGTCAGTGTGTGGTTGCCCCTGTTTGTGCCAGTCTAGTCGCGTGCGTAGCTTCACGAAACCAGTCTCTCAAGCTCCGCCAATTTTGAAGTTTGAACAACTGAACTCTTACCGGGACTCTTACCCTAGGTAGTGTTAGATTTCAGTGATTAGAGACTTTTAGATTTGCACAACGACAACGTGGATTGCCACGATCGACGTCCTTTTAATTCACTGCCTTGAATGTACGTTACACGTATCAGTCCACGCAAATCTAAAAGTCCCTATTATAACACGATCTGAAAGCGCCCGAAGCCTCATGAATTATTCATTTTATGTTCGATGCTTCCTACATTCGTATATGCTCTTCACGCAACAGTAAACAACAAAATACAACGCGGATCAGCATCGAACATGCACATTGGGAAAGGTCATCTCCGCTTAATTTATTCTTAATTTATGAGTGTTAATGTACTCATCACTTGGCCAATGAAAACTCACCAGTATTGGCGAATCAGTGTCTTCTAAGTATTTTATTATGACGAGGACTCGATATGATTTTCACTGATTATTGAATACAGCTTCGTACTGCTGGAGAGAAGAAAAAAACCGAGTCAAACATAATTATTCAAGCTTTTAAATTTTATGAATAGGTCCACGAAAGTGACCAGGCATTATTGCCTTCTCAAATAAAAAATGATTACAGTTGTCACGATTGCTGCTTATTTAGAGAGTTGGAATGGTCGGTGTCATATGAATATTGGCGTCTTTTGTGTTTAATAGATTTTAATTATCTTTCCGACCATAATAATCGCAAATGGATCTTGTTCATTGGCAATAAGTAATCTTTAAAAAGATTGATGTAATTAAATTATATTTGTATAATCAGTCCATGATGGCCTAAGCTTAAAAGGAAAAAAAAAGTAAAAGTAAAAGGAAAATGTAGAAAGGGGATGGGGGATATTAGGGGTGAAATTGTTAAGATGGGGGGGGGGGGGAGAGAGAGAAATGACATTACATTTTCTGGTGGCTAATTAGAACGCTTTTTTTAATTGCTGAAAACAAATGAGAACATTTAACATTGAATTCTTTTTTTTCCTCACATTTTTTTTTGTGGGGAGGAGGGTGCTCAGCTAATTTTAGATGTAACTTGACACCCCCTCCCCTTTCTCTTTTGAGAACCCAATCATGTGTATATTTATCAGCTGTTCCAAACCTTGTCAGTTGGAGAGAGCAGGGGCGGGACAGGGAATACGATGGTGGTATTACCCCACCCCCCCCCCATGCTCCAACTGTTTTAATACATATTTCAACATGATATTAGCAACTGCTCTTACTCTTTCTCCCTCTCTCTCTCACTATATCACAGCATTACATATTTCTCATTTTCATGACATCAACATCTCTCAAATAGTAATAGTTCTATCTTATTCTCTTTCCCTTTTTCTTTTGCTTTCTCTCTCTCTCTCTCTCTCTCCTTTTTTCTCTCTCTTTCCCTCTTAAAGTTTTCTCTCACGTTCTGTTTCCAGACTTTTTCCACGTATGATTTACTTAACCCAACCGTATGCACATTAAATGTTAAAGGATATAAGGAGAATATTGTACATAAGATAATACAAATTAGGTTCAATTCATTTTTTTTTCGTAAAACACCAACATATTGTTATTCACATGTTTACAGATTACAAAATTGAAGGTCAGATATTAAGCTCAAATAGTTTCATCTGCTTTACTTGAAATTATTACAATTTCAATCTTATGCATTTTGCCACATTACTTTTTCCCAATATTTTTAAACAAAGCATAGGCTACTTCTAAGCCATATTTCTTTCTTTCCAGGGAATGTATTATACATGTATCATGATTGGCACCGTATTACAAAACATATTATAAAAATAAGATACTTTTTGTGTTTTTAATTTACCAATGACTCAAAATCATTTTTTTTCTCCAGTCAAACAATTAAACATCTGGTGTACAAATAATCCGTAAGAATGATGGTTGCTTTTTGGTCCACACTAACACGAAGGACATATTGGTGCCTTTTATTTTTTAATAATGCCTTTATGCAGCTTATATGGAATTAATACTTTAGTTGTCTATGGGACGGAAATTCAAAGGGAAGGAAAGGAGGAAAGATTGGGTTTAAAGGAGAAAGGGAATCAAATAAGGGGCAAAGAGGTGAATGGTAGAATGATAGAATGAAGAATGAAATAAGGAATGATTTCTTTTTAAATATAAAAAACAAAGATATACACGAAAGAAGAGATCAACGCAGTGTTAAAACAGGTAACAGCACAATGAAAGAAAAATAAAAGTTTGGAACAAAGAATACACAAGGAAAGATAGGAGAAAAAATGAAATAAGAGGGGATAGGACTTGTACTGAAGACCAAAAGATAGAAAATAACTTAACTCAATTATGGGCTTTGAATATGGGTTCATCACTGACAGTTATGGGCCTAGGTTTAAGCAATTCTTTCAACTTAGTTATGTGATCTGATGAGCCATCAAAAAGTATTTGAATTTACATCAAAATTAATCAAATTCTAGCACAACACTGCAAAAGTAGGAAAATCTACTAACAAGATAATGCAAACAAACAAGATTCTGATGAACACACAATTCTAATGAAGTGATTTAAGTCGCTCCAACACCGGTCTTATATCAAGTCGCTGTGCCTTCCCGATCACATGAGATAAATAAACCTGTAAGCCCGTAGGTTAGTCATTTAAAACTGTATAAAACGTCAAATTCTTATTGCGTTCAATTTTTACGACCGGGGAAATACTATGTACGAAGCCGATATCTGAGAACAAAGATGTGTCCTTGTATAGCTAAAACCTAGTCCTATGGAATCTGATTCGGTTCAGATAAACCATAGGTCCTATTTTCAGCATTTAATATTTAGGTTACCCATAGTTCTGATTTTATCCTGAAAATCAAAACCTATTTATAGTACCCCAACAGTAAAGGCATGAATATTGAGAACATCAACATCCAATTTTCAGTATTTTATTTGTGTGTGTATGTGGGTGTGCGTGGACGTGTTTGTGTAGACCTTATCAGATTAATACCGTTATGTTGAAATTCATGAAAATGTAGGCCTTTGTTTAAAAGATGATCCAGAAACCAAATAATAAAAAAAAGTCAAGGCAAACATTTCCGTGTTAATTGTCTCTTCAATATTTATCAATATAAAAGTGTATTTTTTATTTTATAACGCTCCATTACATAATGGCAATAGTCTGACCCCAAAAGAGGCGTGTCTTAAATCATTTGACTTTTAACAATGTAATGGATATAGAATTCACACAAACAAATACAGAATTATTTACATACAGTCATGTACTCTTAACATAGTTACTTTAATGTGTTAGCGATTGTAACAGTATTTGTCTTGTTAAACAGATATTGATCATTTATCATACGAAGGTAAATTTTATATAAGCACATGAACAACACAACCACAAATTCGTGCCACTTTTCTTCTAACGTTTCGTTATACACATGAAAAGAAGTAAGTCAACATCTTGATCGACAAATCTCTGTGAATACTCATATTCTCAGTTGGCATAATAAGTGAATGATATATGAAGAAGAGTGAATCTCTATGTACGTCAATCACGTGTTTTCGCAAACCATTACCATGATGGTTGATACCTTCAAGACAAACCTCGACACAAAGCCTATTGTTTCTCATAATATTTAAATTCCTCGTCGTCAACAAAGTCAGCTTTGTCGACACCGGTGCCGCCTACCACCTGGTTGTTGAGCTCACATACACCGTTGCCGATGTTAAATGACACGCAGTCATCTCGCTTGTTACACTCGGCACCGCATTTGACCAATGACAATCCATGTTTGGTTTTGATCATGTGATTTTGAAGGCGCCGTCCCTCGATCCGTTTGAACAGGGAGGTCTTCTGGTGGACTATGTCTGCTTGTGATGGTATTGTAGGCAATGCCTGGTGAATTGTGGTAAAATCTGTGGAAAATAACCGAAATAAACATTTGATGTGACGTTTGACGATACCTATTAACGTAGCCCTATATTAAAAAACGATTTCATGTAGCCTGTCGGATAATCTCGAATTTCTCCTGAAAGATCGTTAACATCACACACTGTCTAAAGCAACGGTTTGACTTTTTTCACTCTCTCTCTTTATGTCCATTGTATTATTTCGTTTTTGAAAGAATGTTTAAACAAGTCCAGTGGCCGTTGGAGAAGAAGGCAGAGGAATATCTGGCCATCTATATTAGCTTACTTTCATAGTAGGTATACAGAGAGATGAAATTACGTTAAAATGATGAAAAATCTTTTGTCCATAATATAGACCTAAAATACAATACCTATATCGAATTACATTATAAGGCAACGGATGCTTTTAATTTTTCCACACAATACATTCTTTTTTTTTGTTTATATGTGTCGGGGGGGGGGGTGAGGGGCTGTGGATGCTGCAGGCGAAAAAATATTATTCAAGCCTCCCCCGCGCTGCCCCCCCTTCCCACCGTCGTTCATATGAATAATTAGACAAATATTTATTTTTGAACAAAACTATACAAACTTCTAACTCAAGATCTGTAAACGAGGATACAAAACAAAATGGCGAAAATTAGCGAAGCAAAAACGCTCCGTCGGCTAACTTTCCTACTGCCCCAAATTTGTAAGTATATTGTATGTTTTTGCTCCGTCTTCTTGCAATAGATGCCCCTCTTCACCCCCTCCCCCTCCATTTAGTGTACAGAAATAGTGTACAGAAACGACTCTCCCTGATATTAAACCATACTTTGCTGGTTGCTATCTGTATAGGGGAATGCTACTTCTAGCATTAGCTCAACCATGAAATATTAATGATATTAATAACAACGATGATGATAAATAACAATGATGATGAAAGTAAAACATGTAATACTACAACTAATACTACTACTACTACTTCTAATATAATGATAATAATAGTTACAACTACGGTCATAATAATAAGAATAATAATACTTCTACTAAAATTAATAATAATCGTAATTAACAATAATAAAATGATAATAGGAGTTACATACTACTGTAGTCTGTTTCTAATTACTGTACTATCGCAACTTATAGTGTCTTATCTGAATTTTTCTAATCTTTGATAATAAAATGATGATGATGATGATAATCATAATTTTGTCTGCAGGAAAAGCCTCATCAGCTTCAGTGCTGTTCTGCCAATGGGCCCTGCAATTATTATTACACTACGAATTGTCAGGTACACATTTACAGCTGGGTTGGAAGTGGCGAATGTGGGCTTATGTCATGCCAAAGGACATTGGTGCCGGACTGGGATTCGAACCCTAAACATTAGGAGTGAGAGTCAAGTGAATGAACCACTTTACCATGACACCTCTACATAATTTTGTGAATATTTACCTGGCGTAGGAGTCCGATATTCTGTAGGCGTTTCAGGAGTGCCCTGTTATCAAACAGAAATGTACCACTCTCTCCCGTCAGTATAATCATAATAGATTATTTCATGAAATAACTTTAATCATTTTATTGTGATACGTAGATTTCATGATAGCGGGGTAATATAGAATTACATAGTAACTTAGTAGGAAAATATGAAACGACCCGGTTACCTAGCAATGATCGATGTGTATCGTGTTATGAAACCTATTTCTATTCTCACTCATAATCGATGTTTGATACTTTTATTTGTAAGTGAGAAAAAGAAAAATTTATGTCAAATTTACATTGCACAAATATATAAAAAGAAATAAATGAATGGATGAATGAATAAGTGATTAAGCGAGTGAGTAAAGTAAAATGAATGAATTGTAATTTGAACGATAAATCAGTTCATCATGTTATGAAAAGAATTATCTATAAAACAAATGAGTTAGTACATTATTTAAATAACACCGAATTATATTCTTCCCATCAAATGTGTGCATCAAGTATGTCATATGACCCCGTTATGGACAACTTACACTTGTTGACCTTGTCGGCACGGTTGTTTCACCTCTGACACCTATGTTTGGAATAAGAATAGCATTAAAAAGACGAGCATTAAAAGATGCAATGATAGGTAAAGAATACCCCTTCCAACCCACTACAAGGTTACGTAGACCTACACTTGACATGGAAATACATATAGTACATCCCTAAACCTGACCGATTTATTAAAGGCTTAGTTGAAATTTCATGTAGCCTTTTGGATAACGACAACGGATTCCTTCAATATTTCACAACGGCAGGCTCTTTTTTAGGGGGATGCAGGGAGGTTTGGATGCTGCGCCCCCAAAGGTATCATTTACGACCCCAACCCCGCCTACGTATTTGCCCCATTTTGATAATGAGAAAACATTCTATTATTGCACAAAATTATATCAAAATCTTAACTCAATATCTGTAAGACGAAAATTTCCGAAGTAGAAACGCTACCTCGGCTTACTGGCCCACTGCCCCCAAATGCTTGTATGTGTATTGTACATTTCCTACTCTGGATTGCCTGTGTCGTGAGCATGAGGCCAGGCTATCCTCACAAAATAAAAACAGCAACAACTACAACAACAATGATGATAATAATACTACTAATAAAATGATAATAGTTACATTTATTTAGCTCTTAATTATAATGTTTCTAATTTCTGTATGCCTACTTTCATAATCAACAGTGTTTCGTCTGAATTTGCTCTGTCTTGAATAATAAATGATAATAATGATAATAATCATGATTTTGTCTACCAAGAGAAGCCTCATCAGATCCAGTGCTATTTTGCCAGAAGGCCTTGCAATTAGTATTACTTTAGCGATCGCCAGGTACCCAATTAAACGGGGTAGGACGTTGCAGATGCTGATGTATGTCTTGCCAAAGGAAAATGGTGCCAGACTGGAATTCGACCCATGAACATTTGGATTGAGAGTCAAGTGACTGAACCACTTTACCATGGCATTTTCACATCAGTTTGTGAATACTTACTTGGTGTTGGAGTCCGTTCTTCTGTAGGCGTTTCACGGCTGGCCTGTTATCAAACAGAAATATACATTTTTTTTTCATTCAGTATAATCATAATACATTAATTCATGAAATAACTAAAAATTTATATATGATAATGTAGATTTCACAAAAAGAGGGTAATTCAGAATTACATACATTACTAAGTAGAAGAATAAGAAACAATCCAGTAACCAAGCAATCAATTTTAAGTGTATCGTTTAATCATTTAACTTGGTGTTATGAAACTTATTACTGTTCTAACTACTACAAATTAAATTAAATTAAATAAATGCATGAATGAATAAGTGATAGAGCGAGTGAGTAAAATAGAAAAAATAAACTGTAAGATGAACGTTAATTCAATATATGATGTTTACACAAATTTAATTTGAAAAAAAAATTAGTCAATTCTTTAAATTCCACCGAATTACAGTCTTCCTAGTGAATGTTTGTATGTCACATGACCCCCTTATGGAGGATAACTCACACTTGTTAACGTTGTCGGCGCGGTTGTTTCATCTGTAACACCTGTGTATGGAACAAGAATAGCATTTTACAGATGATTGATGATTTAAAAAAAATAATTTATAGGAGGAAAAAAGATCGACAGTGATCTTTATTCAACCACTGGTCTCCACATTAGCTGGCGATGCAACTTTTCCTCTCCTGCTGGCACACTCTGGAACAGCTCCCTCCTCAATTTAAAATCATCAACAACCTGCCAACAGTAGGACAATTCAGAGTTCGAAGAGCTGTCTGTTCTTAAACCGTATGCATTCATTGAACTCACACTGTCACTCGTTGGGAACACTGATTCACTGGCATCTCAACTCGCCTTGTACGAAGTGGAAAAGGTGCTGTATAAATTGCAACTATTATCGTGATTGAACATGTATAGAACTTAGGAAACTGTGCCAATACAAAACTATGAATATATAACATAAACCATCACTTCTCTACCGATCCCCAAATTAGAAATATATTTCGATTTGGTTTCTCAGTCTCAGTCGATTATCATGCAGTTAATTTTGCAGTGGGAACTTCATTTATTTATTTTTCTATTGAAAATAATTTCATTACTTAATTAATTGGATGCATTTCATATAAAAGCTTTTGTAGACATTAAATGTTATCCTTTAGCTATTATGCAATTGCATATATATACTAAAACTTACATTTAGGCGCTGTTCTAGGCGAATATTTTTGTAGGGACAATGGGGCTTGGGGATTCGTACATGTTTTCCGCATGTGCATCTTTCAGATTAATCTAATCCTTTTTTTGTAATTGAGGCGGAATATTTGTATTATTCTTTTTGGAGGGGATCGGAGCGGGATAGGGGATGGGAGTTTATTTTCCGCCATTTCTAGAATCGCTACTGCTTACATTCATAATCAGCGTAGATTTAGGTGTACTCCCCTGGGCACATTGAACCCGCCTGGCATGAGATAGTGCTTGTACATGGATTGTTAGTCGCGCAGTACCCAGCCCAACCTGCCGTCTTGTCACTGTCATCACACTGGCTCTCCAGGGAGGGTTCATAATCATCGCAAGACGGAACCCTCACACAAACTCCTTTGGTGATTCTGATCGTTGATCCTGGGTCACACTCGATCGTGATCGATGGAGATCCAGCATTGCTGCAGTCTGAAAACTATACACAGTGTGATACAAAGTCAGGCGCGGATCCAGCGGGGGCCGAGCGTGCCTTGGCCCCCCCCCCCCCCCCGCAAAAAAAAAAAAAAAAAAAAAGGAGAGAGAGAGAAGGAAAAGAGAAAAGAAGGGAAAGAGGAGAGAAAGGGAAAAAAGAAGAGGAAGAAGAAAAGAAAAGAGGGAAGAAGGCGATCGGGGGGGGGGAAGAACTTGCCTCCCCCTTCCCCCCCCCCCCCCAATAAAAAAATAAAAGAGAAGGAAGGAAAGGGAAAGAAAAAAGATAAAGAGGAGATAAAGGGAAGGACAAAATAGGAAGAAGAAAAGAAAAGAAGGGGGATATCAGTTGCAATTTTCCCGCCAACAAGTTGTGGATGGAGTGGGGGGGGGCAAAAGACCCTAGCCTCCCCCCTCCCCCCCCCCCCCCCCGTTCCCGCTAAAAAAAAAGAGAGAGAAGGAAGGAAAAGGAAAAGAGGAGAGCTAAAAGGGAAAAGAGGAAGAAAAATAGAAAAGGGAGAAAAGAAGCGGAGATCAGTTGCGGTTAATCCCGCCAACAATGTGTGGAGCGGGTTGGGGACCAAAATGACCGTGCCCCTCCCCCCCCCCCAGCAAACCTAAAAGAGAGATAAGGAAGGGAAGGGAAAGTGAAAGAGGAGAGAAAGGGAAAGGAAAAAAAAGAGAATGAAGAAAGGTAAGGGATATCAGTTGCAATTTTCCCGCCAACAAGGTGTAGATCGGAGGGGGGGGGGGGGGGCACTGGCATACTGATAGGGGAGGGGGGGGGGTTGGAGAAATAGAATTCAAACGTGGTTTATTTATAATCCATAACGGTGGTTACCAAATAATGCTGAAATGAGATAATTTTCCTCACTTCATGCGTTTGTTGGAAAATGACAAATTCCTAAATTTACAGCCAGGCAAGAAAATGCTTTTCGAGATGCTTACATATCAGGGCCCGCGGAATGGCGGGGATCGGGATCCTCGAGCCCCTCCCCCACACCTTCTTTGAAAAGGTATATTAAAAAGAAATAGAAAGAAAGAGAGCGAGAAAGAAAAAATAGTTAACTGCCAGTGTCACATTATAATGGGGTATCAAAATATGCTCATCTGACCATGATTAAAATTAATGCCTAAAATCCTAAGGGCTCTGCCCCCTGGATTCTACCAAGGGCCCTAAGGCGGGCCCTTAGATGCTCATATGACGGTCATTTAATGCCTAAAACCCCTGATTTCTGGGGGCTCTGCCCCCTGGACCCCACGCCAAATAGTGTCCTGCTAGTGTCACAAATAATAAGGTATCAAAAATGCTCATCTGACCGGAATTAAACGCCTAAAACCCCTGAGCTTCCGGGGCTCCGCCCCCTGAACCCCAAGCCAATAAGTGACCTGCCATTGTAACAATTAGGTATCAAAATAATACTCATCTGACCGTAATTAAATGCCTAAACTCCTGAACGTCCGGGGCTCTGCCCCCTGGACCCCGTCTAGGGCGCTAAGGCGGACCCCTGAATGCTAATCTGACCGTAAATTAAAACCTTAAACCCCTGAGCTTCCGGGGCGGACAAGGTATCAACATATACACTTGAAATATTGTATCAAGCCATATTATGTTCATGAAAATGTATGATGAAAAAAAGAAAAAAGATGCAGAAACCAATAAATCAAATCAAATCAAATCAAATCAAATCGATATGTTCATCTGACAGCAGGCGTGTAGCCAGGGGGGCGGTGGGGTGGTCCCCCAATAAACGCCGGCCAAAAAAGTGAGGAGTGTAAAGGAAGAGGACGTAGGAAGAAAAGGGAACAGACAAAGAACATATTTGAAATTCAGACAAGGATTAAGAGTCGAGAACGGTACAACGAATCGTCTTCTTTCTCTAATGAATTAATGAAACGTCAAAGCTTCCGCGCTACGCGCGGGGGAGGGCAGGGGGAACTTAATTCAGACGAGGATAATTTTCGGGAACGGTACAACGAATCGTCTTCTTTCTATAATAATTTAATGAAACGTCGAAGCTGTATTCAGACGAGGATTATTTTCGAGAACGGTACAACGAATCGTCTTCATTCTCTAAAAATTTAATGAAACGTCGAAGCGGGGGGGGGGGAAACTGAATTTAGACAAGGATTAAGAGTCGAGAACGGTACAACAAATCGTCTTCTTTCTTTAATGATTTAATGAAACGTAAAAGCTTCCGCGCTTCGCGTGGGAGGGGGGAAACTGAATTTAGACAAGGATTAAAAGTCATAACGGTACAACGAATAGTCTTATTTCGCTAATGATTTAAAAACGTAAAAGCTGTATTCAGACGAGGACTATTTTCGAGAACGGTACAAAGAATCGTCTTCTTTCTCTGATGATTTAATGAAACGTACAAGCTTCCGCGCTTCGCGCGGGAGGGAGGAGGGGAAAACTGAATTCAGATGAGGATTAAGAGTCGAGAACGGTACAACGAATCGTCTTCTAGCTTTCTCTAATGATTTAATGAAACGTAAAAGCTTCCGAGCTTTGCGCGGGATAGGGGGATGAATTAAGACGAGGATTAAGAGTAAAATATTGTACAACGAATCGTCTTCTTTTTCTAATGATTTAATGAAACGTAAAAGCTTCCGCGCTTCGCGCGGGAGGGGAAAAACTATTTTCAGACGAGTTGGCACGTACGGAAGGGGGGGGGGGGAGGGGTTAGGGGATTGACGCTCCCCCCCTTCGGTTTTTTATGTGTGTATTTTGCAGCAACCCCCCCCCCCCCCCTTTCTGTGATTTTTTTTTTTTTTTTAATTTAAAAAAAAATTAAAAAAAATATGCCAATGGCTGACCTAAAAAAGGTGACCTTACCCCCCCCCCCCAACGGAACAAAATGTCAAATTTTCAAATTTCGAGACCCCCCAAAAAAAGGGTCCTCTTCCCCCCCCCCCCCCCCCCCCCCCCCCGCTTATTTAGCGGCTGGCTGAGTCGTTAAGATTTTTTTTCGGACCAAAAAAAAAAGTGGGCCCCCCCCCTAAGAAATCCTGGATCCGCGCCTGTACAAAGTTGTAATTATGATGGTAAACACAGCTCCATCTTCACTTATAATTCAAAGGATATAACATACATTTATATTCTTTCAGATTATTGTTTTAAATTTCAGATCCATACATTAAATTATTATCAAATTAACTGTGAAAGAAATTAAACATAATTTGAGAAAATTTGTGACAACAAAAGATTAAGACTATATTACATTAATTCATTTATGTTATAGAAGAAAGACATTATTATTCATAACTGTTTGGTGTTCACCTCGTAGAAAGAAGAGTAAACTGTTCATAAATATGGATTTATATAAATCGAATGTTTTTCACGAAAATTTCCAACCGAGCCTAAAATTATCGAGATGGAGTTTTATTTATATATCGGATATTAAGTCCACGTGTGGCATAAGGTAAGGAAGTAAATTTAAACTGGAAATATATTTATTCCAACTGTTTTATTTCAAATTTCAAGGGATTTCAAGTTTCGTTGGAGGAGTAAAAGCTGAATTGGCACAGAAACGTAGTGCCATATGCAGACGAGTAATGCGATTGTCTACGGTTTGAAGCCTATTCGGCTATTAGTCTGACTAGAAGTCTTTAACAAACTGAAATTACGATTGTAAGTATTCTTATCATAAGTTTAGAACCTAAATCGGGATGATGATGATGCATGTTCAGATTTCCTAATCTATTACAAATGCTATTAATTCGAAAATCGGAGCGCATTCGGACCGTGTAGCGTGCGCTGCATGGTCTTGGGCAAAGTGTACTTATTGATTCTGAATTTCTCCTCAAGAAATCACGAAACAAGGAGGAGGGGTTTTAATTTTGATATTTAACATTTGATATATTTCCTGCACACAAAAGTGCTATTGAAACCTTTTCTACCGGAGTGTTGGCTCAGTCAGTAGAGCGTTCGCCTCACAACCGGAAGGTCGTGGGTTCGATCCCCGGCCGCGTCATGCTAAAAGACGTTAAAAGATGGGAGTTGCTGCTACCTTGTTTGGCGTTCAACAATAAGGGATAGAGCAACGTCGATCTGGCGCTGCTCAGTGGCTGCCGGGCTCACGATCAATTGGGCAAAAAGAATTTTCGTTTCGGTTTAATAAAATTTGGAGTGGACTAAAAGATTATTATTATTATTATTACTATTACATACCTTTTTTGCCTTGTTTATGTTTAATTTAGGTTTGCATTATATTAACGATTTATGTTATTTCACTTTTTATATGTTCCCAATTTTGGGGTGTATTTTCATTTCAGAACACAAAATATAAAATAACAAACAAATTGAGGCAGGTTGTTAAACAGAAGGAGAAGGGGACGAACACCAGGTATTAATTTATTTGGCCTTAGGTATACTTAACTGTAATCATAACTCATGGGATTGTGAACAGCAAAGGATTCGAGGTGTCTTTAAAGCACTCGAGCAGTTGTCTTTTCGACCCCTATTTTTCAGGATTCATAAAATGTATTGAATATAGCTTACTTACCTCGGAGTGGCGCAGCTCGCTTCTACAACAGAAATGAAGAAAAAAAAAATCACGTAAGAAGGTTATCATTCTAAAAACCTCTTAGGTAATGTAATAGGTAGTCTAAAAGTACCCAAATGTTATAGTTTTGCATCTTAACTGTGCACCAAAGAGTTATAGGAACGAACAACTTTCCTATTGGGGGGGGGGGGGGATTTTATTGTTGTTCATTGACAACCGATCAAAAAAATACCTTATTTCTTATTATAAAAAAATTGAACAAAAAGTAAATAATCAATACTATTTGTAGTTTGTGTATTACCATAGGGACGTAAAATATGACAAATCCCTGTAAAAAAGAAGATAATCGTGTTTTTCTTGCACTGCCGTGTAAGTGTTCCACAGGTTATTATGCTGTGAGAGAAGTTGCTCAAGTAATGCGACACCCACACCACCGCTTAAGAAAGATTTGTTTTTATATATTTCTTTGATTTGTACTAAACCCCAAAACATGAGGACCTTTAATCGACTTGTCAGACAACTTTGTCGTGAATATGTTTACAAGTCGCTTCGAGGTTCCCAGCGGATCCCCTCCTTAAAAATATGAAGGGGATGGCTAAAAAATTAAAGAATACCATTAAAAATATTAAAGTGGGATTGTCACGATCACCATCTTTTGATATTTGACAAACGCTTTTCTTTGATATGTTTTATGGTTACGTGTAGATGAATGAAGGATTATATAGATATGTATGCATGAATAATTTCGTCATTTACCTGTCTATTTTGTCCTTTAAACAGGGAAGTTAAAGTAGGATTATCACAATCTCTAGAGGACGAAGATGAATCATATTCTAAACGAAAAAGAGAAATAGAACAGTTTTTAGATATTGATCGATATAGCAGCAACTCTCGAAAGGTACAGGAATCAAATACATTTCTTCTTTGAGATCTATACATTACATTATTATTGAATGTATTCCAAAAGAAAATAACTGTTATTTGAGAAAATTAGTAACAGAATAAAGATTCAGACTATAATGTATTTTCTTTATAATAAAAGCATCATTGTATTCTGTGTCCAAATTAAAGGCATCGTTTAACAATGTTAAATATGAGATTTACAGCCTTATATAATGTTGTCAGTGTCTGTGTTATGGTGTGATATTGAAGCCCTAAACAAAATTGCGCTTCAAAATGATCAAGAAGTGCCTCAAAAAGTAAAAATCTTTGAGTGACGGGATTTCAATATTCGTTTTCCCCAAATAGGAAAACCGTTAGGAAAACGCTAAATTTGGTTTCCATTTCCAATCATAAATATCTTGATAATTAGACAGGCGATCGGCTGGTACAAGTCATGGAGTTCCTGACTGACCTAAAGGTTTATAATTATTATTGCAGCACGAGCTAAATTCAGGATTTTGTTTCAGAATCTGAGACTAAGTTACCGGATCCCTTTAACATACCTTAGGAGATCACATATCTTCCGTGCATTTTTTAAAACTTCATTTCGCCTCTATATCTTTATAACGCGAAGCAAGACATTTAAAAAACAGCCTCAAGCAATATCAATAGCCTTGTCCATCACCTTTTGATTGGCACAAAAATAAATTACAAATGACAGAAACGTATTATGTTTAATATCAGAACACTTTAAGTAGGATATGGAATTGGCTGTGGAAATCGGTCTTGAGTTGGGTTCTCGACAGTCATTTTGATTGTGCTCCATATCTTTTCTTTTCAAAGCAAAACAAATCAGGAGGCGAGTCAACTGTTGAATAAAGGAAATTAGCTAGTGTAGAACATTCGCCATGGAGCAACAATTTGTTGCCAGATCGATTCCCCCCATTGTACTCCTGCAACAATTTGCCAGGGCTTTATTCAACAAAGGTTTTGGGAACGTTAATATTAGGTTTTAAGTTAGGTTTATGGTAATGGTTAGTATTTGGATAAGGTTAGGTTTGACTGCGGAAAAATTGTCGTCAGATCGTTGTTTACCATCGATAAATTCAATATTTCTTACCTCGTGGTGGAGCAGATCCAGCTGAGGTTTCTAATAAGCCGTGAATGATAAATATGGTCATGATTGTCTTCCACTTTGAATCCATCGTAATGCTTTACTTTGTAAATGGAACAACAGTTTTGAAACCAATCCTGTGATGCAGTAGTTTGCTTCACCTACGATCCGTATACTACTACTACTACTTCAGTTAAACCGAAGGCCTACTCCGGGTCTAAAATCATGTTTAACAAATAGGAAGTTTGATAGACTTCAGACTAATTTTCTTTGTTGAACCAGATTTTGATGAAAAGCGTAAACCTAACGTCGGGTTTAAATTTCAGTAGAATGCAGGCCTACGCGTCTACCAAACGAAATAAATGATACGATATGATAAACATGCACATTTAAACGGGGCTATATGAAATCTTCTGCTGTTCCCATTGGCCGAACTAAAGTCATTCTCTATCATTAACATTCATAATCGATGTTTCATAATATGCTCTTTTTCTCAGCTCCTCTCTCTCTCTCTCTCTCTCTCTCTCTCTCTATTTCTCTCTTAATCTCTATTTCTATCCATTTTGGTCTCATTCTCTTTAACATGTCTCTTTGCTAGTTTGATCTCTCTCCCCCTCTCTCTATGTCTCTCTCCCCTCTCCCTCCCTTTTATCTCTCTCTATTTTTTCTTACTGTACTCTCTATACCAATTTATTTCGAGGTCTAATAAACCTCTATTGATTTTCATTTTCAATACACTTGTACAACAAATGAGAAAACCGCACTCCGACTAGATTAATTTCTTTCTAGTTGTGACAAATGCTTATTTGTGAAAAATTATATCCAATTAATTGAACGCATATAATTATATTATAATAATTTTCTGATGGCTCAACCCCAATACCCAAATAAATATTTATGAAATGAAATTACAGGCGAACCATGTTTATCAGACCATCACCTTTTGGTAACAATATGCTTCAAGTATAGGCGGCTAAAAGAGCCAAAATAAATAACGGAAAACAAACAAACAATGACAGAAATAAACAAAGATTCAGAAATAGACATGAAGATAATGCAAAAATAAAGTCAACATCACAATTTAAGATCCCTACAAAAATAAAACAACTTTCGAAATAAACATAACTCAGAAATAAAGACAACCACAGAATTAAAGATGAATGCAGAAATAAAGACTAACCACAGATTTTATGAAATAAAGACAACCACAAAATTAAAGATAAATGTAGAAATAAAAACCAAACCACAGAAATAAAGAGAACCACAGAATTAAAGACGAATGCAAAAATAAAGACAAAACCATAGAATAAAAGATAACTGCAGAAATAAAGACAACCACAGAATTAAAGATATCTGCAGAAATAAAGATAACCACAGAATTAAAGACAACTGCAGAAATAAGGACGACCATGGAATTGAAGAAAGCTTCGGAGACAAAGACAAACACAGAACAGAAGTTCAGAAAGGTATATAACGACTGAAATTAAGTCTATATGCCCGCTCCTAAAATTAAACTATCAAGTAGAAATATATGATCAAGAACGCAAACAAACTGACAATAAGAGGACAAGAGAGGGTGTCCTAACGCAAAAATTAACGGAGCGCGCGCACATGCACACGGCTAGCTAGCTGTTAATTCGATCCACGTTTAGCTAGCTCGCATGTACGACTATGCCTCTAAGTCTCTAAGGGGGGGCCGAGCGGGCATTGCCCCCTCCCCCCCCCCCCCGCAAAAAAAAAAGAAAAAGAAAAGAAAAGAGAGAGAGAGAAGGAAAAGAAGGGAAAGAGAAGAGAAAGGAAAAGAAAAGAAAGAAGAGGTAGAAGAAAAGAAAAGGGAAAAAAGAAGGACTCTCGGGGTGGGACCGAAAGGGCCTTGCCTCCCAGCTGTTACCACCCCCCCCCCCCCATCAAAAATAAGAGAGAAGGAACGAAATGGAAAGAAAAAAGGAAAAGAGGAGATAAAGGAAAGGAAAATAAAGAGGAAGAAGAAAATAAAAGTAGGGGGATATCAGTTGCAATTTTCCCGCCAACAAGTTGTAGTTCAGGGGGGGGGGGGGCAAAAGGCCCTTGCCTCCCCCCGCCCCCCCCCCCCCCCCCCAAAAAAGGGGGGAGTAAGGAAACGGAAAGAGGAGACTAAAAGGGAACAAAAAAGAGGAAGAAGAAAAGAAAAGGGTGAAAAGAAGGGGAGAACAGTTGCGATTAATCCCACCAACAACGTGTGGATTGGGGAGGGGGGGGGGCAAAAGGTCCTTGCCTCCCCCAGCACACATAAATAGACAGAAGGAAGGGAAAGGAAATGAAAAAAGGAGAGAAAGGGAAAGAAAAAAAGAGAAAGAATGAATTAGGTAGGGGAGATCAGTTACGATTTTTCCCGCCCACAAGGTGTAGATCAGGGGGACGGCACTGTCGTACTGATGGGGGGGGGGGTGGGAGTGACAGTGACAAATGACTTAACACAGAGACTACCAGGTTCCAGTGACAATGGGTTAATGCTCATCTGACCGTAATTTAGTGCCTAAAACCCTTGTGCTTCTGGGGAGGGGGTCCGCCCGCTGGACCTCACACCAATTAGTGACCTGCCAGTGTCACAAAAAAGGTATCAAAATATGTTCATCTGACCGTAATATTAAATGCCTAAAACCCCTGAGCTTCTGGGGCTCTACCCACTACACCACACCAGGGGCCCTAAGGCGGCCCCTGCATGATTATCTGACCGTTATAGAATGCCTAAAGCCCCTGAGCTTCTGGGGGCTGTGCCCTCTAGGGCCCCAATGCGGGCACCAGGATGCCAATCTGACCGTAATTTAATGCCTAAAACCCCTGAGCTCCTGGGGGCTCTGCCCCCTGGACCCCACGCCAATTAGTGACCTGCCAGTGTCACAAATAAGGTATCAAAATATGCTCATCTGATCGTAATGTATTGCCCAAAACCCATGAGCTTCCGGGGGTTCCGCCCCCTGGACTCCACGCCAATTCGTGACCTGTCAATGTCACAAATAAGGTATCAAAATATGCTCATCTGACCGTAAAAAAATGCCTATACCCCCTGAGCTTCTGGGGGCTCCGCCTCTAGACGCCACGCCAATTGACGCAACGCTTTACCTGCCGTGATCGTAAATACCTACCCCCCCCCCCACACACACACACACCTACTTAGAGAAACGTTCAGCGGGGCGTGCATGTAAGAGTGGGGTGGTGCCCCCATCGTCCCCTAGCTACGCGCCTGCGGTCAGATGAATATATTTTGATACCTTGTCCGCCCCCGGAAACTCAGGGTTTAAGGCAATAAATTACGGTCAGATAAGCATTCAGGGGCCCCGCTTTAGGGCCCCTGGTGGGATTGAGGGTGCGGAGCCTCCGGAATCTCAGGGGTTTTAGGCATTTGATTACGGTCAAATTAATTAATTTTATACCTCATTTGTGACACTGGCAGGACACTGATTGGTGTGAGGTCCAGCGGGCGGACCCCCTCCCCAGAAGCACAAGGGTTTTAGGCACTAAATTACGGTCAGATGAGCATTAACCCATTGTCACTGGAACCTGGTAGTCTCTGTGTTAAGTCTATGGGAATTACATAATTCAGTAGTCAACGTGTTAAGGGGCCCGCCAAAGGGCCCTCAGTTTGGTCCAGGGCCAGAGCCCCCGGAAGCTTAGCGGTTTTAGGCGTTTAATTACGGTTAGATGAGCATTTTTGTATACCTTAACTGATAGTTAACTATTCATTCTGTCTTGCTCTCTTTCTTTCTATTTCTCTTTAATATACTTTTTCAAAAAAAGTGAGGGGGAGGGAGCTCGTGGCTCCCGATCCCCGCCGTTCCGCAGGCCCTGACATGTAGGCATCTCAAGAAGCATATTTCTTGCCTGACTGTAAATTTAGGAATTTGTCATTTTACAACAAACGCATACAAAAGTATAATTTACTAAAAATCTCGGAAAATTATGTCATTTCAGCATTATGTGTAAACCACCGTTATGGAATTGGAAATAAACCACGTTTGAATTTTATTTCCCCCGAGCCCCCTCCCTGATCAGTACGCCAGTGCCCCCCCCCCCTCCGATCTACACTTTGTTGGCAACTGATCTCCCCTACCTTTCTTCTTTCTCTTTTTTTTTCTTTCCCTTTCTCCTCTTTCCCTTTTCCCTTCCCTTCCTTCTCTCTCTTCTAGGTTCGCTGGGGGGAGGCAAGGTCCTTTCGGCCCCAACCATTCTACACACGTTGCTGGCGGGATTAGCCGCAACTGATCTATCTCCCCTTCTTTCTAGTTTTTCTTTTTTCTTTCCATTTTCTTCCTTCTCTCTTATTTTTGATGAGGGGGGGGGGGGAGTGGTAACAGCTGGGAGGCAAGGCCCTTTCGGCCCCACCCCGATCTCCTTCTTTTTTCCCTTTTCTTTTCTTCTTCCTCTTCTTTCTTTTCTTTTCCTTTCTCTCCTCTTCCCTTTTTTTCCTTCTCTCTCTCTCTCTTTTCTTTTCTTTTTTTTTTTTTTTGCGGAGGGGGGGGGGGGGGGGCAATGCCCGCTCCGCCTTAGAGGCATAGTCTACGTACATGCGAGCTAGCTATACGTGGATCGAACAGCTAGCTAGCCGTGTGCATGTTAGTCCAGAATCTGGCCTATTTAATTTTGATCTCCACCACCAACGCTAACCTCTCCCAACTTACTTGCTCCCAGCCGATGATGGCGTGATCATGAAATTAGGACGCCCGCGAATTTTTTTTCCGTACTCGAGAGGGCAAATACCCCATGTGCGCATGCGCGTGGACATGTGATTTCTCTGCTACTTCCCATACGAAATGTACATGTATTCGCATCTACTGTGCACGATTCGCGTTCTACGAGTAAACGATGGCATAGTAGTCTTCAAACACAGACTCTGATTTGCCAGTTTGACAAAACAATTACGCATATATCGTGCGTAGCAATAGTACTAGTATTCAAGTCTGAGTAGTTGTATGATTCAGACATTTTAGTGCTTACAGAAATGCATCCCAAATTGAATAGCATGGTATAGTAGTCTGCAAGCGCTAATCGGACAGTTTGACAACATAGTGTCTTGAGTAGTGCTTTATATTCAAGCACCAGTAGGGTCTGAATCATACATCTACGCAGACTTGAATAAAGTACTTCTCAGCACACTACTAGTATGTTGTCAAACTGTCAGATTAGCGTCTGTGCTTGCAGACTACTATACCATTCTATACAAGTTGGCGACTTGAATAAAGTACTTCTCAGCACACTACTAGTATGTTGTCAAACTGTCAGATTAGCGTCTGTGCTTGCAGACTACTATACCATTCTATACAAGTTGCAATGTATTTCCATATGCACTACTGGGTCTGAATCATACAACTACACAGACTTGAATAAGCACATCGCGACACATACGCATATTGTTTTGTCAAACTGGCAAATCAGAGTCTGTGTTTGAAGACTACTATGCCATCGTTTACTCGTAGAACGCGAATCGTGCACAGTACATGCGAATACATGTACATTTCGTATGGGAAGTAGCAGAGAAATCATAAGTCCACGCGCATGCGCACATGGGATTTTTGCTCTCTCGAGTACGGAAAAAAAATTCGCCGCCCGAATTTTTTTTCCGTACTCGAGAGGGCAAATACCCCATGTGCGCATGCGCGTGGACATGTGATTTCTCTGCTACTTCCCATACGAAATGTACATGTATTCGCATCTACTGTGCACGATTCGCGTTCTACGAGTAAACGATGGCATAGTAGTCTTCAAACACAGACTCTGATTTGCCAGTTTGACAAAACAATTACGCATATATCGTGCGTAGCAATAGTACTAGTATTCAAGTCTGAGTAGTTGTATGATTCAGACATTTTAGTGCTTACAGAAATGCATCCCAAATTGAATAGCATGGTATAGTAGTCTGCAAGCGCTAATCGGACAGTTTGACAACATAGTGTCTTGAGTAGTGCTTTATATTCAAGCACCAGTAGGGTCTGAATCATACATCTACGCAGACTTGAATAAAGTACTTCTCAGCACACTACTAGTATGTTGTCAAACTGTCAGATTAGCGTCTGTGCTTGCAGACTACTATACCATTCTATACAAGTTGGCGACTTGAATAAAGTACTTCTCAGCACACTACTACTATGTTGTCAAACTGTCAGATTAGCGTCTGTGCTTGCAGACTACTATACCATTCTATACAAGTTGCAATGTATTTCCATATGCACTACTGGGTCTGAATCATACAACTACACAGACTTGAATAAGCACATCGCGACACATACGCATATTGTTTTGTCAAACTGGCAAATCAGAGTCTGTGTTTGAAGACTACTATGCCATCGTTTACTCGTAGAACGCGAATCGTGCACAGTACATGCGAATACATGTACATTTCGTATGGGAAGTAGCAGAGAAATCATAAGTCCACGCGCATGCGCACATGGGATTTTTGCTCTCTCGAGTACGGAAAAAAAATTCGCCGCCCGGCTGGGCTTGTGAGCATAATTATGAGTTTGTTGATAACGCCATCTTCGACGGCTTGAATCAAGTGTAGGGAAATTATAAAGGACCGTGCAGATTCTGGACTATGTGCATGTGCGCGCGCTCCGTTAATTTTTGCGTTAGGACACCCTCTCTTGTCCTCTTATTGTCAGTTTGTTTGCGTTTTTGATCGTATATTTCTACTTGATAGTTTAATTCTAGGAGCGGGCATATAGACTTAATTTCAGTCGTTATATACCTTTCTAAACTTCCGTTCTGTGTTTGTCTTTGTCTCCGAAGCTTAATTTCCTCAATTCCGTGGTCGTCCTTATTTCTGCAGTTGTCTTTAATTCTGTGGTTATCTTTATTTCTGCAGATATTTTTAATTCTGTGGTTGTCTTTATTTCTACAGTTATCTTTTATTCTGTGGTTTTGTCTTTATTTCTGCATTTATCTTTAATTCTGTGGTTGTCTTTATTTCTGTGGTTAGTCTTTATTTCTGCATTCATCTTTATTTCTGTTGTTGTCTTTATTCCTGAGTTATATTTATTTCGAAAGTTGTTTTATTTTTGTAGTGATCTTAAATTGTGATGTTGTCTTTATTTTTGCATTATCTTCATGTCTATTTCTGAATCTTTGTTTATTTCTGTCATTGTTTGTTTGTTTTCCGTTATTTATTTTGGCCCTTTTAGCCGCCCATATTCAAGAAGCATGCAATTAGGGTCGAACTATCGAATGAAAGTGAGGAGTCAGTACATTAACGTTGTTGCCCATAGAGCTTGAATAATTTGTCTTACCTCTTTTCATGAAATCAATGTGACAATACGATTTATTTTTGATAGATAAAGTTAACATCTTCTCGGAACTTTATTGATCAATATTGGCCCCGCACGAGTATGAGTTGCCAATAGTGGTCTCCGGCAGGTCGAAGGCCATGCAGGGTCCCCTTGAGCTGGGATCTGAACGAGTATGAAATGCCCATCAATCCATCTGACCGTATTTACCAGAACAGCGTCAAAGCATTTTAACAATTTCTAGAAATTTTCAAATCAAAATGGTTTGGATAGATTTGATTTGATTCGTCAAGGATAAATACATTGACAACATGAAATATATAATGAAGGAAATAAAAAAAAAAAACTTGACAGGATAACAAGCGAAAGCTGATGATAAACATAGCTGAGTTCATGTGTTATCTTGTTAAAGAGAATGAGTTTGGGTGATTGTGTCAAATAATATGATATCAATCGCAACTATGTACACAAAAAATAGGGGACTCCAAACTTGAGATTGATTAGAAGACTAGATTTAGATCAATCGCAACTCTTTATAAGATAACAATTATCATATTTCAGCTTCCGTAACATATTGACAAGGTTTATATTTACTTACTTGTCCGTCTTCCCAAATTCATTCAGAGAGGGCTGGAGGTGAACTATTTTCCTTTGGGGGAATCTTCTGGGTATATGGCGGACGTGTCCAGGCACACACATTCCCCTATGCATTGACGCCCATGCTCCCTGATTTCCTCGCTGTACATTCTATCACATGTTGACAATATATACCTTTTATCCTCCTTTTAACCACTTCTTTCTCTCTGCATCACCCCTCTCCCTCCCTATATTTCTCTCTATTTGTATTAATGTCTCTCTCTCTCTCTCTTTATCTCACCCTCTCTCTCTCCTTCTCTCTCTCTCTCTCTCTCTCACTCACTATCTCTTTTCCTGTCTTTTTCTCTCTCTCTGTCTCACCTCTCTTATGTCAATATCTTATTCACCTCTCAACCACTTTGACCATCATGGTAAACGGAGCAAGGTCTATGAATATTTAGTCCAATTAGTTTGAATAGCTTTAAAAAAAGTGCGAATTGGTTAAATGTGTTATCATGTTCATGCATTTGGTAAGAAGATAACAGCTTCTGGTCATCCTAAAACCCAAGTATGTATACATACATGGTGTCGTGCAAGAATCTTCAGTAATACGTACGGGCATTACTTTAACTATAAAATGCTATCATGTATATTGATATTTATTAACATCAAGCAAAGCATGTATTACGTTGTCTTTTTGGCTATTTTCTTCTTCGTTCTGTATCCCCATTACCTCCCTTTTGTTACTGTTAGGACTGATTTCCTTAGAATTACCTCACGGACATGATGCAATAATAGTGTCTAATGGCTTTGACCAACGGCTTTATTTAATTTAGTCATCTTATATGCCTACTTACAATTATAATCAATGTATCTGTAGGAATTATCTCCCCAGGAATCAAGATTATTCCCAATGCATTCGAATCTACATGGATTGCGAGTCTCGCAATACGCAGCATACAGTGCTGTATAGTTCCTACCATACTCTAGGGAGGGGACAATCGGGGCGTCGCAAGAAGTAACCCTCACACAAACTCCTTTGGTAACTTCGATCGTATATCCTGAGGGACACGACAACGTGATACGAAAGGATCTAACTTCATCACACTGTTCCACTGTGAACATAAATCAAAAAGAAAATAGGTCAAAAAAGATGTGAAAATAATCATCTGAGGGACATACAATGTACAAAATATATTAATAAAAAGTTTAGCATTAGAAACTCAGCAATTTAGGCTATTCGACCATTTTGGTAAAAGCGGCTGGTCACCAAGACCTTGTAAACTTACAATGGAAAGAACTCCTGCACCAGTATATGTCGTTATTTTGATTTCACCATGAATATATCCATGAATTTACTATGACACTCTAGTCAACAAGCAACCACACATACATTTTTGGGGTAATCGGATGCAAACATAAACCCGGGCATTCTTTTGAAAATATGTAAATATTTCAAACGAAACAGCTTCTTATTGTACATATTCGTCAGCTTTTTGTCTTATGTTTAGAAATTAATATTAATGTATTTGTGTACAACTTTACCTACTTTCATTGGTAGTTTCCATATATTGTGTACATTTCTAATTCAGTATTACCTGTATATGAAGAGTTTCATTCCAAAAGGAGCTAAATCCACTTTGGGAACTTCTGAGTGAATCGGCTTTTTCTATTTCTTCACTTTCCCTTTAGCCATGTACCTTCATGTTGTTATATATGTAAAACGTGTCACCCTGGACCAATGATATATGATAAGAAAAAATCTACCCCTTTTTTCTGATTTGTACTAATTTTTTAGATTTTTTATTTTCGTGGATTTAGCTCCTTTTGGAATGAAACGTGATATTGTACCTAAATTTGTTCATACTTCCTGTTGAAAGTTTAGAATGTGATATAGTGTATGTTGTCCCCATGTGGGAAATCATCATTTTAAGACAACAAACTCAATTTTGATAAAATATGAATTCAGCTCCTTTTGGATTCAAGTTTAACGGCGAGCAATTGTCATCAGATCTTTGTTATCTACCGATGAATTTAATATTACTTACGTATAATAGATCCAGCTCTCATTTCTAATAAGCCGTGAATGATAAAGATGCTCATGATTGTCTTCCACTTTGAATCCATAGTTAGTAAGGCTTTTCCTTGTGAATAGAACAACAGTTCAAAATCCAATCCTGATATGCATTATATCTCACTACCTATGATCCGTAAACTACTAAGTTAAACCGTAGGCCTGCTCTGTGTCTAAAATCAAGTTTGACCAAAAAGAAAATTTAAAAAACTTCAGAATAATGTCCTTTGTTAAACGTAATTTTGATGGAAGGCGTAAATCTAACGTTCGGTTTAAGTTTCAGTAGAATGCAGACCTATGTCTCCACCAAACGAAATTAAATCTACAATATGATAAAGCATGCACATTTTAACGGGGCTACATGAAATATCCTGCCGTTCCGATTGGCCGAACTAAAGTCTTTCTTTATCATTATTATTCAAAATCGATGTTTCATAGTTTGCTCTCGCCCCCCCCCCCTCTATCTCTCTCTCTCTCTCTCTCTCTTTATCCATTTTTGGTCTCATTCTCTGTAGCATGTCTGTTAGCTAGTTTGATCTCTTTCTCCCTTCCCTCTTTCTCTCTCTTACTCTCTCTCTCTCTCTCCTTTTTCTCTCTCCTTTTTCTTCTTTCTGTACTCTCTATATCTATTGATTTCAAGGTCTAAACAAATTATCTTCGTTTTCATTTTCAATACACTTGTCCTTAAAATGAGAACACCGCGCTCCTACTGAATTAATTTTTCCCCAGTTATGACAAATAATATCCGATTAATGGAGCTCAAATAACAATGATGTTATAGTAGTTTTCTGATGGATCAACCCCAAAACCCAAATAAATATTCATGAAATGAAATTACAGGCGAGCCATGTTTATCAGACCATCACCGTTTGGTAACAACGTGCTTCTAGGAGCATGCAATTAAGGTCGAACTATCGAATGAAAGTGAAAAGTCAGTACATGTACATTGTTGCACATACAGTTTGAATAATTTTTCGTACCTCTTTCCATGAAATAAATGTGACAATGTGATTTATTCTTGATAGTTAAAGTTAACATCTTCTCATAACTTTGTTCACCAATATTGGTGTCCCGTACGGGCATGAGTTGCCAATAGTTATTTTGTTTTTAAAACTTGAGGTCCTACAGTTGAACAGGAAACATGGAAATAAAGAATAGGGAAATGACCTTGGTTGTTTGTTTTTTTCAATTTATTTTCACAATGCACATCTAAAACGATTATGACACCATAAGTGCAAAACATAATACAATTAAAAACACAAGTAGAAATGTCACAGATTAAAACGTCTTAATTAAATTATTACACAATAAGGCCTGTATCATCAAAATGATGAAAGAAAGAAAAAAATATTCTTGTTTGTTTCAAGCTGTAGAAAGAGTGTGGGGTAACCCATAGAAAAAGCGAAGCTTGTAATATTATAGGTCCACCTAAATACCTTAATTACAAAATATACAAGAAAGTGTGACGAAAGAAACCTTGCTATGGATTACGTGACGGAGTTTTTGCTAAGATGCAGTTCATAAACTGTATACGATATTTAACCATTATTTACACTCGCTTACGCCTAAATTACTTGAATAGTTTGAATATGTTCAATTCTCTGCGCTAATTTGTTTTCATTATTGTCTTGTTGTGATGTAATATAATGCGTATGATAGAGGTCGAATAATGTTGGCAAATATACTTGATTGTGTACTGTGTATTGGAAGTCTGTTTTTATGCCTTTTGTTGTACACGGGATTTCATAATGCAGAAATGTAGACAAATATAGAAAAAGTATTTACAAATTGTGTAAAAGTAGATAAACAATGTAAAAATTTGGCCCTGAATGTAAAAGAATTCTGAAATATTTTATTGAATTAATTATAATTAGTCGTGCAATCTAATTATTTTATAATGAGACTTAAAACGTCTTAATTGATGAAAGATCTGGTCAACAACGATGACAAATGTAACAGTTGATGTATTTTATCTTTCATAGAGGGGGGGGGGGGTATTCACATTGCGTTTCACATGACCACTTCACCTGCCCCTATTTGTCGATGTGTTTTGTAATCCCCTTACGAAATCTGAAATAAAAACATCGAAATCAGATATTACTTAGCCATGAATTGAATAAAACATTTTCAATATTTTTAGCATGGTAATAGGGTTATATTATGCAAATGATGAAGAAGTTGTATTAAACACGTACTTATTTCAACTCATGTCTTAATTATTCATGATTTTTGCCTTAGCGTTTGGAGTAATTCAATCGATAGAGTTTTAGATGCGATGAATTACAAATAAAAATGCTTTAAATAAAAGCTAAACAGTTTTGCTTTATACCGGCACAACATCCTTAAATACATCGCTGATTTCCTACCTGTCTAGTATAATTTTGAAAACGATATGGTAAAGTCCCGTTCAGACATGAAGGCCCGAATTCACAAAGGACGTTTGTCGACAAACCTAGGTTTATGTGCGTCATATGGCGCGTTTCGACGCGTTTTTACAAACCAAGGTCTGTAAAAACGCGTCAAAGGTTTGTAAAAACGCGTCGAAACACGTCATATAACGCACATAAACCTAGGTTTGTCGACAAACCTCCTTCATGAATTCGTCCCAACCGCGGCGGTCATTTCGTGTTAAATTTCTGAATCTTATAAGACAGAGCTCAGTGCAAACACGCAGGACCTTTGTTATGCGCCGCTGTCATTCATTTACACGTGACAAAAATACGCGGCGGGTTTTATGCGGCGGTTTGCCACGAAATATCTTAACGAGCATTCAGACTGACAAGACATTCCACGAACTCTTTAAAATCACAATTAATAAAACGTCAAAAGATGATTTACCTGTCTTGTATATACTTGCATAATAATGATCAAGGTAGGGTACAAACAATTACAAATTGAATTAGTGTTAACAATGATTTACGTGCATCGAATGATTAAATATAATTTAGCCGTCAAAAAGAATGGCAGCGATATACAATGGAAATATGAGGGCAGGCCTACCCTCTCTACGCGAATTTATTCATTTAACTTTGTACAAGAAGCTGGAAAAAAATTCAGCCAATCGAAACCCACATCATCTCTGGCATTGCTATCTACCTTTTCTCACCTTCTGAATATTTATTACAATCATGCCAAGATTTTGATCAGGTCTACTGTTTCTCATAATATTTCACTCCCTCGTCTTCAACAAAGTCGTCTCTGCTGACAACGGTGCTGCCTACCACCTGGTTGTTGAGCTCGCACACACCGTTCCCGATGTTAAATGACACGCAGTCGTCTCGCTTGTTACACTCGGCACCGCATTTGACCAATGACAAGCCATGTTTGGTTTTGATCACGTGATTTCGAAGGCCCAATCCCTGTATCTGTTTGAAGAGAGTAGCCTTTTGACGGACTACGTCTGCTTGAAGTAGCACTGGATCTAAGATACAGTATGAGGTAAAAGATTTGATTTATTCAGTTTTATCTCAGTAGGGTAGTTCTGTTTGAGGCAAGGAAAAACTATGGATGGCAGGATGAGTCATACAACATATAAAAATACATGAAACACATTTTACATAACAAAGAACAATGTCAGTTCAGAACAATCTACATGTAATATTAATTCTATATATTGTGAAATAAGATTAAACGATTTATTAAATATGAAATCCAAAATCTAGAATGTAGGGTTAAAGGTGGGGGAGAAGGGGGTGTGCGCGCGCGTTTTTATGTGTGTTTTCTAAAGAAGGATATAATAATTTACCTGACACTGGAGTTTGACTGGTAGTTCCCTGAATTTCAAAAGAAACGAATAACAGATATTTCATTTACTTCATCAAATTTCTACAGTCCTATAATCTTAGAGATTCACATTAATAGATATTAATAAAATTATGTAATTTGATGCTTACGAATTATAAACGAAATAAAATTTCTATTGAACGATGATGTCATGAATAATATGTGCATGATACTTTGAATGGATGAATGGATGGGTGGATAGATGAATGGATAAATGAATGAATGAATAAGTGATTCAGCGAGTGAGTTTTAATAATTGAATGAATAAATTGCAAGATAAACATGAAGTAATTTATGATGTTATAAACAATCTTATCTAGAAAATACATTAGTTAATCAATTATTTAAGTTATAGGCCTCCCAGAGAATGTTTGTATGTCATATAACCCCTTTATGGATAACTCACACTTGTTAACGCTGTCGGCACAGTTGTTTCCCCTGCGACACCTGTGTTTGGAATAAGAATAGCATTAAACTAGACCTGCAATCGTGGCACAACGATGTGCGTGCAATGACGGGCGATGTGGCACTAACGGTCGTCTATACTATTCATAATCACAATCAGTATAATATGGTGTCTAAATTGCCCCCTTGACAAATTATAAAAACCATTTCAAGAAAAACAAAGATCGTTCTGGGGGCCAAAAGCGTGAACCCGAATTGCCACATAGACAATGCGTGTAATGCATGGGCGGAAAACGTACAAGATCTGTATTATAACCGGACTTAAATTATTTTTTTCCTATCTCTTTATGTCTCTTTATGGGCCGTATTTGGTATCATTAGAAAGAGAATTTAATGGTTGTTATTGTAACCACTCTTTTTTTCTATGATAATCCTAACGAAACACGTGGCTTTAAATAGATTTATAGGACAAAATGGCGTTTTTAATGGCCCCTTTGACCATTTTTAAATATCCGGCTTCAAGGCGCCCTGCGTATTGCAACTAGGAATTTTACTGCAAATTTTCAAGGAAAAAAGAGAACGTTTAGGGGGCGAAAAGCAGTCTAAAAATATGATGTTATAGCCGATACGTGTTATAATCGGGCGGAAACTCGGCATAATTCGTATAGTGACCCATGTTCATTAAATGCGATTTACTCACGATTTTCTGTGTGAACATATACCATACTTGGTATCATTCGAAAGGGCACTTCATTATGGTCAGTTTGACACCATTGTCATCTGCGCGCAATGTATTGCACGTATTAAACGCGCTATTACGTAATGCATAGTAGATTCATCATTTTTGTCGATAACTTTGCGCTGACGTCATTGAAATTTACCAAACTTGGCGGACAGTTGTCACGTATATGGATACATGTGTTTGCTAAGTTGCATTGACGTAGGTTTAAGGATCGTAATTTTAGAGCAAGTTGAAGTTATTTCGCAATTTTCTTGAAAACTGCATATTTGGAGGGCAATTTTCTCAAATTTGGTCAGAGTTAGGGTATATAATTTTGTATATAGCTGGAAAGGGCATATCTTCAAGTATCTAATTCTAAAAAAAGGGTAGGGTTTGCCAAGACACAGTAGAGATACGGCCACAGAAAGAGAGCCAATTCCCAGAACTTTAGAGGGCGCTTTTTATGTTTTGCATAGCCATTGGAGCGTGAAATTTGGCATGGCTATTTTCAATTATGTCATCAAGATACTGTAAGATTAAGGAACAAAACGTAACTTATATGAGAAAGTTATGGCAGTTTTAGATTTTTAGGGGTCCATTTTTCAAGAATTTTAAAGATTTTTGACGGAGTCGACAGATTTATATTTGACAGATTAAAATTTCGAGTACGAAGATGGCATTTTGAAGGTCAGGTTATGCATCGCAGATAAAGGAACATCTCTTAGACTAGCTAGAGGAATTTGTTAGAAGTTTGTGGGATCTAGGAGTAGAGATAGGAAGGAAGAAAGAAAGGCCTTAAAATGGAGCAGAAACGGACAAAATGGCGCCTGGACGGTTATGCATGAGTGATTTCGAAAATCGAAGAACGTAGTGACCTTGATGAGATGTTAGAGACTACGCCTATGAAATTTGAAAGGAAATGGACATGAAGAGGCACCTGACTAAGAATAACCAGCACTACGTGCACAACAAATGGGATTTCCGGACGATAACAAGGATAAGTATATTAATGGGGCAGAATGTGAACGAAAACAAGGCAATGGCGATATTCGTCATTGAAAAAAGACGATGGATGATTTAAACAACTTGATGTATAGGGGCAAAAGATCGCCACTGATCTTTATTTCAACCACTCATCGACAAAAAAGCTGGCGATGCAGTTGTCTCCTTTCCTGCTCGCACACTCTTGAACAGACTCCCTCCTCAAGTAAAAGTCACCACCAACCTGCCAAATAGTCTAAAATTCAGTTGAGACACCTATGTGTTCTAAAAAAAACCTTTCGCCTTCATTGAACTCACACTGTTTAATACTGCTTGGTAACACTCACTCGTGGATGGCACCTCAAAGCGGTTTGTAACAAGTGGAAAAAGTGCTGTATAAATCTGGGACATCGTTTACAATTTATTTCTCTTTATGATAAGTCTATTAATTGATTTATTGGACTCATTTCATGTCAAATCTATTGGAGATATTATATTTTCATTCTTTCGCTATCATGCAATTACATCTAAACTTAAGCTTACATTCAGGCGCGGTTCTAGAAGATTTTTTTTCTTCCGGAGAGGCGCTTGGACTCGGGGATTCAAACATTAAGTCTACATGTGCTTTTCTTATATTCATTTGATTTATTTATTAAAAAAAATATTAGGCTGGAACATTTTTTTCATAGAGATGATAGAGGGAGGGGAGTTGAGCTCTTGCCATTTCTAGAACCGCTACTGCTTACATTCATAATGAGCGTCGGTGTAGGTGTACTCTCCTGTGCATGTAACTTCCATGCATGAGCTAGTAATGATACATGGATTGCGAGTCGCGCAGTACAGAGCCCACTGTGCCGTCTTGTCAGCGTCATCACACAGGCTATCCAGAGAGGGGTCATAAGCACCGCAAGAAGGAACCCTCACACAAATTCCTTTGGTGATTCTGATCGTTGATCCTGGGTCACACTCCATCGTGATCGATGCTGATCCTTGTCTACACACTGTTAGAAAAAAATTAAACAAGTTGTTTAAAATTTTAAACAACCCCGAGTTAACCGGTGAATCGCTCAACTGTTGTTTGAAAATTAAACAAATTAAGGTTGTTTACATTTTGAACACTTAGTTGTTTAAAAATTAGGAAACCTTTTAAACAACAGTTGTTTAGTAATAAAATTGCAAAACTCGGTTGTTTAAAGCAAGTTGTTTAAATTTTAAACAATAATGTTTAAATTACTAAGCAACTGTTGTTTATTCAGTATTACTGCACAACTGGGTTGTTTAAAAGGAGTTGCTTAAATTGTAAACAGAACTGTTTAATGGTTATTATCTGGTTGTTTGAATTTATGAAATGACCTACTGGAACCACTCCTGCAATAATCACAACGATTTATACACTGTAACATGCAGAGCTTGTTGCCAATTTACTTCAACATTTGTTCATCATATTCATGGCAGTGACAGACAACATTATTATTTGTCTCTATAACTTCACCTTAACCCCATCGGCGAAGCCGAGAAGAACCAAGTCGTCGCCTTGCCCCGTGTTCCGCCATTTGCACTTGCACTGCACACTAGCACTGCATGCTTGCATGCATGTATTATGTACCGTTGCATATCGCATGTGTGTGCGCAAATTGCAATCGCGTATCGAGAAAATATCAACGACGCCCCCGGGACTTTTTAAACAACTCTGTTTAATTAAATCTTCTTTTTTTTTAATAGATAGTTGTTTAAGCCAATCGAGCACTTATTTTTCGATTTTGAACAACGTTGTTTACTTTTTTAAACAACATTCTTTTAAACAGTGATATTTTAAACAACGTTCTAACAGTGCACCATGTACCTGTGCACATGAAGAAGAAGAAAAGCACATGTATTACAACAACAAAAATCAAGCCTGTAATTCGTCATGGAGACAAAGAAGGTGATCTTCCACTCTGATCGAGACATAAAACATGTTTAAAGAATATCAATTTAGTTGGCAACCTAGTAGTTGGCAACTCGACATACAAATGTTTCAGTGCTGCACAAATAATGACTATAGTGCAGGGCCCTGGGAACGATTTTGTCACCGGGGGTAAGAGGACATATATATATTTTTTTTGGTCCCAAAAATTTCGCAACGACTCATATAGTGATATACATGAAATATATCATACCAGATTTTTTTTTTGCAGGGGGTGCTATGCCCCCCTGGAAAAATTCCAGGGGTGCTGCAGCACCCCCAGCACCCCCGCTTCCCAGGGCCATGCTATAGTGACTAATGTACTTATTTTCCCTTTATTCCATCCACGTTTACTCCACCAAAAGGCAAACAATGGCTAGTTCCCAGATAGTTGCACGAGTTGGCGACTCCATAAACGGTATAACCAGAGATCTTAATTGACTACTAGGGCCAATAGGTAGCAACTAGCTCAGCAAGGTTTTATGAATATGGGCCACGTTCTATTAACTTCCTTGTCCTACCAGATTCAATTGGAGGGGGCTGGGGTTAATTTTCCTTTCCTTTTGGGGAATATTTTTTATATATGGCGGGTGTTTCCACCACAAAGGTCCACCCATACACACAACACAGTACACACAAAAACACACACACACACACACACGCACGCACGCAGTGCTTGTTATTCCAATCTAGATCCCTTGCTCTAGCCCGATTCCTTTCAAATTTCGATGTCGTAATCTCTGATACGATATATCTAGGTCACCTGACAAGGGTCACTTTACGAATTCTGCTAAGTTTCTGCCCAATTATAACACGTATTGGCTGAGACGTCATTTTTTTTTCAGACCGCTTTTCGCCCCCTTTCCGTCCTTTTTTCCATTGAAATTTTGCAAGCGTAGTCTAGGTGGCAACACACCGGTCATTTCGAACCCAGATTTTAACAAATCTGTCAAGAGGGACATTTAAGACGCCATTTAATGCACGGGATGTTACATTAGTATGGACGGCCATTTGTGCCACGGCACGCTTCATGTCTTTTCTTTCTTCATTCACCAAAATCCCATTCGTTTTGCACGCAGGGCTTGCTTGTAAGCCCAATTGGGTCCCTTCCATTATTCCGATTCGAAGCATTAACAAATCGATATTTCAGGACTCATGATTAATAAAACGTAACATTCGATTCCGCTCGGCTTGTTCTATTGTTCGAATTATTTAGCAGAGAAAGAGTTCTAGAAGTAGAAAATCTCATGGCTAACAACCTTGTATTATCATTATTTGTTCTTCGTCTCCACAATTCTATTTGAACGATATTTGATGACAAAAGACGGCATTCTGGTACTATTTAAAGTAGCGTCACATTGCAATCGCATGGTCGATAAAAGATCGTCAGCGCCGGGTTTAATAATTTAAAGACAACTGAATTTAAACCCATGCAATGCTTTCTCTCTCTATTTCTCTCTCTCTCTCTCTCTCTCTTTTGTCATTGCCTTCCTTTCCCTTGCTTACCTCCTTCTCACCACGGAGTATATAATGGGCTTGTGTAAGCCTCGATCATAGCGAAAATAACTGTTACCGCTGAAAGGATTTTGCTCCCTCCCTTTCTTTTTCATCTTCGATCTTCCTAGTAATATATTGCATAATTTCAAATGATTTCTGTTTTATAATGATTGAAATTGAAATCATTTCAAGTAACAAAATTTTACCTCAACAAACCGTCAAAGGTGACAAAAAACGTCTTAGCCATGACGTCATATTTCAGAACGCCATTCGCCCCCTTTTCGTTCTTTTATTTCCATGAAATTTTGCAAACATATTCTGGATGACCAAACGCTGGGCATTTTGAAGCCGGATTTCGAGAATCTGTCAAGGCGCTCATTATTGACGACATTTTTTTACCAAGTACGACTATATTAGAAGGAAGGGAATTTTGGCCACAGCACGCGTCAAGACAATTATTCTTCATTAACCAAATCCGATTCTTTGGCACAATCTGCTTGTGAGCCCTATGTAGGTAACTTCCGTTAGCCCGATTCTTTACAAAATTCGAATGCATACTTTTTAGCATCCCATCAAGGTCATTGAACTCTTTGTTTACTAAATTCGCTCATGCGTGACCTTTCCATGGGTCATTATGTATTTTCAGGCCGTTTGTTAAGCCTTTCTTTCGGCCTACCTATCTCCACTACCGTACATGCTACAGACTTCTAACCAATTCATATGTATAGTCCAAGAGAGGCTCTTTCGTCTGTCACGTAAAAGCACGGGTGTCAATGCATGCGTATCGTTCTAATACGATTGCAATTCTAGTTTAAGTTAGTTTTATTGTAAGGGTTATTATTAAGGTGTGGCTATTTAGTGCTTAATCAACCGTTGAATTTAGGAATTCAGTTAAGATAGAATATTCGGGATTGACCAATACTTTGTCATCTGAACGATTACCCGCAAATTCGGGTTTTATTCAACGAAGGGATTAGGTTAGGCTAAGGGTTATCATTGGGTTTAGGTTATGTTTATGGTAAGGTTTAGTATTAGGATAATGTTAAGTTAGGAATTCGTTTTGTGTAGGCCATTTGATCGCTGAGAAATTATCGTTAGATCGTCGATTACCACCGATAAATTCAATATTTCTTACCTCTTTTAACAGTAGATCCAGCTGGGGTTTCTAGTAAGCCGTGAATGATATAGATGGTCATGATTGTCTTCCACTTTAAATCCATTATCATGCTTTTTTGTTGTTGATTGAACAACAGTTGATAAAAAAAATCCTGAGATGCAGTAGCTTTCCCTTCATATGATCTGTATACTACTAATTCAGTTAAACCGTAGGACTAATAAAAAGGAAAATATTATAGACTTCAGGCTAGCTTCCTTTGTTGAACCAGATTTTGATGAAAAGCGTAAACCTATCGTCAGGTTTAAATTTCAGTAGAATGCAGGCCTATACGCGTCTCCACCAAACGAAAGAAAAGCTACGATAAGATAAAACATGCACTTTTAACGGGGCTTCATGGAATATCCTGCTGTTCCTATTGGCCAAACTAAAATCATTCTTTATCATTATCATTCATAATCGATGTTTCATAATTTGCTCTTTTTCTCTCCTACCCCCTTCCCCCTCTCTCTCTCTCTCTATCCCTTTTGGTCTCATTCTCTGTAACGCGTCTGTTTGGTAGTTTGATCTCAATCTCCCTGTCTCTCTCTCTCTCTCTTTCTCTCTAATTTTCTATACTCTCTATACGCATTAATTACAAGGTCTAAACTCGTCTCTTCATTTTCATTTCCAATGCCTTTGTCCTCAAAATCGAAAACACCGCGCTCTGATTTAATGAATTATCTTTAATTGATTATTTATGATATGAATAAATTAATGAATAAATACCATCTTGGCAATAAATTGAGCGGACATAACACTTATATTATAGAAATGTTCTGATGAATCAATCCCAAAACCCAAATAAATTATTCATGAAATGAAATTACAGGCGAACCATGTTTATCAGACCATCACATTTTGGTAACAATGTGCTTCAAGAAGCATGCAATTAGGATCGAAATATCGAATGAAAGTGAGGAGTCAGTACATCTACATTGTTGCACATACAGTTTGAATCATTTTTCGTATCTCTTTTCAAGAAATGAATGTGACAATGTGATTTATTCTTGATAGATAAAGTTAACTTCTTCTCAGAACTTTATTCACCAATATTGGTGTCCCATACAGGCATGAGTTGCATATAGCTATTTTTTTTTAAATTAAGGTCCTATAGATTGACAGGAATCATGGAAATAAAGAGAAGGATGATGATCTTGGTTTTTCATAATTTATTTCCACAATACACATCTAAGTGCAAAACATAATACACTTAAAATCACAAGTATAAATTTCACAGATTATAACATCTTAATAACTATTACACAATATAGCCTGTATCATCAAATGATGAAAGAGAAAACAAATATTCTTGTTTGTTTCAAGCTGTAGAGAGAGCGAAGCTTGTAATATTATAGGTCCACCTAAATACCTTAATTACAAAATATACAAGAAAGTGTGACGAAAGAAACCTTGCTTATGGATTACGTGACGGAGTTTTTGCTAAGATGCAGTTCATAAACTGAATGCGATATTTGTACATTATTTACACTCGCTTCTGCATGAAGTAATTGAATAGTTTGAATATGTTCAATTCTCTGCGCTAATTTGTTTTCATTATTGTCTTGTTGTGATGTAATATAATGCGTATGATAGAGGTCGAATAATGTTGACGAATATACTTGATTGTGTACTGTGTATTGAAAGTCTGTTTTTTGTGTCATATTTGTGTACACGTGATTCCATAATGCAGAAATGTAGAAAAGGAATGGTATTTACAAATTGTGTAAAAGTAGATAAACAATGTAAAAATGTGGCTCTGAATGTAACAGAATTCTTAAAATATATTGATAAAATGATCAATGCAAATGACAAGTAATTGACACTGAACTACATATTCTATTAACTTGAATTAATTATGATTAGTCATACAATCTAATCATTTTATAATGAGACTCAAAATGTCGGAATTGATGAAAGATCTGGTCAATAACCATGACAAGCTGTAACAGTTGATATATTTTATCTTCAGAGGGGGGGGGGGGGGGTATTCACATTGCGTTTCACATGACCACTTCCCCTGCCCCGATTTGTCGATTTGTTTTGTCAGTAATCCTATTACAAAATCTGAAATAAAACATCGAAATTAGATATTAATTAGCCATGAATTGAATGAAACATTTTCAATCTTTTCAGCATGGTAATCTGGTTATATGGTGCAAATGATGAAACAGTTGTATTAAACACGTACTTATTTCAACTCATGTCTAAATTATCCATGATTTCTGCCTTAGCGTTTGGAGTAATTCAATCGATAAAGGTTAAGAGGCGTTGAATTACAAATACAAATGATTTAGATAAAAGCTTAACAGTTTGGCTTTATTCCGGCACAATGTCCTTAAGTACATCGCTGATTTCCTCCCTGTCCAGTATAAATATTGAAAGCGATATGATAAAGTCCCGTTCAGACATGAAGGCCCGAATTCACAAAGGAGGTTTGTCGACAAACCGAGGTTTATGTGCGTCATACGACGCGTTTCGACGCGTTTTTACAAACCTTGGTTTGTAAAAAACAAAAGGTTGTTTGTCGACAAACCTCCCTTGTGAATTCGGGCCAACAGGTCCAAACCGCGGCGGTAATTTCGTGTTAAATTTCTGTATCTTATAAGACAGAGCTCAGTGCAAACACGCAGGACCTTTGTTAAGCGCCGCTGCCATTCATACACGTGAACAAAAATCGCGGCGATTTTTATACGGCGGTTTGCTGAACGAGCCTTCAGACTGATAAGACATTCCACAAACTCTCTGAAATCACAATTATAAAAATGTCAAAAGATACATTTCGATGATTTACCTGGCATGTATATACTTGCATAATGATCAAGGTAGGGTACGAACAATAAAAAACTGAATTAGTGTTGAAATTAGCGATGAAACAAAAGAAAATTTTATTTACGTGCATTGAATGATTAAATATATTTTAGCTTTCAAAAAGAATGGCAGCGATATACAATGGAAATTTGAGGGCAGGTCTACCCTTTCTACGCGAATTTATACATATAACTTTGTACAAGAAGCTGGAAAAAACTTCAGCCGATCGAAACCCACATCATCTCTGGCATTGCTACTACCCTCTTCTCGCCTTCTGAATATTTATTACAATCATGCCAAGATTTTGATCAGGTCTATTGTTTCTCATAATATTTCAATCTCTCGTCTTCAACAAAGTCGTCTCTGGTGACACCGGTGCCGCCTACCACCTGGTTGTTGAGCTCACACACACCGTTGCCGATGTTAAATGACACACAGTCATCTAGCTCGTTACACTCGGCAACGCATCTGACAAAGGACGAGCCATGTTTGGTTTCGATCGCGTGATTTCGAAGGCGCCCTCTCTCGATCTGTTTGAAGAGAGTAGCCTTTCGGCGGACTACGTCTCCTCGAAGTGGCACTGGATCTATTATAGGTAAAAGATATTCTGAAGATGTATTTTTTTTATTTAAAAATTAATTCAGTTTTATCTCCTTACGGTAGTTCCATTCAAAGCAACAAAATAACCGTTGATGGCTTGATTTTCAAGGGGGCCATATATCATATAAAAATACATGAAACACATTATACATGACCAAGAACCAATTCAGTTCAGAACAATCTAATATTTAGTATATGTATTATAAAAAAAGGATAAAACGATTTATTAAATGTGACACCGAAAATCTAGAATTAATTTTTTTGAAAGCCACAATATTGGAAATTAAAAGAAAAATCTAAGCAATAAAATAAATACAACAAAGAAAGAGAAGCACAAAAAAAAAGTCTTAAGTCTTAAGACAGAATGAACGGCATCTCCACTTTCTTCCATTAACATATATAAATTACTGCAGACTTTGATAATTCAATTCAATTCAATTTATTTTTCGCAATATAAAAATCTAGGTATACAAGGTAACAGTACAATTTAAGTACATTAACAAATGTTATATGCGAGGCTTTCCATGAAGGTTGTGAAACCCTGTAAAGTTTGATCGCCCATTACATAAATACAAAATATTATAAGCACGCAACAATAGATAAAATCAAATAAGCAAAGTACAGACACTTCAACTTTCTATAAGACGAGAGAAAGTAAAATAGAAAAATATATATGTATAAAGGGGGAAAGAAAACAACAATGAAAGGGGGTTCAGATATTTATAAAAAATAATAACTGTGATGATTAATAACTATTTAGTAGTAAGATTTTATATTGTCTTCTAAAAGAAGATATGAATTGTAATTTCGTTATTACTTGGGGAATCATATTCCACTGTTTAAGACCTAGATGACCAATTGATTTAGCTTCTTAACTAGACTTAACAGACCATCAGTAAAGTTTGTTGGAAAATCGGGTATTATAACTATGAACTTTACTTGATTATTATATTGAAAGAGGTCTGACAAGGGGATAGGTAACAACTTATTTTTGTATATTTGTACGTGAAGGTTGCGATTTCTTGCTAATTTATCTTATATATTTAATAATAATAGCTTTTTAAATAAAGGTGCAGAAGGTGCTAGATAATGAGAATTGGTAGCAATTCTTAAACATTTCTTTTGAACTTTAAATAGTGAGTCTAATTCAGTTTGTGTTGCATTGGTAGCCCATACAATATTACAATATTTCAAAAAAGGGAAAAGAAATGGAATGATATAAAGTTTCGGGTAACAAACTATATTTTGCGATATATACAAAAATATTTTGGGAGGAATATTCATATGAATATTTTCCTGAAAAAACTACAAAATAGTCTGAACAAACATGAATGTACTAAATAGATCTATTAAACAAAAAGCAGTGCAAAACGTGTCTTATTCTGATTAAATTCGTGACTTTGCGTAACAAGGAACTGCGGTTGGCTGTGGAATGCCTTTCATATCTATTCATGTCAATTGATTTTTTTTTCTTTTGACAAGCAGTTTTTGATGAACAACGAACCAGCAAGAACGAAACATTTGATGCAAGGTCCCATTCTGATATCAAATGCGCTTTACCATCCTTGATTTGACTTTAGTTATATACATGAAGGTAAATATGTGGGGAGTGCGTCTGTATGTAAGTGTATTCTACAGACTTAGGTGTTATCATTTACCTGACACTGGAGCTTGACTGGTAGTTCCCTGAAATTCAAGAGAAACAAATTACAGATATTTCATTTACTTCATCAATTTTCTACAGTCCTCTAATCTTAGAGATTCATATAGCATTAATGGATATCAACGAAATTATGTAAAAATATGTTTATGAATAATTAACGGAAAATAATTTATCTTGGACGATGATGTCATGAATAATATGTGCCTTATACTCTGTATAACATTGTCACATTATTCGGATGAGAAAGATACAATGAGGATGAGAAAGTTTGACCATTGATAACTCACACGTGTTGCCTCAGTTGTTTCATCTGCAATGCCTGTGAATGAGATAAAATGATATTAAAAGAGATATTAAACACGAGATTTGTTTTTCTTCATATTTTAGTTTTCGTATCATGATTACACCTTTCTCTTGTTTAGGCTATTCACCAGGGCCGTTATTCATGGGAGGGAGTGTAAGTGTGTGTGCGCTCACCTCAGCATTCTTGTGGGGTTTTATGTGCGCTTCACATACCCCTTGTGAGGCATTTTTACTTTGTGGGGTATTTTTTCAGGACCCCACAGAGTAAAGTCTTTCAAATGACTGTATATTCGGTGTCCTATGCCCTGCGGGGCATTAGAAGTGGTACCCCATAAATGACTTTTTGTGAGCGTGTGCTAAAACTTGCACACTTTTTTATGGTAACATCGTAAGCACACCGCCGGGTTGTTATCGCCAGGTTGTACATACCCCACTAGTAGGGGACCACAAGGTATATCTGGAACGCACAGAAATACCCCACAATCAGGTGCCCCACAAAGGCCCTGATGTGAGAATGCGTGTGTGTGTGTGTGTGTGCGCGTGTGTGTGTGTGTGCGTGTGTGTCCGTGTGTATGTGTGTGTGAGTGTGTGTGTGTGTGTGTTGCACGCGTCTGTGTGCGTGAATTCTACAGAAGGATGTAAAAAAAAAGTTACCTGACACTGAAGCTTGACTGGTAGGCCCCTAAAATTCAAGAGAAACCAATAACAGATATTTCATTTACTTCATCAAATTTCTACAGTCCTATAATCTTAGAGATTCACACAGCATTTATTCAATGGATATCAAACAAATTATGTAAAAATATGTTTATGAATAATTAACGAAATATAATTTTTCTTTAGGACCTTGGACGATGGTGTCACGAATATGTGCATTATGCACTGTATAATGTTATCACACCATTTGGATTATAATTATACAAAGATAAGAAGATTGATTACTCACAATTGTTGCCTCAGTTGTTTCTTCTGAAAAACCTGTGAATGGGATGAAATGAGATCTAAAGAGTTAGAATGAGAACAAAAATTATCATATTTTAGTTTCCGTATCATGATTACACCTTTCCCTACGTCTACGCTAAAATGCTCTTTGTCAACTAGTCAATAGAACTTTTTATCAAACCTCGCTGAGTTTTAGTTTCCATCAAGTTCCTAGTCTCCTGGGTCATAGTTGGCAACTAACTGGTCCCCACGTTGAAGAATTCGATAAGAGGTCTTATCCCGATATCGAATGCACTTTGACATCCTTGATTTGTCTTTAAATATGTGTATATATATATATATCTTATATATATATGTAGGTTAATGTGTGGGGGTTGCATCTCTGTGTGTGTATTCTACAGAACGGTGTTAACATTTACCTGACACTTGAGCTTGACTGGTAGGTCCCTGAAATTCAAGAGAAACCAATTACAGATATTTAATGTTCTTCATCAAATTTCTACAGTCCTAAAATCAAAGTGATACACAAAGCATTCATGGATAACAATAAAATTATGCAGTTGGAAGTTTACGAATTATTTACAAAATATAATTCCTTTTGGACGATGTTGTCTTTAATAAATAACAAGTTCATTATACTTTGTATAAAATCGTTTTACTATTCGGATGAGAAAGATACAATAAGAATGAGAAAGTTTGGAACATTGATAACTCACGCTTGTTGCCTCAGTTGTTTTATCTGCAAAAGCTGTGATGGTATAAAATGAGATCAAAAGAGTTAAAATGAGGAAAACAATTATCATATTCCAGTTTCCGTACCATTATTACACCTCTCTCTCTCTTCAAGGCTATTTACCAGGGCTGATATTCACGTGAGAGAGTGTGAGTGTTGAATCGAAATTCCTTCCTTTCTTCCAAGGTATGCTCAACCCAAAAGCAAATAATCACATTCTCTAGTTCGCACTCAAATCCTTCCTAGATTGGCAATAGTTTGCAAGGTTTATAGAAAAGTTTTATGATTATCAATTTACTTGGCAACTCAATATAAAAGATTGCCAGCACTGCTCAAAGATTTACCATTGAGACTAATGTAATTAATGTTTCAGTATAAAAATATATATATTTTACCTAATACTTCCAATACAAGGCCAGGTAGTAATATCAAGGTTATGATCTATAAACTCTTTGCCTCCCTTAACATGACTATAACAATGCATATGCAGGTTTATAAATAGGGATTTGTGTATGTGTGTGTGTGTGTGTGTGCGTGTGTGTGCGTGCGTGAATGTGTGCGTGTGTGTGCGTTTGTGTGTGTCTATGTGTTGTTTATGCGTGTTTTTGTGTGCGTGTTTGTGCGTGTTACTACAGAAGGACGCAAACATTTACCTGACACTTGAGCTTGACTGGTAGGTCCCTGAAATTCAAGAGAAACGAACAATAGTTATGTCATTTACTTCATCAAATTTCTACAGTCCTAAAATCATAGAGATACACATAACATTAATGGATATCGATCAATTATGTAGTTTGATGTATACGAATATTTACAAAGTATAATTTATGTTGAACGATGATGTCATAAATAACATTTGCCTTATATCATGTACAACATCGTTACACTATTTGGATGAGAAAGATACAATGAGGATGAGAAAGTTTGGAACATTGATAACTCACGCTTGTTGCCTCAGTTGGTTCAACTGCAAAACCTTTAATTGGATAAAATGAGATGAAAAGAGTTAAAAAGAGAAAAAATTATCATATTCCAGTTTCCGTACCATGATTAAACCTTCTCTCTTTCCAAGGCTATTTACCAGGGCTGATATTCACGTGAAGGAGTGTGAGTGTTAAATTCACATTCCTCACCTTCTACAAACGTATGCTCTACCCAAGAGCACATAAGTTCACTCTCCAGTTCACAACTAAAATTATTCCTAGATTGGCAATAGCTAATATCTTAGTAAAGTTGTATAAATATCATTGTAGTTGGCAACTCGACATAAAAGATTTCCAGCGCTGCACGAAGAATTAATATCATATAGCTCTGTTTAGTCTCATTTGACAACGCCCCCTATCGACAGAGTTAGTAGCATGTTACTGACTTTTACCCCCAGAAAAAAAGAAGAAAAAAAAAAAAATCGTTATTTTTTTTTTTTTAATTGAAAAGCACATCCACCCCGACGTACGTTGACACTAGCTCTTTCATTGGAACCCACATGTCCCATTGACTTTTGAAAGTTCACCCACCGTTATTTGGTCAAAAAAGCGACCCTAGCTCGCCATTGCCTTTATAACACATGTGAAACAAGTCGAACTTTGGACGCAATTTGCCACGGGATTGTAAGGTTATAGCTCAAGTACACGAAGGATAATAAGCATGAATTGTCATAGATCAGTTCTGATCGGTTCAATATGTCCATTTCATCCTACCCCCCCCCCCCCCCCGCCCACCGTAATTTTTTCCATTTAGTATAGCCAGGCATTTTGCCGAGGTAAAAAAAACAACATGAATATTCATGATCACCATGGACTATTCGATTATTTACAGAGGGGTGCAATTGTGCACCATATCAAACTCCCTTACATTAAGTCAAGTATTTCATTGTGTTATGTAGTTTGGTAGGTTTATTTTGATAACTGTTTAATTATCAGATATCAATGATAGTTTAAAGATATGGAAAATGTTCTTGTATTTTATATTTAGCAAAGCAATCTCACATACAAATTCACTATCAAGTGTCGTCTAATCCGCCGATTGCCGTCTGCTATATACGTCCAGCGAGCGAGAATGAGACAACCGGAGCAATATGTAAGACTCATGTATTTCATTTTCTTTATTCCATCCACGTTTACTCCACCAGAAGGCACACAATAATTGTTAGTTCTCAGAAAATTGCGCGAGTTGGCTACTCCATACAGTCTTTTTAAGATAAGATGAGGTGTACAAATATGTTTCCCCAATGGCTCTGGCCAACAGATCTATTTGCCTACTTACATTCATAATCAACGTAGATGTAGGCGTACTCTCCCATGCACGTTGTACCCGCGCTGCATGAGCTAGTGATGTTGCATGGATTGTGAATCTCGCAATACGGAGCCCACTGTGCCGTCTTGTCACCGTCATCACACTGGCTCTCCAGGGAGGGGTCATAAGCATCGCAAGAAGGAACCCTCACACATCCTCCTTTGGTGATGTTGATCGTTGATCCTGGGTCACACTCTATCATGATCGATGGGGAATCAACTCCTATACATCCTGTAACTGTGCACATGAAAACAAAAATGAACGTGTATTACAAAAAATAAAATAAATAAAAAATAAACATTGTTATAGTAATAATGACTGCTGTGAGAGACATAGTTGTTTTTATACGCTCCGAGGCGTGCCGAGGGTTGATAGCACGATGTAACCTCCCCGAGAGCCTATAAAACAACTATGCCTCGAATACAAAAGCAGTCATTATAACTTTTATATACCGAAAGGGTCATAGATTACATGTGCGACTTAATACCAATCATGGTAATCAAGTTTGTTTACGCTATCGAGACCTAGTTTTAATTGAGTGTATGGTCGCGCATCATTCGAGTTTGTGTGCTAATATCCTCCCCATTACGATTGCACGCATATATATCTCTAGGCAGTCTAGATCAACGTGCATTAACACAATTATTTCTAAATCGAGATGTAAACCTTTATTGTTTGTGATCCTGAACTTGAAGGTGATACTCAAAAAATGAGGTGTCATATGAAAGAGCAGGTTTATCTCCATATTTCCGAAGGGGCGTTATCTCGATGGAATCTTGAGGGATATCACTCTTGGACTTTTAACCGGTTTTGGCATTTTACGTTTTTTTTTCACGAGAATGGCTAAAATCACGACTCCAATTTCGTCTAATCCGATGGCTGGATTTCTTAAGTGAAGTATATAATAAATAATAGTCATCTGAGGGACGTACAAAATGCATTGATACAGGTGAACATTAGAAACTCGGCAATTGCGGCTGTAAGTATAACCATTTTGGTGAAAACGGCGAGCCCCTGATGTCGTTATGTTGTTGTTTTTTACCACAGATATATTCCTATCCATGATTTTGCCATGACACGTTAAAAGAAAGCAACCATATTGACATTTTTGAAATGGTTCCCCCGCATTGCATTTTTATTAAACTGTCCCTACAAAAAGAAAAAGAGATATCAGATGCAGACAAAAAAAAACGGGTATTCATTTGAAAGTATGTAAATATTTCAAACGAAACAGCTTCTAACGATTATACTCGTGTGCTTTTTTCTTAGCTATAGAATAAAGGCATCATTTAATTAAGTATGATTAATTAGAAGGTGGCGAGTTGACGATTTAGTGCAGTGCGAGCTTGTTAAGAGTAATGCGAGTATATTACGAGTATAAGCGAGCTCACCTTTCACGAGTCAGTTGGAACTGCTCTCGACTTCGAGGAGAGTCGTGGTTAGTTGTAACGAGTAATTTTGCAAGCTATCCCGAGTTACAAGAAGAGCTTTTCGCAAGTTATTACGAGTGCCTCGTTTAAGCAACTCACCACAAATCGCCATAACTCACCAATACAACTCGTCTAAGTGGAAGGCGTGCTTAGGAGATCACATATCATCTGTACATTTTTACTTCATTCGTACCTGTATATCTTTATAACTCGATCACAAAGACTTTCAAAAGCAATCTCAAGCAATGTCAATAGCCATGTCCATCACTTTCGATGTTAAACATAAATACAAATTACAAAAACGTTTTTTTTTAATTTTTTATCGGAACACTAATTAATTGAGATATGGAATAAGCTATGGAAATCAGTCTTGAGTTGAGTATTCGACAGTCAGTATGATCTTGTTTAATATCTTTTCTTTTCACAGAAAATTAAATAAGGAGGCGAGTTGGCTCAGACTGTAAAGCGGCTGCCTTTCGAACCGTAGTTCCTCGCTTCGAATCCAACCCAGGCGGATGACTGAAGCCCGCGTTAACATGCCACTCCCCTGTACCGTTTTGATGCATGCTGTATTGCAGTAAAAAAAAAAAAAAAACTCCGTTCCTCAGATAGGACGTTGAATGGAGCCGGAGTACAGGAGAGTCACCACCTTTGCATGTTGATAACCTAGTAAACTTTTCGTACAAGAGTAGGGGGAAACTCCTCAGTAGTGGTCCACCTGCACAAACCCAATCCGTATAATACCGGAAGGAGAGGCACAAGGGTTAAATTGATTTAGGCACAGTTGACACCAATTATTTAATGTAAAGTGGCGAATGTGGATTAATGTCTCGCCAGAAGACATTAGTGAGGGGCTGGGATTCCAACCCTAAACATTAGAATTGGGAGGCAAGTAAATGAATCACTAGACCATGACGCATCTACACAATTTTCTGAATATTTACCTGGCGTTGGAGTCCAATCTACTGTAGACGTTTCAGGAGTGTCCTGTAATATCAAGCATAAATATACAATTCTTTTCGTTAGCATAATGATAATAGATTATTTCATGACATAACTTCAATTATATTAATGTGATATGTAGATTTCACGAAAACTGTGTATTTCAGAATTACATACATAACTTAATAAAAGAATGAGAAACAACCCAGTAACCAAGCAATGACCAATATAGAGTATTGTTTTATCATTGAACTTAGTGTTATGAAACTTATTTCTGGTTTAACTCTTAAACGATGTATGTTACTTTTATTTGTACGTGAACAAAAAAAATCCATGTCGAAAGTATGTCGAACAAATATAAAACGTAAATTAAATGAATGCATGAATGAATGAATAAGTGTTTTAGCGAGTGAGTAAATTAAATGAATAAATCGCAAGATGAACATAAAGTCAATTTCTGATGTTATAACAAATATTATCGCGAAAATATATTAATTATTCAATTCTTTAGATAATAGTGTTCCCAGTGAATGTTTATCATATGACCACGTTATGGATAACTCACACTTGTTAACGTTGTTGGCACGGTTGTTTCATCTGTTACGCCTGTGTATGGAATAAGAATAACTTTAAAAATCTGATGGATCAGTGGTTTAAACGATTAGATTTATAGGTGGAAAGGTCGTCAGTGAGTTTTATTCAACCACTCATCGGCAAGTTAGCTGGCGATGCAGCTTTCTCCTCTCCTGCTCGCACTCTGGAACAGGCTTCCTTCCCAAGTTAAAATTATCACCAACCTGCCAAGTAGTAGAAAATTCAAACCGAGGTTTAAGACCTATCTTTTCTAAAACCTTTCGCCTTCATTGAACTCACACTGTTTAATACTGCTTGGTAACTCTAACTCGTGAGTGCATCTCAAAGGTTTTTGTATCAAGTGGAATGCTATATAAATTGCAACTATTATCAGTATCAGACATGCATAGAACTGATAAAACTGCGCCAATACATGTCTATGAATGCATAACAGAAACATTCACTTCTCTACCCATCCCCAAATAAGAACATCTTGAATATATTTCGATTTTTGTTTCCCAGTTTCAGGTGATTGTGCAATTACTTTTGCAGTTGGAACGTCGTTTACCTCTCGGTTACGAGACCACTGCTCTACCCTCGAGCAATCGCCTCCTGCAAATGATTATCATGCAATTACATTAATTGATTTATTGCATTAATTTTCTATCACAGCTATTGGAGTTATTACAGGGTCATTCTTTCGCTATCATGCAATTACATAAAAACTAAAAGTTACATTCAGGCGCGGTTCCAGATTTTTTGTGTGTGTTGTTGAGGTGAGCTGGGGCTGGGGGATTCATGCATTTATTCTCCTTGTGCCTCCCTAAGATTCATTTCATGAGATCTTTTATTAAATCATAGAGCCGGAAGGTTTTCTGTTGAATGGGGTAGGGATGGGGTTGATTTCCCGCCATTTCTAGAACCGCTACTGCTTACATTCATAATCAGCGTAGATGTAGGTGTAATCCCCCGGGCACGTTGAACCCGCCGAGCATGAGTCAGTGAAGGTACATGGATTGACAGCCGCGCAGTACGGAGCCCACTGTGCCGTCTTGTCACTGTCCTCACACTTGCTCTCCAGGGAGGGGTCATAAGCATCGCAAGAAGGAACCCTCACACATACTCCTTTGGAGATGCTGATCGTTGATCCTGGGTCACACTCGATCGTGATCGATGGAGGTCCATCTTCACACCCTGTAACTGTGCACATGAAAACAAAAATGCACATGAAATACAATTAGACAGAAAAATAAATAAACAATTTAAATAATAATCATCTATAAAGGGACGTACAAAATCGAGTAATAAACAGTTTAACACTAGAAACTCAGCAATTAGGGCTGTTAGTTTTACGAAACTTGCAGCGGAACGGACTCCTGCATCAGCTGATGTCGTTACGTTGATTTTTACTACAAAGGATATATCCATGTATTTATCGTGACAAGCTAGTGAAGAAGCAATTATATAGACGTTGAAACAAAAGTCGGATGCAGACATAAAGCCGGGCATTCATTTGAATATATGTACAAATTTCAGTCAAAACATTTTCTAACGATTATACTCGGTTTTTTTAAATCCACCTTTATAATAAAAATAATATTGTATTTTGGGTACAAGTTAAGCTACTTTGGTAGTTCAAATATATTGTTTACATTTTTACCTAAATTTTACCCGTATATCTTTATCAGCGAGATTACAAAGACTTTCGAAAATGTATCTCAGGAAATCGGTCTTAAGTTGAATTATCGACAGTCCTTTTGATCGTGTTCCATATCATTTCTTATCACAGCAAATAAAATAATAAGGCAAGTTGGCTCAGTCGGTAAAGCGTCTGCCTGTCGAACCGGAGATCGTGGGTACGAGTCCAACCCAGGCGGATAATTAAAGTCTGCCTTTTGTGAATAACGTGCCCCTCCCTTGTATCATAGACGCATGCTGTGTTACAGTGAAAAACACTTCGTCCCTCGGATAGGGTGTCAAATGGAGGCCTGAGTACAGGAGACCGTGTAAGCAACATTTATTATGCAAGATGGAATTTTTTGAGAATAAACATGAAATTAAATTTAATAAGCACATCAACTTTATCAATTGCGCAGCAGATATTATGAAATGTAAGGCCATTTTAGCTCTTTGGAACAAATTTTTCTATTAAAGTGTAAATGGTTGTAAAAGAGTAACCTTGGAACTACTTTTCTATTAAATAGTGTATGGTGCAAAAAAGTATTCATACATGATAACAAAAGAACCAGGGAACCTTTCACTACAACATGACAATTTCCCTATTTGGCAGTTCTCCATTTTTTCGTTATAAACATTTTTGACACGAGACGAAATATTAGCACGAAAATCAACACTAGGTAATCAAGTTTTATTATGACCTAAAAATACAAAAATAATATTGTGTCTTTCATGACATAATTGTTTTCCCCCTTAAAACAATTAAAATTATATGTGCATTGCAGCAGTTTTGAGGACACGGAATATAATAATGTACACAACTATTGTGTCTTTCATGACATAAAAAAGTCTTTCTTTTCCAATTAAAATAGTAAAATTAAATGAGCATTTCAGTAGTATACAGGACACAGATTATAAATGAATGTACAAAGCTCTTATCATACCTTTATTTCTGTGCTAATTCTGGCAAGAACCAATTATAATACCGTAACTTCTCTTCATTAGTAGTATTAGTATTGATGAGGGTAATCATCTATATTTATTATCAATCATTAACAATCTATATTTTAGCACGAGGAATGGGGAGAGCCTTGAAAGTGCTCACAAGGCCTCCTCATATCAACTGAAGCGTTGCCCGGCAAAAAAATATATTTACAAAATGTCCTTTGCTGTCAAAATGATTAATTGTTGTCAAGCGATTATTTGCACGATTTTGGCTGTTCCATGGTTATATTGAGCAAGCCAAGCTTTTTTTGTAGTTCATTTGTTTGGCAAAATTTCACAAAGTAAATTTTCCTAGAAAGTTAAGAAAAATAAAGCTGATTTGTAACCAGCCGGGTGAATCCAAACTATCTATCGAAGTTGAAGAGCGTCAGTGAATAATGGGTGAGATCTTAATTACAAATAATTGTGAATTATGTTTCTAAAGATATATGAAAAAGAGACGTGGTTATCTTTGCTAAATGACTTCGATGATAGTAATGGTTATGATTGTGTGGATGATAGTTGAGAGAATATTAGGGATCAATTAGTTTGATAGTTGATTCCACTCCAAGAATGATAATGAAATCCATTCCAAATAGGGATTTGGTGTACTCTTTTGAGTGTCGATTCCGTTATTATTTTGAGCATGGATTTCCACTAAAAAACAAAGTATCCCTAATATGCGTCCTGACAGAGTGGATATCTACTCCTGTACCCATGGTGTACTTAGAAAGTTCGTTTAACAAGAACAAAAAGGTTTTCAAATTTCCAATTTTCTATTTTTAATTGTCAATTGTCAAATTTCATCTCCAATTTCTATATCGCTTTGACAACATTGACTGTGTCTTTCTCTATTGCATAATGCATAGCAATAAACAGGTTTGTTTTATAGCTCGATCACAGGTAGATCGCAGCGACGCCGAGGTCCAGACAATGATCTGCGCTCACGATCTTGGTGATCATTAATACCTCGAACAAGGTTTCAGCGAACTGACATCAGATAATGAGGACACCGATTACTTGTCAACTTACATGAACTACATAGTACAACTTGTCGTGAGATTTTTACTTGCACTATCATCTGGGCACTCGACAAGCACAAGTATGATAATACGCCAACGGCGGTCTGTACTTTAATAACCGGAAGAAGAAGAAGAACAAGTATGCATGATACAGAGAGGTCTTGAATCTCTCTCTCTCTCTTTCACCATCTCTCTCTCTCTCTCTCTCTCTCTCTCTCTCACCATCTCTCTCTCTCTCACACACCATATATCTCTCTCTCCCTCCCTTCCTCTCTATCTCTCTCTCTTCCTCTCTCTCTCTCTCTCTCCCTCTCTCTATCTCTCTCTCTCTATCTCTCCGATATGATAAAATATGCACATTTTAACGGGCTTCATGAAATATTTTGCTGTTCCTATATTAGCCGCACTAAATTAATGTTTCAAAGTTTGCTCTTTTTCTCCCCCCCCCTCCCCCTTCTCTCTCTCTCTCTCTCTCTCTCTCTCTATCTCTATATATCACTCTCTTTTTCTGTAATCTCTATACCCACTCGTTTCAAGGTCTAGAAATTTATCTTCGTTTTCATTTCCAATACACTTGTACAAAAAACGAGAACACCGCGTTCCAACTCAATGAATTTCCCCATATTTGAGTGTATCTGTATATTATATCCAATTAATTGAGCTCACACAACAACAATGCTATAGTAAATTTCTGATGGGGCCACCCAAAAACCCAAATAAATATTTATGAAATGAAATTACAGGCAAACCATCACGCCATCACCTTTTGGTAACAATGTGCTCTATAGGAGCATGAAATTAGGATCGATAAGATGGAATGAAAGTGAGGAGGACTAAGTACATATACACTGATTCCCATTAGGTTGGAATATTTTGTCTTACTTATTTTCATTTAAATGAATAAGACATAAACTTTATCTATCAAGATTAGATCATCCTTATTCTCACAATCATTTCGTGAAAAGAGGTAAGAAAAATACAGTCCAATTTCATGGGCGTCCGTGTAGTACCCTAACGTATTTGATGACAATAATTATTTTGTCTAGAGCACCAGAGCTAGAGGATTTTCTTTTAATGATTATTCACATGTTTAAAATGATATGAAGTACATCCTTATCAAATGATAGGTTGTGAGCATTTATGTGGTTAGGTATTTGTTTATCCTAACGGGACTGACTGTCTTTAGACACGGTTAATTGCTAATAATTGATTGTATTCCCGTTTAAAGTTTTAAGAAAATGGATCCATCCTGATAATTATATTTGAAATTAATCCTTTTTTTGTTGTTGGTCGTTTTAAATTTATCCTCAAGTCTAATTTTATCCTTTTCCTAATTGTAAATATCTTATTATCTTCAGCTGTAAAAGTAGTTAAAACAAAACAAAAATATGCAGGTTCCGAGCAACTTGTTTAGTGGACATGCTGCTTACCTATATTCATGACAACCGGGTGCCGAAAACCTTAGTTACATAACAACACCGTAATTGGGAAACGTTGATTTTTTGGGGGAAAATATCAGAAACGGTTGGAGTATGTATTTTCATAACAACAAAATATTTTGTCACTGACAATAATTTGACAGCAATTAGGCGCCCGAATATATATTATACCTTCAATTTCGAAATTACATTGTTACCACACTCTTTACATTTAGGAACATAATAAATAAGGGCAAAGAGAGGCCCGAGTATCCTCATATTCGTGTATCAAGGTCGTGTCCGAATATATCACTTTTTATTCATGTACATTCGGCGGCGAGGTGCCGGCATATACAGTATCTTTTCTAGTGTGTCGATTACCGTAACTAACTTTTTACCATTTTGAAAATGTCTTCTCCTTTTTTATTCTTGCTCGTTCGCTAAATTAAGAAACAAATGTGCCCATTAGTGTGTACATAGCACTTGATGAGCGCCAGAGTGATGTGAAATAAGAATTTGGGATTGGGAGAAACTTTTCAATTCTTAAAAGGGTACCGTGACTAACAAAAAGTTGAAATAACGCTGCTTCAGAGAACAAAGCAATTTCTTCATGCATTTTGAGACGTGCTGGACAATTACTTAATACGTATATCCTTCGTGAAAAACAGCAACCTATCTGGTGTTGCATAAATTATGATTAAAGGGAAATGCGTAATAAAGAGAAAGATAACGTGCTAGTATTTGAACGATTTTATGGGCTCGTAGCCATCTCTCAATGTGTCAGATCGTCTTTTGATATTGAATTCCGATTGTCCTCGGGGAGGGGGGGGGGGTGGGGGGATAGTTGTCCTAAGATGGTGATGGTGTCCTCGGGGGTAGTTGTTCTCGAGGGGTAATTGTCCTCGGTGGGGGGGGGGGGAGAGTTGTCCTCGGGGTTAGTTTTCCGGAGGTTAATATTAATTTTCCGATGGGTGATTGCACAGGGGGTAATTTTACTAGAAACAGATAGAGAGGATAAGGAAGAGAAAAGGATTTACAAGGAAGAAGAAAGAGGAGAAAACGTTCATCAACAAGTCATTTTGCACATTGATAATTTTGCAAAAAAAAACACCATTTTCATATACCGTTTAAATGATCACAAAGAGGTAGCATTTGCAAAGGTTTGTTAGAGAGAATTCCCAAGCTTGGGTTCAATAAAAAGAAAAGAATGTAAGTTAGACGACGAGCAATTATCATCAGATCTTCGTTTACCACTGATAAATTCAACATTTCTTACCTGTAACAGCTCCGGTCTGGGTTTCTAATAAGCCGTGAATAATAAAGATGGTCATGATTGTCTTCCACTTTGAATCCATTTTAATTTGTGAATGAAACAACAGCTTAAAAACCAATCCCGAGATGCAGTAGTTTTCTCTACCTATATGATCCGTAAAGTACTAATTCAGTTAGACTGCATGCCTACTCAGGCTTATTTCGTTATAATTTGGTGTACGTTTCAGAGCAACATATGTTACTATAGCAACGGATGATGGAGAGAAGGGTGAGACTGACATCCATTCACAGATGAGAAACGGGAGGAATGAGCTGGACCGTAGATTTAGTCGACAAGTTACCCCGTGCATCGCTTCACAAAGTAATTGTGAAGCGGTTTTAGTTGTAACGTACGTACGAACTACTTTTCTATTAAAGACTAAATGGTGTAAAAGAGCATCATTGGAGCTACTTTTCTATTAACGACTAAATGATGTAAAAGAGTATCATTGGAACTACTTTTCTATTAAAGACTAAATGATGTAAAAGATCATCATTGGAGCTACTTTTCTATTAAAGACTATAATTAAAGAGCATTATTAGAACTACTTTTCTATTAAAGACTAAATGATGTAAAAGAGCATCATTGGAACTAATTTTCTATTAAAGACTATATGGTGTAAAAGAGCATCATTAGAACTGCTTTTCTATTAAAGACTAAATGGTGTAAAAGAGCATCATTGGAGCTACTTTTCTATTAAAGACTAAAAGGTGTGAAAGAGAATCATTGGAGCTACTTTTCTATTAAAGACTAAATGGTGTAAAAGAGCTTCATTGGAGCTACTTTTCTATTAAAGACTAAATGGTGTAAAAGAGCATTGTTGGAACTACTTTTCTGTTAAAGACTAAATGGTGTAAAAGAGCATCATTGGAGCTACTTTTCTATTAAAGACTAAATGGTGTAAAAGAGCATCATTGGAACTACTTTTCTATAAAAGACTAAATGGTGTAAAAGAGCATCATTGGAACTACTTTTCTATTAAAGACTAAATGGTGTAAAAGAGCATCATTGGAACTACTTTTCTATAAAAGACTAAATGGTGTAAAAGAGCATCATTGGAACTACTTTTCTATTAAAGACTAAAAGGTGTGAAAGAGAATCATTGGAGCTACTTTTCTATTAAAGACTAAATGATGTAAAAGAGCATCATTGGAGCTACTTTTCTATTAAAGACTAAATGATGTAAAAGAGATTCATTGGAGCTACTTTTCTATTAAAGACTAAATGGTGTGAAAGAGAATCATTGGAGCTACTTTTCTACTAAAGACTAAATGGTGTGAAAGAGAATCATTGGAGCTACTTTTCTATTGAAGACTAAATGGTGTAAAAGAGCATCATTGGAACTACTTTTCTATTAAAGACTAAATGGTGTGAAAGAGAATCATTGGAGCTACTTTTCTATTGAAGACTAAATGGTGTAAAAGAGCATCCTTGGAACTACTTTTCTATAAAAGACTAAATGGTGTAAAAGAGCATCATTGGAGCTACTTTTCTATTAACGACTAAATGATGTAAAAGAGTATCATTGGAGCTACTTTTCTATTAAAGACTAAATGATTTTAAAGAGCTTCATTGGAGCTACTTTTCTATTAAAGACTAAATGGTGTGAAAGAGAATCATTGGAGCTACTTTTCTATTGAAGACTAAATGGTGTAAAAGAGCATCATTGGAGCTACTTTTCTATTAAAGACTAAATGATGTAAAAGAGAATCATTGGAGCTACTTTTCTATTAAAGACTAAATGATTTTAAAGAGCTTCATTGAAGCTTCGTTTCTATTAAAGACTAAATGGTGTGAAAGAGAATCATTGGAGCTACTTTTCTATTGAAGACTATGGTGTAAAAGAGCATCATTGGAACTACTTTTCTATTAAACTGAGTATGGTTTAAAAGAGTGTCCTTAGGCCTACATGATAAAGATATGACCAGGGAGCTTTTTCACTACAACATGACAATATCCACATTCGGCAGTTCTTCATTTCGAATGACCCTTTTTGACATGAGATGAGAAATACCACGAACCTCCACAGTAAGTGATCAAGTTTGATTATGACCTAAAATTACAAATATTGTATCTTGTGTCATTCATGACATAAAAATTCATAATTTTCATTTTAAGAAGTAACATGATACGAGCAGTGCAGCGGTATACAGGACACAGATTATAATAATGTACAATGCTATTGTCATACCTTTTATTTCTATGCTAATTCTGGCAGGCACCATTTATGGCATCCTCACTTTTCCTCATTATCACACATGTATATTGATGATTGTAATCAGCTATATTTGTCACCAATCATTTATAATTAATATTTTGATACGAGGGATGGGGAGAGGCTTGAAACCGCTCATAAAGCCTGATCAAATCAACTGAAGCGTTGCCTGGCAAAAGAGAAATGCATTTCCCAAATTGCCTTTGAATTAACAAATACTTTAGTTGTCTGTTTACCTTGAATTTGACAGGATCGATTTTATCTTTTGCTCGTAAAAATGATCATTTGTTGTCAAGCGATTATTACAATTATTTTTGTCATTGTCATTCAGCATAATCATCTAATTGACGCCGAGGTCAAGACAATAATCTGCGTACATGCTCTTGGTGATCATTTCTACCTCAGTCATTAGATGATGAGGACACCGATTACTTGTAAGGTTACATAAACTATTAACTAGTATGCATGCTACAAAGGGCCTCGATTCTCTCCCTCCACTCTCCTCCTTCTCTCTCTCTCTCTCTCTCCGACCCCCTTTCTTTCTCTCTCTCTCTCTCTTCCTCTCTATCTCTCGCTCCACTAATTATATTTCTTTATCAGATACAACTTTCAAATTCCAAATCTATTCATATTTCTGTCAATCTTTCTTCTCTCTCCCTCTCTATCTCTCGCTCCACTAATTATATTTCTTTATCGGATACAACTTTCAAAATTCCAAATCTATTCATATTTCTGTCAATCTTTCTTCTCTCTCCCTCTCTATCTCTCGCTCCACTAATTATATTTCTTTATCGGATACAACTTCCAAATTCCAAATCTATTCATATTTATGTCAATCTTTCTTCTTCTCCCCCATCACTTTCTCACTTTTACGTACTCTCTCCTCCGCCCCGCCCCCCTCTCTCTCTTTCTATCCTTTCTCCCATCTCCACTCTTTCTGTTAATTTCTCTTTCTCTTTATATTTCAAATTTTCTCTCTCTCCTTCTCTCTGTCCCTTTCTCCTCTCTATTCTCCGAAGTTACTTCAGATGATTGGGACACCGATTACTTGTAAGCTTACATGAACCATTTACCTGGCATACTTCAAATACCTTGATTCCCCCTTTCTCTATCTCTCCTTTCCTTCTCTCTTTATGTACTCTCAATCAACTTCAAGGTCTAAAGACTCCTCTTCGTTTTCATTTCCAATACACTTGTCCAAAAAACGAGAACAACATTGGAATTGGAATTGGAATGGTGGTGGTTATTTTACCTGACTGCTAAGAAAGCATTAATGCTTGTAAGTAAGCAACCAGACGGCCGACGGCTTTAGGTCCTCTCCGAGGGACCTGGTAATGAGAATTAATGCCTTACCAAAGGGCATTAGCGCATCGCCTTGGTTTCGAACCCGGGTCACCGGATTACGAGACCACTGCTCTACCGACTGAGCTATCGCGCCTCCTGAACACTGCGCCCGACCTAATGAATTTCTCCCTAGTTGAGACAAAATATTGTGTATTTGTGATAAATACTATCCAATCAATTGAGCGAACATAACAACTATTTTATATTAATTTTCTGATGGGTCCACCCAAAAACCCAAATAAATATTTAGGAGCATGAAATTAGGATCGACAAGATCAAATGAAAGTGAGGAGGACTCAGTACATATACATTGTTACCTATGAATTTGGAATCAATTTTCTTCCCTCTTTTCATTAAAAGAATGTGACAATGTGATTTATTCTTGATAGATAAAGTTTACATCTGCTCAGAACTGTATTGATCTACTGTATATTGGTGTTCCGTACGAGTATGGGTTACCATTCTCTCCCTATGGCATGCTTCCCAAGACGGGAGGAAAGGCGCGATGGTCACAGTGATAGAAATAGCCTTTTCTTTCCTTCACGGTAGCTTGGGAACGTGCTAAAGAACGTACACATGGGACATGCATCCATCTTCCTTTTTTGTCCAATGCCTTCAACATTGTTACATAGTTTCATTTTTATATTATGGATTGTGTTTTGTGTGGTAATGATTATAATAATGATAATTATAATAATGATTATAATGGCTTTGTGGTAAAGGTTGAATAATGATAGTGTATTTAAACAACTGACACTAATTTGCAACTTCTTTTGACAATGAGATGAAGAAAGACGAGGGAGAAAACTAAGACGATTACCTTACTGAATATTTGTTTCTAAAAATTAAGGTCCTACCGTTGAACAGGAAACATGGAAATAAAAAGTAGGTTGATGACCTTGTTGATTTTGGGGGGTTATTTATTTGTTTCCACATATTTCAAACAATTTTAAAACTATGAATGCAAAACACAATAAGATTGAAAACACAAGTATAAATGTCAAAGATTATAACACCTTTAAATATTATACAATACCGTGTGAGTCAAAAAAAAGTTTACACCTAGACAATTGCTAATTATTTTTAAAAAATCATCTATGCACAGTAAGTTATTATACATCTTATGAAAGAGTGTTTTTATCCCAAATCATTTGGTATCATTTTGTGTGGTATGTGTTCACGCTTGGATGAACAGGAAGCATTGTTTGCGAGAGTACAAAAATCGACTTGCGCCAAAGTGATGCCTACAGCATGTATTATGTTGGGATGAGCGGAGTGAGAGAATGAATTGAATGTATCAAATGAAATGCATTGTGTATGCTTTTTGCAGAAGCAAAGTCACACGCACGTGTACAAATGTTCGTTGATATTTGATATTCGATATTTGATATGTGTGGCATGATTAATGTTGTTGGGGGTGTTGTTTGGATTTGCAAAGGCCGAATTAATACCCAAATCCCAATTGTTTTATTCAAACATCACATAAGCAACTTTGGTGCAAGTCGTTTTTCGCACTCAGCGTGAACACATACCACACAAAAATGATACCAAATGATTTTGGATAAAACACTCTTTCATAAGATGTATAATAATTTACTGTTCATATACGATTTTTGAAATAATTAGCAATTTTCTAGGTGTAAACTTTTTTTTTACTCGCACTGTATAGCCTGTATCATCAAATAGTAAAAGAGAAAAATATAATTGTTAATTTTAAGTTGAAGAGAGAGTGTAGTGGGACCCATAATAGAATCGAAGTTTTTAATATTATGGGTCCCATTAAAGGTACTATGTCCCATTTTGAGCCAACATAAATTATGTAGAACTGTGCAGGAATCATGAATATATCACCTATGTCTTATTTGTGAAATTTAAACGTTAGCAGTGTCCTAGTTTTCAAATTATGCAAGAAAATCTTTTACTTTTCTCGACTTCACTGTCAGACACTATTGAGTGACCGTCTGACTTCATTTTTCTTTGGTAATAACATACATAAAAGTGCTGTAAAGGGTACATGAGCATTTGTCTACATCACTAAGTCACGTTTTTGTAATGGCCAACATTAAACTGGTTTAATCTTTGCGCAGCACAAAACGTTCGTCCATTCGGTACAAGGGTTTGAAAATCAGACTATTTACTATGAGGGTTACAATCCCTAAATACGTTCGACAACTAACGGTAGTTATTTTCCCACAAAATGAAATGTTCAAGCCCTTTCATTTTGAGGGAAGTTCTAAATTAGTATTATCTTTCAAATGCCGGTGGAATTCTACGTTTTCATTTTAGGCCTGCAAATGGGACATAGTACCTTTAAATAATTGATTAAAAAATATAAATTAAAGTGTGACGAAAGAAACCTTGCCTTAGAAAACTAGGAAGTTATGCTAAGATGCAGTTACACGATAAGCGATATTTGTACATCATTTAAACTCGCTTCTGCATAAAGTATTTTAAGAGTTTGAAAATGTTTATCAATGTACGATTCTCTGTGCTAATTAGCTTTCATTATTGTCTTTTTATAATGGATTATAATGCGTATGATATAGGTCGGATTATGTTGATAAATCAACCTGATTTTGTATTGCGTATTGAATGCCTGTTGCTATGTCGCTTTTTGTACACGTGATTCTATAATGCAGAAAGGGAATGGTGAATAAACTTAACATTGCTATTTAAACATCGTGTAAATTTAGATCTACTTTGTTTCAATTTCCAGTAGAAATATTGCATACGATATGGTTAAGCCCCATACAGATATAAAACAAATATCTCTTTTTAATGTAAGCCGATTCATAAATTTCAAATTGGTTGGCGAGGATTCGTGCGTTCTATTTGAAATCATAATGATGAAAATGTCGAAAGAGACAAATCGATGATTAACCTGTCATATATTTATACTTGCATAATGTTTATAGCAGGCGCGGATCCAGGATTTCTTAGGGGGGGGGGCCCAAATTTGAAATTATGCGAGCCAAATATTGGTACGTAATAGTGACCAACAGTGACGTAATGCGGGGGGGGGGGTCGGTGCAAGGAGGGGCGATTTCCCCCCTCCCTCCTCCGCGAAACGCGGAAGCTTTGACGTTTTATTAAATTATTAGAGAAAGAAGACGATTCGTTGTACCATTCTCGAAAATAATTCTCGTCTGAATTTAATTTTTCCCCTCCCGCGCGGAGCGCGGAAAAAATTTATTAGAGAAAACTATTAGAGAAAGAAGACGATTCGTTGTCGAGTTCTCGACTCTTAATCCTCGTCTGAATTCAGTTTTCCCCCTTCCTCGTGAAGCGTGGAAGCTTTTACGATTCATTAAATCATTAGAGAAAGAAGACGATTCGTTGTACCGTTCTCGACTCTTAATCCTTGTCTAAATTCAGTCTCCCCCCTCCCCCTCTTGCGCGAAGCGCGGAAGCTTTTACGTTTCATTAAGCCATTAAAGATTCGTATTACCGTTCTCGCCTGTTAATCCTCGTCTAAATTTAGGTTCCCCCCCCCCCCCCCTTCCCGCGCGAAGCGCGGAAGCTTTTAAATTTCCTTAAATCATTAGAGAAAGAAGACGATTCGTTGTACCGTTCTCGAAAATAATTCTCATCGGAATTTAGTTCCCCCTCCATCCCGCGCGAAGCGCGGAAGCTTTTACGTTTCATTAAGCCATTAAAGGTTCGTATTACCGTTCTCGCCTCTTAATCCTCGTCTGAATTTGGGTTTCCCCTCCCCCCCCCCTCCCGCGCGAAGCGCGGAAGCTTTTAAATTTCCTTAAATCATTAGAGAAAGAAGACGATTCGTTGTACCGTTTTCGAAAATAATCCTCATCTGAATTTAGATTCTCCCTCCCCCCCTCCTCCCGCGCGAAGCGCGGAAGCTTTTAAGTTTCATTAAATCATTAGAAAAACAAGACGATTCGTTGTACAGTTCTCGACTGAATCCTCGTCTGAATTCAGTTTTCCCCCTTCTGCGCGAAGCGTGGAAGCTTTTACGATTCATTAAATCATTAGAGAAAGAAGACGATTCGTTGTACCGTTCTCGACCTTTAATCCTTGTCTTAATTCGGTCTCCCCCCTCCCCCTCTTGCGCGAAGCGCGGAAGCTTTGACGCTTCATTAAACTATTAAAGAAAGAAGACGATTCATTGTTCAGTTCTCGACTCTTAATCCTCGTCTAGATTCAGGTTCCCCCCTCTCGCGCGAAGCGCGGAAGCTTTTAATTTTCATTAAATCATTAGAGAAAGAAGACGATTCGTTGTACCGTTCTCGAAAATAATCCTCATCGGAATTTAGTTCCCCCTCCATCCCGCGCGCAGCGCGGAAGCTTTTACGTTTCATTAAGCCATTTAAGATTCATATTACCGTTCTCGCCTCTGAATCCTCGTCTGAATTCAGGTTCCCCCCTCCCGCGCGAAGCGCGGAAGCTTTGGCGTTTCATAAGATTATGAGAGAAAGAAGATGATTCGTTGTACCGTTCTCGATTTTTAATCCTTGTCTGAATTCAGTCCCACCCCCCCTCCCCTCCTGCGCGACGCTGTGACGTTTCATTAAATCACTAGAGAAAGAAGCCGATGCGTTGTACCGTTCTCTATACTGTTAATCCTTGTCTGAATTTCAAAGATGTTCTTTGTCTGCTCCTTTTTCTTCCTACGTCCTCTTCCGATTTGGGGGGACCGCCCCCCCCCCCCCCTCCCCCCCTGGCTACGCGTCTGCGGTCAGATAAACACATTTTGATACCTTGTCTAACCCCGCAAGCGGTCAGATAAGCATTCAGGGGCCCGTCTTAGGGCCCCTGGTGGGGTCGAGGCGGCGGAGCCGGCACTGGAAGCTCAGGGGTTTTAGGCGTTTAATTAAGGTCAGATGAGCATTTTTTTTGTATACCTTATTATTTTGTGACACTGGCAGGTCACTTTTTGGCGTGGGGTCCAGGGGGCGGAGCCGCCAAAAATCAGGGGTTCGAGGCATTAAATTACCGTCAGATGATCATCTAAGGGCCCGCCGTAGGGCCCTAGGTGGAATCCAGGGGGCAGAGCCCCCGGAGGCTTAGGGGTTTTAGGCATTAATCACGGTCAGATGGGCATATTTTGATGCCTCATTATTTTTTAACACTGGCAGTTAACTATTCTTTCATTCTTGCTCTCATTCTATATTATTTCTCTTTAATATACTTTTTCAAAAAAGTGGGGGTGGGGGGGGGGGGGGGGGAGCTCGGTGCTCACGATCCCCGCCGTACCTCGGGCACTGACCTGTAGGAATCTCAAGAATCATATTTCTTGCCTGGCTGTAAATTTAGGAATTTGTCATTTTCCAACAAACACATACAAACGTATAATTTACTAAAAAGTGAGGAAAAATCTCGGAAATTATGTCATATCAGCATTATTTGTAATCCACCGTTGTGGAATTAGAAATAAACCACGTTTGAATTTTAATTTCCCCCAAGCCCCCCCCCCCCCCATCGGTACGCCAGTATCTCCTTCTTTCCTTTTTTCTTTCCCTTTCCTTCCTTCTCTCTTATTTTTTTGATTGGGGGGAGGGGGGGGGGGGGGGGGGTCAACAGCCTGGGAGGCAAGGCCCTTTCGCCCCCCCCCCCCGATCTCCTTTTTCCCCCTTTTCTTTTCTTCTTCCTCTTCTTTCTTTCCCTTTCTCTCCTCTTTCCCTTTCCCTTCTTTTCCTTTCTTCTCTCTTTTTTTTTTTTTACGGGGGGGGGGGGGCCAAGGCCCGCTCGGCCCCCCCCCCCCCCTGGATCCGCGCCTGGTTTATAGTAAGGTACAAATAATATCGAATTTAAGTGGGGATGATTACAACCATGAATTTCGTTTTTTTGATGATGAAAAAATGATATTATGTACATCTAATGATTAAATATATCTTCTCTTTTTAAAAGAATGGTAACAATGTACCATGAATATACAATTTACAATTTGCAATATACAATTTTCTACGCCAAGCTCGTCCATATAACTTTGAACAAGAAGCTGAACAAAAATCAGTCGATCGAAACCTACATTGCTATGCATCTCTCGTATCGTGATCTACCTTAACGCGCATTCTGAATATTTATTACAATCATGTCAAGATTTTGATCAGGTCTATTGTTTCTCATAATATTTCAATCCCTCGTCTTTACCAAAGTCGTCTCTGCCAACACCGGTGCCGCCTACCACCTGGTTGTTGAGCTCACACACACCGTTGCCGATGGTAAATGACAAGCAGTCATCTAGCTCGTTACACTCGGCAACGCATCTGACAAATGACGAGCCATGTTTGGTTTTGATCACGTGATTTCGAAGGCGTCCTCTCTCGATCTGTTTGAAGAGAGTAGACTTTCGATGGACTACGTCTGCTCGAAGTGGCACTGGATCTATTATAGGTAAAAGATAGTTTGAAGGTGTATTTATTAATTGATTTATTAATTCAGTTTTATCTCCTTAGGGTAGTTCCATTCGAGGCAACAGAATAGCTGCCGATGGCTTGATTATCGAGGGAGCCATACAACATAAAAAAATATACATGAAACACATTTTAATTGTTCAACCATGTTGAAGAATTCGATAAGAGGTCTCATTCCGATATCTAATTGACTTTAATTATATATCTGTAGGTTAATATATGGGGTGTGTGTATGTGTTTGCGTGTATGTGCGTGCGTGCACGTGCGCGTGTGCGTGTGTGTTCTACAGAAGGGTGTTATTACTCACCTGACAATGGAGCTTGACTAGCAGGTCCCTGAAACTCAAGAGAAACAAATAGCAGATATTTCATGTACTTCATCAAATTTCTGCAGTCCAAAAATCATAGAGCTGGACACACGTAGCATTAATGGATATCAATACAATGATGTAATTTGACGTTTACGAATTATTTACAAAATATAATTTCTCTTGGACGATGATGTCATGAATATGTGCATGATACTTTGCATAACATCGTCACACTATTCGGATGAGAAAGATACACTGAGTGATTTCAAGTACGGTGTTCGGTGTTGGTGTTGGTGTTGGTGTTGAGAGCTTGGAAAGGCTGCTGAACCGATCTCCAACACCGACGGTCAGTAGAAGGACGACACCAGCCTCAACGCCGAGTGACGTCCTATTCTACACGCGAAAAGTCTTGCGATAAAAGTGTAATCCATTCAGAAAATCCAATAAATCATATCATTTTGAATATCAAATGCAAAGCCATATTAAAAAAAAAAAAATCATTTCTCTTGAAAAACATTTAAAGCTCCCATGATTTACAGCTGTTTTTTTACTGTACAGTGGATTTTTACCTTGGCATGATCGTGAGATTTGTGCCAGATGTCTGCATAGTTACCTGTGGTATACTGCAACACCAACACAACACCGAACTTGAAATCATGAATTTCCCAATCCCTAGGGGGTGGTGTTGGTGAATGGGGAAAATAACACGTAAATCGTCAACACCAACCGCGGTACTCGGTTCAGCAGACGACATTCAACACAAGCCTCAACACAGACTAGCGGAAATACCTCATATTTCCTGAGGTCAATCCCAACACCAGCCTGATTTCAAGTTCGGTGTTGGGGCTGGTGTTGGTGTGCTCACAACACCAACACCAGCTTTCAACACCGAACTTGAAATCACTCAATGAGGATTAGAAAGTTGGAACCATAGATAACTCACACTTGTTGCCTCAGTTGTTTCATCTGCAATACCTGTGAATGGTATAAAATGAGATGTGAATTGGATAAAATGAGATTTTTCTCTTCTTCATATTTTAGTTTCCGTACCATGATTAAACCTTTCTCTATTCTAGGCTATTGACCAGGGCTTATATTCATTAAGCTTTCCTCAGCCTAGTTGGCAACTAAAATGCTCTCTTTCAACTAGGTAAAGAAGTATTTATAAAACCTCACTAGGTTTTAGTTTGCAACTAGGACATAGGTCATAAAACCTACTTGTCAACTACATTGAAATGGTAATCCACAAAACCTGATAAAGGTAAGTTGGCTACAAAATTTATACCCACATTTAGAGTTGAGGTATAAAGAGATATAGAGACTACCTCTACATCATTGGTTGGCAACTAAATTTTTCATCACCCATCACCAGAGGGGCAACTTTGGTCAGAGTTTCATGTAAAGGGAAGAGAAAAGTTTATTTCAGCACAGGCGTAATCCCACAGATACGATTGTATTGTAATGCATAATAGTTAAGAGCTATAGATTTTCCTAGGAAAGTATATCTGGCTTATTTATTCCTCTTTTTGAACAAATTATAATCCATTTGGTATTAAATGTTATCTCAGCTCCAAAGTAAAAGCCCACCATTTTTTGCGGATCTATTCGACCACAACTGCTTTTGCAGGACTTTTTCCGGAGCATTATCAATGACTATGACCTACAAGCATTGCTTTCTCTTTAGGCTCCATCATATTTCTTCCTTTATACAACTTAGTCTTATTTATTGTTCTTTTTGTTTTTATAAACGCATCCTAAATTGAGTACACAATGAAACATGCCAAATGTAATGATGTATTATACAACATGTGAAATATGAAAATAAACTGTAACTGAAACTGAAAACTATTTTTTAAAATAAATTATTTGGATACAATGATGTATCATTCTAAAACTTATTTCTTGTGAATCATTTACAGCTGGGTTGGAAGTGGCGAATGTGGATTTATGTCTTACCAAAGGACATTGGTGCTGGGCTGAGATATGAACCCTAAACATTCGGATTGAGAGTCAAGTGAATGAACCACTAGACGTTGACAACTCCACATATTGTATTACAACGGCACCTCTACATAATTTTGTGAATACTTACCTGGCGTTGGAGTCTGATTTTCAGGAGTGGCCTGTTTATATCAAACATAAATATACAACTCTGTTCCGTCAGTGTACCCATAATAGATCATTTAATGAAATAGCTTTAATTATTATATTTGTATATGTTTATTTCATGAAAACAGGGTAAATTAGAAACATAAACATACATAACTTAGTAGAAGAATACAGAACAAACTAGTAGTAACCAAGCAATTATCAATATTAAGTGTATCGTTTTATCATTCAACTTTAAGTTAGTTTTATGAAACTTATTTCTGTTTCAACTCTTAAACGATGCCTGTTATTTTCATTTGTAAGTGAGAACAAGAATAATCCATGTCGAAAATACGTTCAACAAATATATAAAATGAAATCAAATGAATTTATAAATGGATGAATGAATGAATGAATGAATTAATTAATGAACGTTTGATTATTAAAGCGAGTGAGTAAATTGAATAAATAAATGGCAAGATGAACGTAAAATCAATTTATGATGTTATAAACAATCTTATCTAGAAAATACATTGGTCTTCCCAGTGAATGTTTGTATGTCATATAACCCCTTTAAGGATAACTCACACTTGTTGACCTTGTCGGCACGGTTGTTTCACCTGCGACACCTGTGAATGGAATAAGAATAGCATTAGAAAGACGATTTTATAGGGGAAAAGATCGTCAGTGATCTTTATTCAACCACTCATCGGCAAATTGGCTAGCGATGCAACTTTCTCCTGTTCGCACACTCTGGAACAGGCTTCCTCCTCAGGTTAAAATCATCACCAAACTGCCAAATACATGTAGTAGCAAATTCAGTTGACAGACCTATCTGTTCTAAAAACCTTTCGCCTTCATTGAACTCACACTGTTTAATACTGCTTGGTATAATACTAACTCGTGGATGGCATCTCAAAGCGCTTTGTATCAGGTTGAGAAGGTGCTTTATGAATTGCAACTATATCATTATTAGACATATAGAGAACTTAGAAAATAATACCAATACATGACTATGAATTCACAACAAAAAAACATCACTTCACTACCCATCCCCAAATAAGAACAGGTTGCATATTTCGATTTTTGTTTCCCAGTTTCATGTGATACGTTTTTTTCGTTCCATTATAGTTTACGATTCATTTCTCTTGATAATAATTCCATTAATTGACTTATTGGATACACTTTATATCAAAGCTATTGGAGATATATTTGTTCATTCTTTCGCTATCATGCAATTACATATAAACTCAAAGTTACATTCAGGCGCGGTTCTATAAATAAACAGAATACTTTTTTTGGAGGTGCGCGGGGGATTAGTGCATTTAATTAATATGTTCCTCACTTAGATTCATTTAATAACAATTATTTGTACAAAAATTGGGGTGGAAAAAGAAAAACAATATGAATATATATATATATATATATATATACATACATACATAGGGGAGGGGGTTGAGCTCCCGCCATTTCTAGAACCGCTACCTCTTACATTCATAATCAGCGTAGATGTAGGCGTACTCCCCTGGGCACGTTGCACCCGACGTACATGTACCACTGATGCCACATGGATTGCGAGTCTCGCAATACGGAGCCCACTGTGCTGTCTTGTCACTGTCATCACACAGGCTCTCCAGGGAGGGGTCATACGCTTTGCAAGAAGGAACCCTCACACATACTCCTTTGGTGATTCTGATCGTTGATCCTGGGTCACACTCGATCGTGATTTTTGGATATCCACGTCCTGGACAATCCTTAACTATATATGCACAGTGTGATAAAAGGTTGTAATTATGATGGTAAACACATTTTCATCTTCAGTTACAAAACATGGGATATAACTTACATCTATTTTATGTTAGATTAATCCATTTTCTTTGAGATCAATACATTACAATATTTATTCCGAAAGAAAAAGAATTTAATTTGAGGAAAGTAATGCCAAGAAAATATTAAAACTATATTACACTAAATCATTTAGGTTATAGAAACAAAAGACATGATTATTTAGAATTGTTTGGTGTTCACCCCGTCAAAAGAAGTGTAAACTATTCATAAAATAATGTGAATTTTTTATTTTTATTAATTCCTATGTTTTCCCCGAAAATAGCCAACCGTTAAAGCAAGCCCAACATTTTATTTAATTAACGGCAAAAGATGACGATGTCAATTGAAAACGGGAATATGTTTATTCCAGTTGTTTTATTTAAATTTAAATATTACATTTTTCCTACACACAAAATGGCTACTGAGTTTTGTTTTTATTAATCAAATTTCATTTGTGTTTGCATTTTAGAGGCTCAAAACAATGTAAACTTGCATTATGTTAATAATTTTAGTTATCTGACTGTTTAAAGTGTAGTGGTACGCCGATTTGGGCAACACATTGACCTAAAGGGGGCGCTAGAGCAAAAGAGGAGTCGGTTTGGGTTGATCAATTGTACGGTTATTAGTTTGCCTTGGTATACATCTAAAAGTTGAAAAGCATTAGCATTAGCAAAGCCGACAACGGGTAAACAACCCCTGGTCTTGAATTCCTGTATTATATTACAGTGTTCATTTCGATAAGCTCGTTGGGAATGAATTCCTGCATTAAGATGTACAGGTGTTCATTTCCGATAAATACGTTAGACAATAGACTGTTTTTCCGGGGACCTGATATTCTCGCGAAGAGATAGACTCCTTCCATTTTTGTCGGTGACTAGTTCTAGTCACTCTTTTCTATTAAGCTTTTGTCATTAATTAAATGTATAACTCCTCTAAGCGCGGGGGGGGGGGGGGGGGGGGGGGGGGGGGGGTAAGAGGATACTTTTTTTCCCCTTTTTTTTGGTCTCGAAATTTGAAAATTTGACATTTTGATCCGTTGGGGGGGGGGGGTAAGGTCAACTTTTTTAGGTCAGCCATTGGTATAATTGTTTTTGTTTCTGTTTAAATAAAGCGAGGTAAATCGTGCAGGAAACGCAGCCAAAGGCAGTGACACGTGGTCCGAAAAAAAAGAGGTGCGTATGCAGGCGCGTACGCAGGGGGGGGGGGGGGGGGGGGGGGGGGTATGGGGGTTGAACCCCCCCTTTGATATTTTTTCAGTGTGTATTTTGGAGGAAACCCCCCCCCCCCCCTTTTTTTTTTTAAACTGATGTATCACTAGAAACTGGTAAGCTAAAGCTATGGTCACAAATCAGAGCAGCGACCGACCGATGAGTAGCCTGCTCGGTCGATGCTGGAATTAGGCGTCGCCCAGCGATTAGGTCGGTGCCCGGGCGGCGACCGCCCAGGCACCGATCGTATTTTGGGCGGCGAGTGACAAGTGAGCAGGCGCCGCCCAAATTTTAACTCCGCGCTAAAACTTCAGCGACGACCGAGCGATGCCCTAAAAACGAGCGGTGCCTGGGCGGCCGCCGCTCGGTGGTCGGGCAGCCGCAGGGCAGAATTGGTTAAAAACTCGCCGCTCGGCCGCCGAGCAGGCTACTTTTGGGTAATGTGACCATAGCATAACAGATGGCAATATCGTACAAGGTCAACTACATATCGGGTGATTTATAAAAATGCAAATACAACCACCTGCATAACATATGGGATATACGAGAGATTCGCCAGAAAAATAACGATGTTTTAATGACGTCACATAAATGACCAATACTGCCCAAGCAGACGACATCCCATAAAGAATGAACATTGCAAAGCTATTATTTCTCAAATTATGTATATAAATGTGATGGCATTTTAAACCATTCAAAAGGGGAAATGAAACCGATTCTGATAACTAAAATCTTTTGTTTGTAAATACACAGGATTGGGGTTAATTAACAATCAAAGAAACCAGTCTTTCAAATTGAAAACCCCCTAGAATGATATTAAGGACTGCATTTGTTCCCTCTTGAAATACCGAACATACCGCGGTGTGTGCAGCTGAATATGCGATGGCGTCTTATTTTGTTTACAAGCGACAGATTCCTTTATTTTTGTATCGCTGCATTTGTCATCAAAATAAAACCATGCGCGGGGTTTAAAGTGAGGCAATAGATTATACATTAAGCCTGACGGTAGTAAAGTAAGATAAATAACTCAAGAAAAGATAAAAAATAAAAATTAAAAAAAACAGGCACTGAAAATGTGTGAGATGTCAGGGACATCGTCTGCTTGTGCAAATCATGTCCATCTTGTGATCTCACACATCTCAGCAGCATTCGGAGAGCTCTCCAGGTGCTATGCCGGGGCTGTATTTAAGCTCTTTGTAATTTATAATGATCATTACTTCGAATATTTCCAAGCATTGAATTGTGATGACCTTGTCGAATCAAAGTTTAAACTTTGCAATAATGAAAATAAAGTTAGTTTTTAAAATCAATAAATATCTTCTTTAAGTTTGACGGCGGAGCAATTGTCATCAGATTTTCGTTTACCACCGATCTCAATATTTCTTACCTGTTAGAGAAGCAGATCCAGTCTGGGATTTTAATAAACCGTGAATGATAAAGACGGTCATGATTGTCTTCCACTTTGAATCCATTGTGATGTATTTTCTTCTGAATGGAACAACAGAGTTAAGTCCAACCCTGAGTTGCAGCAGCTTTCTCTACCTCTGACCAGTAAACTACTAATTCAGTTAAACCGCAGGCCTACTCTTGGTCTAACTTCATGTTTAACAAAAAGAACAATTAATTTCGTTATGAAATTATTATTTTGATGAACGTTTCAGTGCAGCATCGGTTACTATAGCAACGGATGATGGAGAGAAGGATGAGACTGACATCCATTCACAGATGAGAAAAGGGAGGAATGAGTTGGATCGTAGATTTAGTCGGTAGGTTACCCCGTGAATCCCTTCACAAGGTAATTACTGCTCACATGTGAAGCGGTTGTAGTTTCAACGTATAAATGAATTGCAACTGCGCGCAACAAAGTACGTTCTGAACATAAATTAAAATAATAAAATGTGTTTAACGTTTTGTCTAGTCTGATCTACGCTATCGTAAGTCGTAAACGAGCATCTTTTGAACTACTTTCCCATTAAATTGTAAATGATGTTAAAGAGCATCCTTGGAACTTCTTTTCACAAACTTTTTTCATTATCACACATGTAATGATGAGTGTAATCTGCTATAATTAGGTATTATCAATCATTTATAATTTATATTTTGATACGAGGGATGGGGAGAGGCTTAAAAGAGCTCATTAAGCCTGATGAAATCAACTGAAGTGTTGCCCGACAACAACTTAACAAATTCCCAAATTGTTTTTGAATTAGCGAGTTTGTAATTAGCCACTGGAGTCGTATGACGTCCACGTGTCATAGGTCAAATGAACATATCTCCAAAGCTTACTCGCCCATTCACTCGCACGATCTGCGTAGTATACATAGGGCTACGTGAAAAAGTGTGCGTGCGTTCGTCCTTGTGTATAGTGTATGTAAGTTACCGACTGTTCGCGGTGCTTTCTATTTGTTTATTCATCGAAAATTCATAAAAGAAATGTTGACATGGATCGAGAAGGTTCCTTCGATAGATGATATACGTTTGTGGACCGTCAAATCATCAAATTTCTCATAGAGGGGGGCTCGGATCACAAGGAGTATATTCCTCGTGGTGAAATTTGATTATCTTAACACGCAAGGGGCACTCGCACCACGAAGAATATATAGTCAGTTTTATAGTGTTTTTTAATAAATGTAATGAAAATAATATTTCCTCTTCAATAACCGTGAAAGGCATGATGAAAATAATCAATATAATATTCATTCATTCAGCCTAATAAATGCTTGACTAATAAATGTGAATTATAGTTTTCTTTAGTTAGTGAAGGACTTTACTATTAAAGCCTGCCAGCCTATTAGATAAATTGGTGTGACTAAATAAAGCAATAATCCATTAAACGAGCGCTTTGGTGGATACAACTTTGGAAGGTAGGAAATGTTTTTTCAGAGTAAAAAAAGTGTCCGTGGATCCGAGTCCCTGGGGACTTGGATCACAAAAATACCAACAATACCTTACCGATGATCAGATTCCAAGTAAAATTTAATATAAAGAACCGATTCCGACGTTCAGAAATGATTTTCGGTAACTGATGTGATCATCCACAACCAGGCCGGCATACTCGCAGTTCCTCTCTCAGCTCTCTTTGGCCCGAATTCTTTGGCCCAAACCTAGGTTTATGTACGTCTCGTGTATTGACGCGTTTTTTTACAAACCTGGTTTGTAAAAACGCGTCGAAACGCGCCATGATTATGTCGACAAACCCCCTTTGTGAATTCGGGCCTTTATGTTCAATTGACCTTTGGAAAAGTTCGTTCCCGATGGCGCATGCGTAGTATGCAATTACCAACTCGCTTATTAGCAGATAGGGTCGTTTTTATCGTTTTTATCTTTTGCTAGTGAAAAATGATTAATGGTTGTCAAGCGAATATTACAATTATTTAATTCATTTTTATTCAGCATATCTATGATTACTATTATTCGTCTAAGTATTGACATTTACATTCCATATACAAAGAATACTGCGCTACGATTGGTCAAAAGTAAATCACGTGATGAATGATATCAGTGGCGCAATGAGCAAAAACGTTTGGGGGGGGGGCTGACAAAAAAAAATCCGCAGCACCCCACTCTAACATGCAGGCCCCGCTGAACGTTTCGCAAAGTGGGGCCTAGGGGCGGAGCCCCCGAAGCTCAAGGGGTATGGGCATCAGTGGCGGATCCAGGAATTTCTTACCGGGGGGGGGGCACAAAATGGCATGGGGTTAAATATATGTAAAACGATGAAGCGACAGAACGAGGCTTTAGCGGCGAAGGAGCGGAGCAACCAAGCGGGGTTTGGTTTGGGAGGGGGTTCTGGCCCCCTCCCAGAGTAAAAAGTATTTGCAATTTTAGAACCAAATTAGACGCATTTTCAGGCACTTTCTGGAGTAAAATGACGTAAAATTGCTTTCCCCTACCCCGTCCAAGAGTAGGGATCTTTTGCAATTTGAGAACCACATTTGGCGCATTAATGTCCACCGGCACTTCCTGGACAAAAAGCGAGGCCTTCTGATTGGTTAGAAGTTAGAGAAAAGTGATCTGTCACGTCTTGAGACGTTGTATATGCTTTGATGCCGCACAATGCACAAAGACGGTGGTCCGGTACTTCATCAGTAGTACTTGCACAAATTTTCTCGAGTGTATAAACTGTGTCGTTACCAGGGGCGTCACTAGATCTTTGTCAGTGGGGGAGTGGGGAGGGTGTAGAGGCCACCGATTACCGACAAAACGAGCCACCAATTACCGACAAATATATTAATACCAATGTCCAAATGTCTACAAATTTAACCCTATATGGGCCAGGAACTAAGTTATTTTTCAGTCTCCCCTCTCCCGCGCGAAGCGCGGAAACTTTGACACTTCATTAAATTATTAGAGAAAGAAGACGATCCGTTGTACCGTTCTCGACTCTTAATTCTTGTTTGGACCAGTTCTGACGTTTCAATAAATTATAACTGTTAATCCTTGTCTGAATAAATTTTCGCCCATCCGCGCGAAGCGTGGAAGCTTTGACGATTCATTAAATTATTAGAGAAAGAAGACGATTCGTTGTTTCGTTTTCTTGTCTGAATTCAGCAGTTTCCCCCTTCATTAAATTATTAGAGAAAGAAGACGATTCATTGAACCGGTTCCGACTCTTAATCCTTGTCTGAATTCAGTTCCCCCCCCCCCCCCCCCCCCCCCCCGCCTCCTGAGCGAAGCGCGGAAGCTTTCACACTACATTAAATTATTAGAGAAAAAAGACGATTCATTGTACCGGTTCCGACTCTTAATCCTTGTCTGAATTCATTTTCGCCCATTCCGCGCGAAGCATTGACGTTTCAATAAATCATTACTCTTAATCCTTGTCTGATGTCATTTTCGCCCATCCGCGCGAAGCGTGGAAGCTTTGACGATTCATTAAATTATTAGAGAAAGAAGACGATTCGTTGTTTCGTGTTCTTGTCTGAATTCAGTTTCCCCCTTCATTAAATTATTAGAGAAATAAGACGATTCATTGAACCGGTTCCGACTCTTAATCCTTGTCTGAATTCAGTTCCCCCCCCCCCCCCGCCTCCTGAGCGAAGCGCGGAAGCTTTCACACTACATTAAATTATTAGAGAAAAAAGACGATTCATTGTACCGGTTCCGACTCTTAATCCTTGTCTGAATTCATTTTCGCCCATTCCGCGCGAAGCATTGACGTTTCAATAAATCATTACTCTTAATCCTTGTCTGATGTCATTTTCGCCCATCCCGCGCGAAGCGCGGAAGCTTTCACGATTCATTAAATTATTAGAGAAAGAAGACGATTCGTTGTTTCGTGTTCTTGTCTGAATTCAGTTTCCCCCTTCATTAAATTATTAGAGAAATAAGACGATTCATTGAACCAGTTCCGACTCTTAATCCTTGTCTGAATTCATTTTCGCCCATCCCGCGCGAAACGTGGAAGCTATCACGTTTCATTAAATTATTAGAGAAAGAAGACGATTCGTTGTAGCGTGTTCTTGTCTGAATTCAGTTTCCCCCCTCCCGCGCGAAGCGCGGAAGCTTTCACACTTCATTAAATTATTAGAGAAAAAAGACGATTCATTGTACCGGTTCCGACTCTTAATCCTTGTCTGAATTCATTTTCGCCCGTCTCGCGTGAAGCGCGGTAACTCTGACGTTTCTTTGAACTATTACTCTTAATCCTTGTCTGAATACATTTTCGTCCATCTCGCGCGAAGCGCGGAAGCTCTGACTTTTTAATAAATTATTACTCTTCATCCTTGTCTGAATTCATATTCCCCCATCCCGCGCGAAGCGCGGAAGCTTTCACGTCTCATTAAATTATCAGAGAAAGAAGACGATTCGTTGTATTGTGTTCTTGTATGAAAGCGCGGAAGCTTTGACACTTCATTAAATTATTATTATTTTTTTTAAAAGGAAGACGATTCGTTATACCGTTCTCGACTCTTAATCCTAGTCTGAATTCAGTTGCCCTCCCCCCGAAGCGCGGAAGCTTTGCCGTTTCATTAAATTATTAGAGAAAGAAGACGATTTGTTGTATCGTTCACCCGCCCCCCCCCCCCCCCCACTCAGGTTTCGAAATGACCGCATGCATGTTGCCAAAATGTCCGGTAAAGGGGTACTTTTCGTGCGACAAAGTCCGGCCCGAGAATTGTAAAAAAAAAAGGGGTGTATTTGACTTTTCACCCGGTGATTTCTTTAAAAAGTGGTGTTTTTTTTTTTCTTTTTTTCTCTCATCTCTTTGGACTCCTGAGAAATTATTCCGAATTTAGGGGGGTACATTGAGCATTTTTCCTGATTTAGGGGGGTCTTCAAGGCAGGAAAAGCCCGCGAAAAGAGGGGTTCGGAAATGTTTGGAGTCCTCAGATAGGGGGTGCTTTCAAAAAGAGGGAACGCCTGGCAGTGCTTGTCACAGTTGCTTCTGGAAAGGATTTTTATACTATTGTTACTGTTAGTGGCCACGGATCCTTAGTGACTATAAAAAAAACACATATGCTCTTCCTGGCCATTTGGTAATGTGTCAGTTTGCAACAGAAATGTAGAAACGCGCATTTTGTTGAAAATCATGTGTTATCACGAACATTTATACATCACTTGTATATGGAATTGAAAATAAGTCAGGGTTCAATTTTATTTGGGGGGGGGGGCTGCCCCCCCCCCACCAGTACACCAGTGAATGATATTATCTACACAGTGCTACGCACTTTCTTGTATACGTTGCGTACACGTAAGTACTGCATGCACTGTACGTATCGTACACCGTTTGCTAGCTGTTAATTGGAAGAAGTGAAATGTTTCTGATGTGGAATTTAAAGCAAATAATCCATCTTTTGGTTTCAAGCGATGGCAAACTATCACTTCCTCGGGGATCTGAATGTATACGCTATCTTTCCTCAGCTTCGCTTCGGCAAAGATATAGCTACATCCAGATCGCCTCGGAAGTGATAGTTTGTCCCTCACCTTCACCAACGGTAATTATTTGCTTATTATTGCTCACTTGCAGGTAGATCGCAATGCCGCCGAGGTCTAGACAATGATCTGCGCTCATGCTCTTGGTGATCATTTCTACCTCAGCCACGGGTCCAACGAACTTAGATAATAGATGATGAGGACACCGATTACTATTGCAAGCTTACATGAACTATTTACTAGCATGCATGCTACAGAGGCCTTGATTCTCTCCCTCGTCTCTCTCTCTCTTTTTTCTCTCTTTTCATTTATCTTTCTCTTTTTCTTTTAAATTCTCTCTTTCCTTCCCCCTCTCTCTTCCCCTCTCTCTCTCTCTCTCTCTCTTTCTCTCTCTGTTCATTTCTCTTTTTCTTTCAATTTGTATCTCTCCCCGTCTCCCTGTCTCTTTTTCCTCTCTGTTTTCCGAACTTACGTCAGCTTACATGACCTATGTAGTAGTATGCATGCTACATATGGGCCTTGATTCCCTCTCTCTTCTCTCTCTCTCTCTCTCTCTCTCTCTCTCTCTCTCTCTCTCTCTCTCTCTCTCTCTCGCTGTGTCTGTCTATGTCTCTGTCTCTCTGAATTTAAGTTTCAGTAGAATGCAGACCTGCATTTCCATCAAACGAAACAACAGCTACGATATCATAAAACATGCACATTCTAACGGGGCTTCATGAAAAACTATGCCGTTTCTATTGGCCGTACTAAAGGAATTCTTTATTATTATTACTCACAACCGATGTTTCATAGTTTGCACCGCCCCCTCTCTCTCCCTCTCTCTCTCCCTCCCCCCTCTTTAGGTACTCTCTATACCAATCAATTTCAAGGTTTAAAAACTTCTCTTCGTTTTCATTTCCAATACACTTGTCCAAAAGACGAGAACACCGCGCTCCGACGTAATGAATTTCTCCCTTGTTGTGACAAATGTGTATGTGTGATGAATAATATCCAATGAATTGAGCAAACATAATAATTATGTTAAAGTAATTTTCTGATGGATCCACCCAAAAACCTAAAGAAATATTAATGAAATGAAATTACAGGCGAACTACGCTTATTATACGCCATCACCTTTTGGTAACAATGTGCTCCTATAGGAGAATTAAATTAGGATCGATCAGATCAAATGAAAGTGAGGAGGACTCAGTTTATAATTATGTGCTGTTGTGCTTAAATTGGAAACAATTTTCTTTCCTCTTTTCATGAAATGAATGTGATAATGTAATGTATTTTTGATAGATAAAGTGTACATCTTCATAGAACTTTATTCATCAATATTTCATATTCAATATTTATCGAACAGTAAAACTATGATTTTTATATCAAGAATAAATCATAATTAATGTAAGAATCGTTTCATGAACAAGAGGTGAGGAAACTTTTGTACTGGTATCAATATGTGAAGAGGCTAATTTAAAGGTGTAGTACATACTGGTGTTACTCTGAGCAGAGACGCTTGTGGTGTGAATGTGTAATTCCTGATGATGCATTACACTGGTACTGCCGAACTTACAATGCCACAGCTGAGAACATGTTAAAATGTTAACACCATTGCAGACCAACCATTCAAAACTTACTTCAGAGGTGAGAGGGTTGAAAGATGAAATGAAGGAATGTAAAGTAAAGATTTCCAAGAATCAACAAAAGATGGAGGAAAAAGTTGATGAACTCAAAAAGGATATGTCGATCCACTCAGCAGAAGAGGTGGAAAAACTTATAGCAGTTAAACTAGATTAACTCGTGGAAAGAGAGAAGGAAGAACAATAGTATCGTATATGGTATTCCTGAATCTCAGAGTCAGGATGCCTAAGTTAGAAAGAAGGAAAATCGTGACCAGATAAGCTCTATCTTTCACCAAGACCTCAATCTGGAAGCAGATGTAAGTCATGTAAGATCTTTGTATGAGGCGCCGTTTGTAAAACAATTATATAGACAAATTATATGTTATATAATCATTATTTAACATATAATTTATAAATAATGAAATTTAGAATTGTAATTATTTATAAATAATTGCAATTATATATAAATAATAATTATGTATTTTGTCATTATATATAAATAATGAAGATGTGGTTTGTAATTATTTATAAATAATGGCAATTAGGCCTATATATAAATAATGAAACGTACTTTGTCATTATTTATAAATAATGGAAATGTGAATTGTAATTACTTATAAATAATGAAGTATGAATTGTTATTATTTATAAATAATGAGAATGTGTATATACAAATGTATTTTATGCCTCAGTCACACCTTTGCGCATGTTGCTGCGTATTGCTGCGCTCTGCGGGGTATATCAATAGGCAGCCGTGCCCAGCAATACGCAGCAAATTTGAAGGTAGCAGTCACACTATTGCGTATCTAGCTCGTAGGTAGCTCGTATGCCGCTCGTACAAAGACTGCCTACGGTTGCCTATGGCCACGCTATAGCTCGCTGTTGCTCATAGCAGTACGATTCAGTACGCAGTTTGCTCGCCATGTTGCGTATGTAGCTCGTTTGATGCTCGTCTGCTGCTCGTTAGCCGCTCGCACCAGGTGGTCTCGTCGCGTGTTCGCTCGCTCTAGCTCTTCTGATGTTCGTTCTAATGCGTGTCGGCTCGCGCTACAGTACCAGCTCGTTCGGGCTGCGGCATATGTAAAAATACTAGTCATTTTGTGTGACATTATTGAGGAATACGGTGATAAGCTGGTGAGGTGACCAACCAGCCCACAGGAATGAAAAGCAGTCGCACAGGGCTTCGAAGACCAAACCCCAAACCTTGGTGCTTTGAACGGCAAGCATGTTGCAATCAAGTGCCCTGAGGATAGTGGGTCAATATTTTACAAATACAAGGGTTTCTACTCAATTGTACTCATGGCCCTGGTCGACGCCAAGTACACATTTGTGTGGATAGATGTCGGGTGCACAGCTCTTCAACTCGTGTGAACTAAAACAACGTCTTGAATCTGAAACCCTTGGAGTGCCTCTGCCAGAGCCAATGTCCAACGATGATGAAGACACCCCTACCTTTTTGTGGCCGACGAGACCTTCGCCATGACGACATGGCTAATGAAGCCGTACGCAAGGAGGGCTATGGCTAGACCAGAGAGAATTTACAACTACCGGCTGTCCCGGGCAACGAGATTGGTGGAGAATGCTTTCGACATTCTTACCAATAGGCAAGCTCCTTCTCTTGGTCACTTGAGAAGTTGACTAGGTCTTTCCGTGGCTTCTTCGCCACGTTCGTCTCCTCGTGTTTACCCCCCCCCCCCTTTTTTTTTGCTTTGGCTTTCGGCATCTTCTTGTTCAGTAGTTGTATATTCTTCAAATGTTGACTGCCGATACGCAGCGCAAAGGCAACTAATCGCAGTGATAGCGAGCTAAAGCGTGCTGCAACCAGCGACTGCGAGCTAAAGCAAACGGCGTACGAGCTAGACTCGCAGCGTAGCGAGCGGCAATCGCAAGGGTTTTTTGCTGCTGCGAGCGATGTGCGAGGAACAGCGCAACAATACGCGCAATTATGCATATGGACACGAGCTAAAGCGAGTCGACGCTAAATTTTGTATTAAGATTTGGCTTGCCCCCCTCCCCCCCCCCCCTGTCGCCGGCTGGATCCTCTGCAGGCGCGGATCCGCGGGGGGGGGGGGGGGGCTGACGGATCAACAACAGCAAAAAAGTTTTTTTTTCTTCAAGTATTAAACAAAAAATTCTCACGAAGAAGGCCAAAAAACTAAAAAAAAGTGGTCTTACCCACCCCCTTACCCCTGCTTATTTACCGGCTGGCTGAGTCGGCGTACAATATTTCCTGAAAAATTGGACAAAAAAAGTGCCTCCTACCCCCCCCCCCCCCCGCTTATTCACCGGTGGTTGAGTCGCAACTAAATTTTTCGCACAGATTGGGCCCCCCCCCCCCCCCTCTTCCCGCCGGCTGAATCCGCCACTGCCCCCCCCCCCCCCCCCACCCCCCAATGACCGCATGCGTGTTACCAAAATGTCCGGTAAAGGGGTACTTTTCAAGCACCAAAGTCCGGCTCGTACATACACAAAATTGACTTTACACACCGGACTTAGGGGGTGTTTTCAAAAGGAGGGAACACGCATATGCGCACCCTAAATAACACTGAGATGGGGGGCCGGGACCCAGACAGACTTAGAGAACTAAACTACCTACTTTGGCTTACAGAAGACAAAGAGCAGACCAGATACAGATATTAAAAATCCTTAGAGGATTTGACAGAGTAAATCCCTCAAACTTCATCCAACTAGCCACTGGCTCCAAGCGCGGATCCAGGGAGGCCGAGCTCTGGTCTGCTCTTTGTCTTCTGTAAGCCAAAGTAGGCCTTGACTCCCCCCCCCCCCCCCCGGCCTAAAAAAAGAAAAGAAAAGTGCTCAAGGGGGGGGGGGGGAGCAGGGAGGGTGTTGAGCGAAATAACGGCCGGTGCGTTTTTCAAATTTCCGGGAGCAAAAAAGAAGGAAAAAAATGAAAAATGTGCTCACTTACCCTCCCCTTACCTTTTTTATTGCTCAAGGGGGGGGGGGGGGGTTGAGCGAAAGAACAGCCGGTGCGTTTTTCAAATTTCTGGGGGCAAAAAAGAAGGAAAAAAATGTGCTCATTTACCCTCCCCACCCCCTTTTTTTTTTTGCTCAAGGGGGGGGGGGGGGGGGGTTGAGCGAAATAACGGCAGGCGCGATTTTCAAATTTCCGGGGGCAAAAAAGAAAAAAAATAGTGCTCACTACCACCCTACCGTCCTCGCCCCCCCCCCCCCCCCTTTTTTCCAATAGCTCTTCCTCCCTCTCTCTTTCTCTACTCTCCACCTACCTTAAGTTTCTCTTTTTTCCATGCTCTTTCTTGCCTTTTTTCCTTTCTGGTTTGTATTTGAGTCTACTCTTGTCGCGCGCTCTCTCTCTCGCTCTCTCTACCACATCATCACTCTTTATACATATTTTCCTCCTCGTTGGTTGTTCGTACACATGTGTATTCAAGTCAAATTACTTCTCTCTCTCTCTCTCTCTCTCTCTCTTCCTTAGTGGTTACAGGGCCTACATGTATGTCTATACTTTTGTCCATCCCTATCTCTTTCTTCATCCACCCTCTCTCTCTCTCTCTCTCTCTTTATATATATATCTCTCTATTCCCCTCCCCCTCTGTCTGCCTTCCCTCTAACCCTGCAAAATACAGAACAATGAATAAAAAACAATACACACATTTCTATATTTGCTGTGCATTTCTATGTTTAAATTGCAAAGTTTAACATTTTATGAACCCTCAGATTAGTCCAAGCATTCTTCAATAAATGAGTTGCAATTTTAAAATAATTTGCCATTATACATCATCCAAAAGGGGTGTTTTGCAGAGTGTTTCTCCAATATATGACGACAGTTTTAGAAATTAAATTAGTATACACCTATATGGATTATAACACATATAAACAATACAGCATACAAGCATTGGACTCTCAGTGGGGCATAGGATTCTGTTAAATATATAGAAGCAAATAAACAAACCCCTGAAATTATAGGAATAACAAGCACATAAAGGCTCAAATATATTCAAGTATTACTCCCCAAAAAATCACAGCTCCCCTAAATCAGGCCTGTAATTCTGAATCTTGATGGCATTACAGAACGGTAGTGCCTTTTATAAATCCTTGAAAACTATGAACACATGTTTACCTCTCAAATTGACAACAGAAAATCATTAAAGGTACCAGTCATGCATCAATCTACTTCAAAATCATTGTTGTGAGCAAATATCTTTGAAAAGTTTGCTTTGATTGAAACAAATTAGTATAATTCAAATTTTTCTTTTTTTAGATAAATATCTTCTTTAATTATTTTTTTTCTTCTCGGTTATCATGAAAGCCAAAACAAATTTTTTACCAATATTTTCTCATTTAAAACTGAAATGTTAAATGTTACCTTTAACTATTCCTAGTGTAATAACAAATGGGTTCACACAAGAGACGATACACTTTACATTCCAGATTTATACATTTGTTTTTTAAACAGATAAGGAAATTCCAAAGCCAACATGTTTTATGTCTATTTATTTGGTTGTTGTTTTGAATGAGTTTGTCAAAAGTGTGTTTCGATGTAATAGTTTTGTCTTTAACTACAGCAATCTATAGTGATGGTAAAAGATTAAAACAATCAAAATACTCATAAAATCTACCATTTGGCCACTTCTCTCCACAACACCGTGACGATGGCCTTAAGAGAAAAAAGCTGCTAATGTTCTCTGTATGTAACGCATAATAAAGCCATGCATTAAATAAAACAGTATTTCAGTTTATACACAATATAGATTTGCTTTACAACAGACATAAATTAATAGAATACATGGGAACGTTAAAGCAATGGATAAATCAAGCAAAAGAATACATGAATAAAATAAGAGCTCTGGTCAACGAATAAAACATTTCTACACTTTATACATATAAGTAAGCCACAGAAGCATGTGGATGAAATTTCATCATAATTTTTTTCTTCACGTAAGATCAGAACTTTCTATCCACGTTTCATTTTCATACATTTGAGGACAACTTTTTGAAAAGGTCCAATAAAATTACTTCTGGCATATCACTACATAAAAAGGTCATCAAAGAATTTTGTTGGTCGATCAATAGATTCTTCTCTCTCTCTCAAGGTTGATAATTAAAAAAGAATATCTTAATTTAACCAGTTAAGGAACAAAAGTGCTTTTTCCAAACAGATTTAATCTCTCTTATAATACACATCAAAAATATACGAAATGATCAAAACATCTATAAAATGAGCTCTTTTAATCATTAATAATTATTTTTAGGCCTTGGAGTTTATATTAATAATAAATGCATGGTGTTAACAAAAGCTCCTATTAATAAATTAACACATTGTATAAACCCTCAAAATAATCACTACTCCCAAAAATGGTATGAAGAACTTGACAATTTCATTAGTATATGTTACTTCAAACATATTTATTTATTAAATATCAAATACCTTACAGCTTTATTCCAAACTCTTTTCCAAAATACTTCTGGTAGCAATTAAACATTACCTAGGTGCTGGAACATGATATTCAAATTGGTAGCAAAACAGAAAGTGGAGTGTCCAATTCGCAGCAACATCTACATATAATAGTTATAATATCGTAATGTGTTCAGCACTGCATAACAAGCAATTGTTTTTACATCCTTATGTATTTTTTACATCCAAAAATGCTTTATTTTTCATAATTTCTTTTTTTTAGACACAGGGGGTATTTCAGGAACCAAGCAAGTTTCAAAATGCTACCACTACATCCATAAAGAAACTGAAAATGAGTTGAACTACACACGTGAAAAGATAACGCAGATAAATGATGGCTTCTCTGACATTGCAGGATAGCCGTTCATAGATTACACATTACATGATTCTATAGGATGCACTGAGAGAATAGAAATTTAACCCTCTCGTTACCACAAGCCCAGAATGCCCATGACTTTTTACATTGCATTTTCTGCCTGTGGCGCTGGCAGACTTATCTTTCGTCCATCTAAGGCAGTGACACTCGATCCACAGTTAGACTCGTCCCCAGTCTTTTGGACCATTCCAATGGTTTATTAATATATTTATACATACAAACATCCTGCTCTTCACAAAAGCAAGCTATTGAAGTGACCTTTATTACCTACGTGTCAATATCACATCTCTATATACAAATATTATATAATATTTTTATGTTATTTCTTCCTCT